>NC_041385.1:157321788-157329113 GCF_002162155.2 Triticum dicoccoides
TATATATATATATATATATATATATATATATATATATATATATATATATATATATAGTTTTCTCATATATTACTAATCCAGTGTTTCATACAATCGAATCCTATTGAAATATATTGCAACATATTTCGCCGCAACGCACAGGTATCATCTAGTTACCCTAAAAGGAAAACAACTAAATCAAGCAATGAAAACGATTAAATATAACTTGCACCATAATATGCAAGCACAAACATATAATAGTTTAATTTTTGAACAACAATACGATTTGCACACATATTGCGTGAAACATGCATGAATACGACCAGGATACATTAAGTGTTCATATAACAAAACAACAATGTCAAACACTAGCCATCTCTCAACGCGCTGAAAAAAAATGAATCGTGCCTCATGTTGGTGATGTCGCCTCCCCCATCTCACATACGTATGCGTGTACACACATAGACGGATGGACACACGCATACACACATCATCTCCTCATCTCTTTTCACACTCACATGCTTGCGCGCGCAAACACAAATGTATGCACGACACACGCATAAAAAGAATCCTCTATAACACTAAGCTCACTATTTTTGAAGAGCCCACAATCATTTGAGGACTCCAATTAAAATGGGGTCACCCGATTTTGACCAAGTCAACAATTTCTCAAAGCTTCATCATTCAATTCTTACATATTATACACTATGCTTCCTAGTTTTTAAGGCCTCACAATTAATTGAGGTATTGAATTTAGAATTGGGACATCCGATTTTGACTCTATTAATTCACTAAGTTCCCAAAATCTGAAGCTCTTTCATTCAATTGAGGTATTCAATTATGATTTGGTTTATGATTTTGCCTGGGCCAACGATTTTTCAAATCAATTGGCAACAACCGACCTATAAAAACATATATATCCCGCACACCCTCCCATCACCTAGAAAAATGAAGTGCCACCATGTGACATCGTAGCATCAAATATAATACATGCCATCATCGACACGGAAATTTCTCCACATAAGTATAGGTTGGTTAGCGGATAACACAGAATCACAACACGAAAGCGCCACCAAATCACCCCATTATAAATAAAAATAAAACACACTGTATCATCTCCCCAACCAGCCAAACTAAATATTCCATCAGTTAGAAAATATAAGGGGTATTAGTTTTTTTAGAAAATCAAATATCTTTAGCTTTGACCAAGTTCAGAGCAAAATATCGACATCCACATTATTAAACAAAAATGTATGGAAATTCATTTTGTGATGAATCTAAAAATACCGATTTGATGTTATGGATTTTGATATATTTTATTACAAATTTGATCAAACTTAAAAGTTTTGACTTGTCAGAAAAGTAATACACCTTATATTTTGAAACAGAGTGATTTTTTTAAGAATCCCAACAACATGAACGGCGCATCAAAGCGCGCACAACCCTTCTAGTTATTGGCTAAATCTAGTATGAAATAAAGCAGGAATTCATCATGAAAATTATAATTCGGGAAATCAATACATCGATGGCCTGTAGTACATGTCACTACATCATGGATAAATTTTTTTATCATAAAGAAACAATAACATATATGAAGGGGCCAACTATTAGATAGGTCCCTATTTTTTGGTTAAGTCAAATCACTCTCAGCCGCCTGATCGAGATCTAAAGGCTCAACTACCTTCTTCCTCCAGCCTTCTATATGTTAAGACTAAGATAAAAATTTATAATATGACGCAAAAATGAAATTTTCTAGGGAAGAATTTGTGGCAATGGTATTACCTCTAAAGAATAAAGAAAATGAAAAATGAACTAAAAACTGATGACAAAAACTTGCACAAAATTACTTTTGTTATAATATGCAAGAATAAGCATATAATAGTGCAGCAAATAAAAAATTAAATTGTTTCAAAACAATAATATATTAGTGGCATTGGAATTACCCTAAAAAAGAACGAATATAAAAACTAGAAATATTTGAAAAAAGTAAATATAATTTACATGAAAATGTATTTTTAATAGATATGCCTAAATAGGCATAGAAGTAGTGTAATTTTGGCACTCTTATATAATTTACACACAACATCCACATATTGTATAGTATTTTCGTGTATACATACTGCAAAAAACACAACATCAGCATATACACATAAAAGAGAAAAATAAACAAAAAAGAAAATAAAAACCGAAGTAAACGCTAATGAATACGGAAAAAGAATGTTGAATTGGAAAAATATTCAGCCGCATGTCCAATAGCAAAATAAAACTGTGTCTATCATAGCTTGCCACAGAACTAGTTAAGGCTTTCTAAACATTTAACGGTTTAAAAGTAAGTAAAAAATATGAAATAAATAGGGAAACCTCACTCTAATATAATAAGATGATCCAACGGTGTGATTGCGAAAATATGCATTTATGTGTCCTTAGTGAAAAAAACAAGCATTTCAGCTCTCTGCAGGATCAATATATATTGAAACATTTGTTCTTTTTGTCCAGGACACATGCAGCCATATTTTTTCAATCCATCCGTTGGATCATGTTATATTATAGGTGTGTTGATTCGGTATTTTTTTCAGGATTTTTGAGAACTTTTACACCGTTGAAAACCTTAACTAGTTCTGTGGCAAGCTATTGTAGAAAATCCTACTCCCAGGAGTATGTACTCCTAGCCTTAGTGGATTGAGTTTAGCCGGTGCTATGGGTATATCCAATAGGACCGTGGTGGTTAGAGAAAAAAAACTACTTAATTCCTATGCATGCGTACCTAATTCCTAGAAGATAGGACTGTCCATACCCTATCCAAGTTTTGAATGGTTGTTGTGGTCGGCGTTTTTTTTTGTTTAGCTTGCCTTGCATACAACGCATGCTACCACCGAAAGTGTATATATATGTAATTTTGAGCACATATGTCATGGAATTCAATGCATATAACAATTGTTTTTTTGGATGAGTATATGTGATTTCTTTGTCAAGGGTATATACAATATATTTTGCTGAGATGTACTTCTACTTTTTTGTGAGGGAATATATAATTCATTTTGCTGAGAGGGTGTATACTACTTATTTTGAGCGAGTATATTCTTTGTTTGTAATGCGGCATATACCATTTATTTTGCTAAGCAAGTATATTATTTGTTGTGAGTCATTGAGTATATACTTCATTTTGTTTTGGAGGATACATGCTGCATTTTTGTGAGGAGTATATACCATATATTATGCCACGAGGAAATATACTTTTTTGTGCACGGGTATATGCTTCATTTCGTGGAGCGAAAATGTTGCTGGGGACCATGGTGCACCGGAACCTACACTCACTGCCATACATCCTCTGACAACCTTTTCAAGATACGAGCTAATTAAATTGTTTCAGGAACCATGCACAAGTGATCAAGAGACCTATAAAATGCTAATCAGTCTACGTTTGAATTCGTAGGTGTTAAAAAATTCAACATCCTGGAGTTCTAGTACAGTCTCCAATGCTTTATTTTATTCCTGGTTCCTCGTTCTGTGTACACTCAGATTGTTTACATTTTTGCGTTTTTTCACGATGAAGTACCCATTGACATTTGTGGCTTTTGTAGCAGTAAGTTCATTTACTAAAACTACTGAAAAACGTAAATATTTCATGGATTTTTAGTAAAAGCTCCCATGCACAATTGATCAATTTTTTTTAAAAAGATCTGCACCGATATATAGAAAAATCATGGTCTTCACACAACTTTTTATCTCTTTTGAGACTGAAAATATAGTACAATATTTTCTACAATATATATCTAGATATGAGAATGTACGGTGCTTAGTATAGGAGAGACACCAAAGGATAAAAATATGTCTTTGAGTTCTTCTCGTGGACCAGACTGGCACTGTAGCTTAGGGTTGTATGTCAGTTTAATATAATGCTATGAAGAAATGGGTCCCGAGCAAGACCTAGCACAAGAATCACTTTAGCTGATGATTAACTTGCACATAGGGTTTGCACAACATTAACTTGCACAGATCCCCGTGAAAATAGAAATGGATCCGACCGTGCTGAGCGTAGGTTCGAGTGCACCATGGTCTAGAAAATCAGCTCTCTTTCGTGGAGAGGGCATATACTGTTTCTAGTGCATGTGTTACATTGCCGAGTGAGAATTTTTTCGCGAGAGTGTATACATACTACATTTTTCAAGAAAGAAGTATGAACTAAAAAAGGTGTATATCATTTAGGAAAAAAAAGGAAAGGTATATTTTGTTTCGAATACAAGTTTATTTCCACTTCAAGAAATAAAAATACTAAAATAGCCAAATTATGTACGTGCATCATATTACACCATCGTGTTTATTATGCATGCATCTTGCATGATGCACAAATCAATTCTTCCAGATCTGGATCGTAGTGTCGGGTGATCGGAGTTGTCAGCGAAGTCCTTTGAGTTTTGTAGGCATAGCCGTTATGGGGAAAACTGATCTGCGTCTTGCTATGAGAAGACGCGCCGCCGCCGGCGTATACCATCTCGTGTACAGCCCTCGATTCAAATGAACTGTGTAGATCAATCATGCATAAGATATAAAATAATCAGTAGAACAGATGCATGTAGTCTCATCATCCATTTGCGCATGCACATGAACTAGCCAACATACCTGGATGGGAGAAAATGCATGCTAGGCACTCCGTCGTCGGGCGCGTGATGCACATACATCCAGTGGCGGAGCCAGGACTGATGTAAACCCCGGGCCTATTTTTTTCCGGCAACATGGAAACTTTTCATCGCCAATAACAACTACAAAAGAGCTCTATCCCCGTAAAAATACCCCATACGAAAACACACAAATATATGACCCAATTTCACAAGAAATGTAGAATTTCAACTCAATGTATAACAATCCAACAAAATAGACACCCCTGTTACGACTTATGAGCACCGGTGAAAAAATAGTTTCTTCATCATCTATTGTTTTTTCTATAACATGAAATGTAATTGATATCAAAATGCATCAGTTTAAGATCAATCAATACATATACACTGTAGATTTCAATTCAATTTATGACAGAAAACATACCTAATGTTGGAGAATGGAGTGCCCGGCGGATGCAGCAGCAACACAGCGGCCAGGGGTCGTGGCTTAGGCCGGGGAGGCTAAAAGTAGGGGCGGAGTCATGCGCGCGCTGCGGATGCAGGGACCGGTCACCGGCGCCCGGCAGCAGCGCATCAGCACGACGGTTGAGGCCCGGGTGGCAACGGCCAGTTGCTGAGGTTCGGCTCGCGCATCGCGCAGACGTGGCATCAGGACTGCAGAAGGGGGCGTGTGCAGCGCCCAGTGGAGGGCCGGGGTAGTCCAGGTCGCGAGGAAGACGGCGGACGGCAGCGCCGAGTAGGGCAAGGGACGATGCGTGCGTGCGATTTGTCTCTAGGTCGGCAGTTCGGGGCGATTGGAAGGGATGGAGCGTCCGTGCGAGGCTTCGGGTTTTGTGTGTGCCTAGGTTGTGCTGGGCTGCACCCCAGGCCCAATACGAAACATGTATAGATATAAGGCTAAACATTTCTCACGCCCCGGGCCTGGGCCCTGGGTGCCCGGGGCCCAGCTCCGCCCCTGCATACATCAGTGGCTAGTTAGGCAAATCCACACTGCATTGGTTAATTATATATACCATAGGCTAGCTTTATGGACATGTATTTGTTTACACACGAGAGAAGATCGATGATAAGCAGCAAACCCCATCTGAGTTGTGGATGATTTTGTGGATGGTGGAGAGCGCTCGACGCCAGAGACCTACTGGGTAGAAACTGGGGCGTTGTCTTGATGCATGCCGATGCATGCAGCGGGTCCAGAGCTGAGACCGAGCCGCCGACGGCGGCGACGAAGCTACAAGAAATAGGGCAGGTAAATCCACACTGCATTGGTTAATTATATATACGATAGGCTAGATTCATGGACATGTATTTGTTTACACACGAGAGAAGATCGATGATAAGCAGCAAACCCCATCTGAGTTGTGGATGATTTTGTGGACGGTGGAGAGAGCTCGACGCCGAAGACCTAATGGGTAGAAACTGGGGCGTTGTCTTGATGCATGCCGATGCATGCAGCGGGTCCAAAGCTGAGACCGAGCCGCCGGCGGCGGCGACGAAGCTACAAGAAATAGGGCAGCCGCCGTCGCAGCAGGTATACACGAGAATAACAAATGGATGCAGATTAGTTTTAAGGATGACTTTTAATATCACTATAAAAAAGGATTCTGTTTCAACGAATTAAATAATGGCAACATATCTTATGCATCCGCAGGAGTTGTGTATCCGTGCATCCGTTTTGTCCTCGACCATCAGATCGAAATCGCATGGGCAGCATCAAAACAATGATTAATTTACGTTTACACGCCCGCATAGACACCCAAGTCGATGTAACTTGTCAGTAAACCCCCTAACGCCCGTAGATAGATCGAATTAATGAAACAGATCAGATCAGGCTGTGCGCCGGCGGCCACTACAAATCGCGGCCGGCGTGCGATCACAAACATGGAGACCATTCCGTTTTCCGCAACACAGGGCGGCGCGGCGACGAACAGAGGCAACACAACACAGCAGGGACCGGTGACGACCACACAACGCGGCAGGCACCGGCGGCGACCAAACAGCAGCGTCCAGTAGCGGCGGTGAACACACAACGCGGAGGCCAGCCACGATCGCCAACAGCTCCATAAGGATTCGTAACATGCATGCAACTGCACGTGCTATCCATAGCTAATCAGATCCAGCATTTGTTAAATTGTGATTCCAGCCAGTCGTGCCTGTTCACGAAAACTGTGTGAGTTCCCTTGCCTGTATGCCAGTATGGTTCTCAAAGGCATTGAATATGTGAGACTTAATCGTCGTCTGGTTGTCTCTCGATCAGAACCAGAGATGAAGCTGCTGATGTCTATAAGTTAGAATCGAAGACTGCATCGACTGATCTGTCGCCGCCGAGGCCTGCCGTGTTGTGTCGTCGCCGCCCACATGTTCTCCACGTTTGTGATCGCACGCAAGCCCGCCGCGTTTTGTAGTCGCCACCGGCGCACATCCTGATCTGATCTGCATGCCTTCTATATCTATCAAGTGAGAATAAGCGTTAGGGGGGTTACTGATAAATTACATTGACTTAGGTGTGCAGGCGGGCGTGTAAACGCAAAATAATTGTAGTTTCGATGCTGCCCATGCGATTTGGATCAGATGGTCGAGGCCAAACGGATGCATGGATATACAACTCCCTCGGATGCACATGATATGTTGCCTTAAATAATTATCTCAACTAGTTTATCGGGGGCTATCGCACACAAGGTGAAATGGACCCTGGGAGTATGTACTCCTAGGAGTACTGACCCATTTTCCTAT
>NC_041385.1:157329305-157337653 GCF_002162155.2 Triticum dicoccoides
AGGTAGAATGAATTAAGGGCATTTTTTGGAGATGAAATTAAGGGCATTGGCATTACCCTAAAGAAGAAAGAAAATTAAAGAAAACAATGATAAATATATAGAACTTGCACCTATAGTAGGGACACTTTTCGAGTCCAAACAACAAAATGTTGAAGATTAATCGCTCACCCCCTGCTCCCAGCTCGCTCTCATGCAGTCATGTACAACAAGAACGCAAACGCAGTTCCCTCAACAACAAAAAAAAGAGAGCGCAAACACATACATACACCTAAAGAAATTTGACGTATGTACAAAGAAATAAATAATAAGAGGAGGAATTCAAGAAGATGAAACCGTGCGTGTAATATAGTCATGCACACTCGGAACGGACCAGATGTCCAAGAAAAAACAATTCGTTCTAATAGGCGAGCAGATAAAATGGGGAGCTCCTATGTCCCGCATTCTGCGGCAAAATAGGTCACCTATCGTATCACAAAAAGGTAGTTCGCGATTTGCTATTCCTGCGAATCAGACCCAGGACTACCTACTCAAGTGCGCTCGCAGCTAACCACTACGACCGAAGAGGACTCGTGACAAAAATGCATCGTGAGAATTCAAAACTAAATAACGTAGCAGACTTAAGACTGTTTGAAAGAATCCGGAACAATATTCCAAAATTTGAGTTATTTTCCGAGACTACGAAACATTTTTGACAAACCCGACCAATTTCCTGATATGGCAAACACATTTTGAAATTTCTGAACTTTTTTCATAAACATGAGCATTTTCCAAATTTTTCAACAAAGTATTAAAACGGGAACAGAATTTAATATCATGAACATATTTTGAATGTTTAGAAAAAAATCAAAATGCAGAACAATTTGAAAATCCCAAACAAATTCAAAAAGTGAACAATGTTTTGATACATGAACAAAAGTTTGGAAATGAGAACATTTTTTGTAATTTGTGAACATTTTTGGAAACAGGAATATTTTTTGAAATCCGGTCATTATTTAAAATTCTGAAAAAATGAAAAAAAACATTCCAAACCTTTTTGGAATTCCCTAAAAAATATAAAAATGCGAACTTTTTTTGAAAGCATGAAGTTTTTTAAGTTCCCAAACAATATTTGAAACATAAACATTAAAAAAAGAAAATAAACTTGAAAAATAAAAACGAAACAAAAAAGAAAAATAAAATAAAAAGAAAGAAGAAAAATAAACAGAAAAAGCAAAAACAAACAAATGGAAATGGGAAAACCGGTTCAGGGTACCTTCTAGGACACATTAAAATGGGCAAAACCATAAAAACCCGGCTGGGAAACTCTAAAAGGTTCCCAAAACCGGAAACGCTGGAACGCGTTAATGGGCCGGCCAGGTTACCGCTTGATTACGAGCTCTATGCGGAACGTCTAATGTTCAATGCAAAATGCGTCAAATAGGATATTCCGACAAAATGGTTCGGGGAAAAGAAAAGGCAAGCTAACCATATCTCCAAGGCCCAGAAAATCAAGGCAGTTAGCAGAATTGACTGGAAAGTAAAAAAGTCAGACTTAAAAAAGTCTAACTTATGAATCATGGCGTGAAAAATGAACAACCATGGTTTTGAACGCGTAGATTTTCTTTTTCTTTTTGCCCATGATATATTCGTTGCCAATACAAGTGCTATCATTTTTTATTTACAATGTTTATTATCTTTGTTGTGTTCTCAGTCACATCAAACACGACAGTTTCTTTTTTGAGGTAAATCAAACGCGACAGTTACTGGTAGGCTCGGTCCTCCGCATGCAAAAGGCTTGTGTGCTTTCTATATTAAGATGGGAGGAGTTTTACAGTATGTTACAAAGGCACTGACAGTCAGTGCAGTCCAAAGAGAAACAAAGATTAAGTTACATCTCTCGCTATCCCACCTATCTTAGCTTGCATCCACAGTTTGGATTCTTTATTTATGCGTCGTGTAACCATGTAAGGGATAGTTGCTACCTTGTCAAAAACACGACTGTTTCGTTCCAGCCAAATGCAGCGTAACACAAGGCAAACCAGAGTGTTCATCTTCCAACGTCTTCCAGTAGAAATTGCATTGCTCATAGCCGGCCACCAGTCCCGAATTTTTGCCTCTGGGGTCGGCGTAAACCTATGGAGACACCAAGGCAAGAGAACATCGTACCAAATCTCTTTAGCAAAGGAGCAACCGAGGAGCATGTGATTTAATTCTTCCTCCTCCTGGCAACACAGAACACAACACTCGGGATGCTCGAGTTGCCACCTGGCGAGAAGATTAGTAGTCCAAAGGCGATTGTGAAGCACTAGCCATACGAAGATTTTGACCTCCAATGGCGCCCACGAATTCCAAAGTTCAGCGGCACCAGGCAAGAACTCGTGGCCCAGGAAAAACAACTTGTAAGCAGAACTCGCTGAGAAGACTCCATCCGAGGCCTGATTCCAATGAAACTCATCCGGCTCATCAGTCAGGATCTGATTAGAAACAACATACCAATTGTTCAGAATGTCAACAATTGCATGGATGTCAAGCTTCCCACGCAGGTCATTGAGCCAAGCCTTATTGTGAAGTGCGTCAGCAACAGTCCTATGCTTGGCCGCAGGCTTGACAAAGTTGACCAGAGACGGTGCAATTTGCATCAAGCTAAAGCTATTAATCCACCGGTCAATCCAGAATCCAAGTCTAACACCATTGCCTAATAAGGAGTGCGTACCAGCCAAAAAAAGCCCCCGGCATCCACAGGAAGACTAATGTCAAGACCTTGCCAAGGTTTTTGAGGTGCTACTTTCTCATACCATCGCCATTTCAGGAGCAGGGCCTGGTTTAGGAGGCCGAGGTTGTGAACTCTCAGTCCACCGTAAGCCTTGGGGGTGCACACAAGCTTCTAGTTAACTAGGCAGTTTCCACCCTTCACTTCATCATGGCCACACCAAAAGAATACACGTCTGATTTTGTTAATGCATGAGATGAACCAGGCTGGCAAGTCAAGGACGAGCATATTGTATATGGAGGAGGCAGTGAGTGTTGAGTTGATCAGTACAAGCCGGTAGGCCCTGCGAAGAAATTTTTCTTTCTGCATTGGGAGGCAGTTTGTTGTTCTGTCAATGAGAGGTTGAAGAGCATCTTTGGGAAGGTGTGTGTATGAAAGAGGCAAGCCCAGAATGTTATCGAGAACTCCTTGATGGAGCACCCTAGAATTGCAGTCACTTCAGGGATGTTTTCCTGCTGGTGGCGAATCAATGAGATGGAACTTTTGGCCATGTTGCAGACAAGCCCCGTTGCATTCCTGAAGATTGCCATCAGCTGGATGGCCGCCTCTGCTTCATTCACATCCAGTTTAAGTAGAAGCACTGCATCATCAGCGTAGACAGAGAGCCAGAGCTTGATTCCCCATCGAGATAGAGACTTGAACAGATTGCGTTGCTCGCCCTTTTGAAATAGCGCAGTGAGTGTGTCCATGATAATGACGAACAAGAGAGGGGACAGGGGATCTCCTTATCGCACCCCACACGCATGCCAGAACTCTTGGCCCGAGCTGTCATTGAGAAGAACATGGGAACTAGCAGAGGACAGCAGCATGGCCAGCATGGGATCCACTTTGGTCCAAAGCCACGATGATTAAGGAGATTCAGCATGAAGGCCCAGTGCATAGAATCGAAGGCTTTTGATATATAGATTATCATCATAATAGCAGGAACCTGCCGCCGGATTGACTGTTGCACCAGGAGAAAATTATTCACAATAGAATGACCTGCAATAAACACGCTCTAGTTGGAATGCACCATGTTTGGAATGATTGGAATGATCTGATTTGCCATGATTTTAGAGACGATCTTCCCAAAACTATCAACCAGGCTAATTGGCCTGAAGTCATGGATGTCCACAACCCCAAGCTTCTTTGGCGAGAGAGTGATATACGCCTCACTGAGACGGGCAATGCCGCGACGGTCGCCAGAACAGAAAGCACGAATGGCTTTGCACACCACCTCCTTAATTAAAGGCCAACAAGACTGGTAAAACCTCAAAGAAAAACCATCAGGCCTAGGAGCTTTGTCAGGAGACAGGAAGCTAATTGCTGCCCAAATCACATCGTCAGAGAAGTCACATTCCAAATGGGGGGCATCCACAGGGGACATGTCCAATTTCTGAAAATTCCAGCAATACTCTCGGTTCCTCGGTTTACCAATAAGCATCCCGAAGTGTGCCGTGGCTAGATCATCCATTGCCTGCTGCGATGTGGCTTCTTCGTCACCGTTTTGCAGCTTGAATATGTGATTGCTACGCCTCCTAGCGCTGGCATATGATTAAAAAAACCATGTTTGCGTCTCCATCCTTGAGCCAGAGGAGGCGAGACTGCTACCTAGCAATGGTATGCTGAAGAGATGCGAGTCCCAGGATCTTCTTCTTGATGTGGTGCCGAAGCCATCGCTCCACATCGGTCAACATACGATGGTCCATAGCAACATCCATGAGACGAATCACATCATGCAATCTGAATCTGCTCCTTGATGTTCCCAATTGATATTTGGCTCCACAAAGGAAGGGCCTTGGCAGTTGCTTTTAGATGGAGAAATAGGTCTAGAAATGGGTCAGCAGTGGGCACCGTGGAGAACCACCCAGCAGCAACAGCACCTTGAAATCCTGCTATTTTTGGCCAAAAAGATTGAAAGTGAAATCTAGATTTCCGATGAAAGTTCATGTTTGTGGCCAGAAAAAGGGGGCAATGGTCTGACAGAGAAGGGCACAGAACTTGAAGGAGATGATTCTGGTGGGCATAATCCCACTCCACCGAGGCGAACCAGCGATCAATCTTCTCAAGAGTGGGGGCCTTCTTTCATTGCTCCACATGTATCTATGACCCACCAAGTCAGATTCCTTGAGCTGCAAGTCGTTGAGGAATCATTTGAACCGCCCCGTCATTCGACGGTTAACTATATCATTGCTTTTGGCCGAGGCATCCACAATTAGATTGAAGTTGCCTGCCATGGCCCACTGACCAGGATAGGCGGCACACACGTCCCTGAGTTCTTGTAAGAAGAGTACTTTCAATGCATCTACTGTTGGCCCGTAGACCACGGTGAGGTGCCAGTTTGGTGCATCTAGCACCCCAAGTTCCACAGTAACAGAGAAGTTACCTACCCGAGAAGAGGCAACTTTGACCATGGTGGACTGCCAAGCCACGATGATCCCACCAACAGTGTTATTGGCCGGTAGCGAGATGAAGGCATCGTATTTATGCCTGAGGATCCGAGATATGGTGAAACGGTCCACAACCGCCAGTTTGGGCTCCACGAAGCAAACAACCGAAGCGTTTGCATCGTCGACAGATCGAATGATAACTGCACCTAGGATTGTTAAGATCACACACATTCCACACACACGCACATTATGATTTGAACAATTCATTGATAATGCCCACAAGACCACCAAACACAGAGGCCTAGTATGCCAACATGGTCGGTGCCACATCTACGAAAGGCTCCAAAGCAAATAGCTTGGTGGGCGCGTTGATGCTGGATGTGGGTAGCGGGTCCTTGAACAGGTCAGCATTGAAGGAAATATGCCCTAGAGGCAATAATAAAGTTGTTATTTATATTATATTTCCTTATTCATGATAAAGGTTTATTATTCATGCTAGAATTGTATTGATCGAAAACTTAAATACATGTGTGAATACATAAACAAATACCGTGTCCGTAGTAAGCCTCTACTAGACTAGCTCGTTAATCAAAGATGGTTAAGGTTTCCTAACCATAGACATGTGTTTTCATTTGATAACGGGATCACATCATTAGGAGAATGATGTCATGGACAAGACCCATCCGTTAGCTTAGCATAATGATTGTTCAGTTTATTGCTATTGCTTTCTTCATGTCAAATACATATTCCTTGGATTATGAGATTATGCAACTCCGATACTGGAGGAATACCTTGTGTGCTATCAAATGTCATAACGTAACTGGGTGATCATAAAGATGATCTACAGGTATCTCCGAAGGTGTTTGTTGAGTTGGCATAGATTGAGATTAAGATTTGTCGCTTCGAGTATCGGAGAGGTATCTCTGGGCCCTCTCGGTAATACACATCATAAGCTTGCAAGCAAATGACTAAGGAGTTAGTCACAAGGTGATGTATTACGGAACGAGTAAAGAGACTTCCCGGTAATGAGATTGAACTAGGTATGAAGATACCGACGATCGAATCTCGAGCAAGTAACAACCGATGGACAAAGGGAATTACATATGTTGTCATAACGGTTCGACCGATAAAGATCTTCGTAGAATATGTAGGAGCCAATATGGGCACGCATGTTCCACTATTGGTTATTAACCGGAGAGGTGTCTCGGTCATGTCTACATAGTTCTCGAACCCGTAGGGTCCGCACGCTTAACTTTTGTTGATGATATAGTGTTATATGAGTTATATGTTTTGGTGACTGTATGTTGTTCGGAGTCCAACTGTATGTTGTTCGGGGTCCCAGATGAGATGACAGACATGACGAGGAGCCTTGATACGTCTCCAACGTATCTATAATTTATGAAGCATTCATGCTATTTTATTATCTGTTTTGAATGATTACGGGCTTTATTATACACTTTTATATTACTTTTGGGACTAACCTATTAACCGGAGGCCCAGCCCATATTGCTGTTTTATTGCCTATTTAAGTATTTCGAAGAAAAGGAATATCAAACGGAGTCCAAACGGAATGAAACCTTCGGGAGCGTGATTTTTAGGAAGAATATGATCCGGGAGACTTGGAGTTCACGTCAGAAGATCCTCGAGGAGGCCACGAGATAGGGGGGCGCGCCCACCCCCTGGGCGCGCCCTACCCTCTCGTGGGCCCCTCGAGGCTCCCCCGACCGACTTCTTTCGCCTATATAAGCCTACATACCCTAAAAACATCGAATATCAAGATAGATCGGGAGTTCCGCCGCCGCAAGCCTCTGTAGCCACCAAAAACCTCTTGGGAGTGTGTTCCGGCACCCTGCCGGAGGGGGAACCCATCACCGGTGGCCATCTTCATCATCCCGACGCTCTCCATGACGAGGAGGGAGTAGTTCACCCTCGGGGCTGAGGGTATGTACCGGTAGCTATGTGTTTGATCTCTCTCTCTCTCGTGTTCTCTCTATGGCACGATCTTGATGAATCGCGAGCTTTACTATTATAGTTGGATCTTATGATGTTTCTCCCCCTCTACTCTCTTGTAATGGATTGAGTTTTCCCTTTGAAGTTATCTTATCAGATTGAGTCTTTATTTGAGAACACTTGATGTATGTCTTGCCGTGTTTATCTGTGGTGACAATGGGGTATCACGTGCCACTTGATGTATGTTTTGGTGACTAACTTGCGGGTTCCGCCCATGAACCTATGCATAGGGGTTGGCACACGTTTTGTTCACTCTCCGGTAGAAACTTTGGGGCACTCTTTGAAGTACTTTGTGTTGGTTGGATGAATCTGAGATTGTGTGATGCATATCGTATAATCATGCCCACAGATACTTGAGGTGACAATGGAGTATCTAGGTGACATTAGGGTTTTGGTTGATTTGTGTCTTAAGGTGTTATTCTAGTATGAACTCTATGATGGATTGAGCGGAAAGAATAGCTTCATGTTATTTTACTATGAACTCTTGAATAGATAGAACAGAAAGGATAACTTTGAGGTGGTTTCGTACCCTACCATAATCTCTTCGTTTGTTCTCCGCTATTAGTGGCTTTGGAGTGACTCTTTGTTGCATGTTGAGGGATTGTTATATGATCTATCTATGTTATTATTGTTGAGAGAACTTGCACTAGTGAAAGTATGAACCCTAGGCCTTGTTTTCTACCATTGCAATACCGTTTACGCTCACTTTTATCATTAGTTACCTTGCTGTTTTTATATTTTCAGATTACAAAAACCTTTATCTACCATCCATATTGCACTTGTATCACCATCTCTTCGCCGAACTAGTGCACATATACAATTTACCATTGTATTGGGTGTGTTGGGGACACAAGAGACTCTTTGTTATTTGGTTGCAGGGTTGTTTGAGAGAGACCATCTTCATCCTACGCCTCCCACGGATTGATAAACCTTAGGTCATCCTGATACGTCTCCAACGTATCTATAATTTTTGATTGCTCCATGCTATATTATCTACTGTTTCAGGCAATATTGGGCTTTATTTTCCACTTTTATATTATTTTTGGGACTAACCTATTAACCGGAGGCCCATCCCAGAATTGCTGTTTTTAGCATATTTCATTGTTTCGAAGAAAAGGAATATCAAACGGAGTCCAAAAGACCTGAAACTCCACGGAACCTATTTTTGGACCAGAAGAAGCCCATGGAGTACCGGAAGCTCACCAGGGGAGTCCTGGGCT
>NC_041385.1:157337872-157364668 GCF_002162155.2 Triticum dicoccoides
CCTCATGGGCAGCCCGCGCCCCACCCTCATGGGCAGCCCGGGACTCCCCTAGTGAGCTTCCGGTACTCCATGGGCTTCTCCTGGTCCAGCCGGAAGTCCACCAACGTACCTCCTGCACCCATATATACTCTCGTACCCTAAAACTTCCAGAACGGAGATTAGATCAGAAGTTCTGCTGCCGCAAGCCTCTGTAGCCACGAGAAATCAATCTAGGCCCTCTCCGGCGCCCTGTCGGAGGGGGCCATCATCACCGGTGGACATAGAGGAGTATCCCGGAGGGGTCTTCATCATCATGAAGGCCAAGGACCAGAGGGTGGAGGCCATGGAGGAGGAAGCACAAGGGGGATAACCTCTCCTCCTCTCTTCCGGTGGCGCCGGAGTGCCATCGGGAGTGGAATCATCGCCACGGTGATCGTCTTCATCAACATCACCATCGTCATCACCATCCTCATCTCTTTTACGCAGTCCACTCTCCCGCAAACCGTTGTAATCCCCTACTTGAACATGGTGATTTATGCCACATATTATGATCCAATGATGTGTTGCCATCCTATGATGTTTTGAGTACATATCTTTTTTCTTTGGGTTGATTGACGATCTAGATTGGTACGAGTTGTATGTTTTACTTTGGTGCTGTCCTATGGTGCCCTCCGTGTCGCGCAAGCGTGAGGGATTCCCGCTGTAGGGTGTTGCAATACGTTCATGATTCGCTTATAGTGGGTTGGTGAGTGACTGAAACACAAACCCGAGTAAGAGGGATTGTTGCGTATGTGAATAAAGAGGACTTGATGCTTTAATGCTATGGTTGGGTTTTACCTTAATGATCTTTAGTAGTTGCGGATGCTTGCTAGAGTTCCAATCATAAGTGCATTTGATCCAAGTAAAGAAAGTATGTTAGCTTATGCCTCTCCCTCATATGAAACTGCAATAGTGATTACTGGTCTTGTTAACAATTGCCTAGGACAATTCCGCACACCGATCCACCATTATTCCACACTCGCTATTTATAATATTTTAGTATTATATTCTAACTTTAGGATAACAGCACCTACTTTTATGTTTTAGCTCTCCGATATCATAGAAAGTTATCCTCTTCATACCCACGAGGAAATTTTATTTCTTGTTGCTAGTTGGAAGCAAACGTCCGGTGCACGTAGAGTCGTATCAGTGGCAGATAGGGCTTGAGAGAATATTGATCTTACCTTTAGCTCCTTGTGGGTTCGACACTCCATACTTATCACTTCCACCTTTGGAAAGTGCTACGATGATTCCTTGTACTTGGAGATTATCACATCCACTTGAGGGAAATTTGCTACTGTCCTACAAACCTGTGTACTTGCAGGCCCAACAACGTCTACAAGAAGAAGGTTGTGTAGTAGACATCAAGCTCTTTTCTGGCGCCGTTGCCGGGGAGGTGAGTGCTTGAAGGTATATCTTTAGATCTTGCAATCGAATCTTTTTGTTTCTTGTTTTATCACTAGTTTAGTCTATAAAAGAAAATTACACGAAAAAATGGAATTGAGTTTGTCTCATACGATTCATCTTTTTTATATCTTTCGTGAGAATGATGGGAAGGAAAATTGTGCTCAAGTGCTAGAAGAAGAATGCATTAAAATATTTGGTACTAGATTGTATGATGAGCATGATTGCAATGTTGTTAGTATGAATTCCTTGAATATCCATGATGCTAATGATATGCAAGGCCACAAGCTTGGGGAAGCTATGCTTGATGAAGATGATATTTTTTGTTCCCCAAGTTTTGATGAGAATATTTATTATGATGAAAGCATGCCTCCTATTTATGATGATTATATTGATGAACGTGGGTTTGGAAGAGTGTCAACTTTAGGAAGTAGTGATCCCACTATTTTGGAGGATGCTGAATCTTATTGTGATGATTATGAAAGTGGATTTGGAAAAGTGTCAACTTTATTTAGTGAGGATTCCACTATTTTGGAAGAGGTTCCAATTGATTATGAGAACAAAGTTGCTATCTATGATGATTATTGTGACGACTTTTATGCTATTAAGAATAATGATAACCATGAAACTTGTCATCATGATTTTAGTTTTCAATTGGATTATGCCTCACATGATAATTATTTTGTTGAGTTTGCTCCCACTACTATTCATGAGAAGAAATTTACTTATGTGGAGAGTAGTAAATTTTCTATGCAAGTAGATCATGAAAAGAATGCTTTAGGTGATGGTTATATTGTTGAATTCATTCATGATGCTACTGAAAATTATTATGAGGGAGGAACATATGCTTGTAGGAATTGCAATAATGTCAAGTTTCCTCTCTATGTGCTTAAAGTCTTGAAGTTATGCTTGTTTTACCTTCCTATGCTAGTTGATTATTGTTCCCATAAGTTGTTTGCTCACAAAATCCCTATGCATAGGAAGTGGGTTAGACTTAAATATGCTAGTCATATGCTTCATGATGCTCCCGTTATGTTTCAATTCTTATCTTTTATGTGAGCATTATTGTCATCATCATGCCTAGCTAGAAAGGCATAAAGGAAAGCGCTTGTTGGGAGACAACCCAATATTTACCCTTACTGTTTTTGTGTGTCCACATGATTATGCTACTGTAATAATCATGTTTTATAGCTTTTGTTTCAATAAAGTGCCAAGTAAGACCTTTAGGATAGCTTACGGTGATAGTTGTGTTGATCCTGCTGAAAATCAGAAACTTTTGCACCCAGTAAATTAGTTTTGTTAATTCGCAGAAACGTGATTTTGATCTTATTCGTTTTGCTCTGGATTGGTACACGAATTTCGTAGGACTTCCTAATTTGGTAGAATTTTTGGAGTTCTAGAAGTATACGTTTGATACAGATTACTACAGACTGTTCTGTTTTTGACAGATTCTGTTTTCATTGTGTTATTTGCTTATTTTGATGCATCTATGGGTAGTATTAAGTGGTATGAACCATAGAGAAGTTGGAATACAGTATATATTACACCAATATGTATTTAGAATGAGTTCATTACAGTACCTAAGTGGTGGTTTTATTTTCTTATACTAATGGAGCTTACGAGTTTTCTGTTGAGTTTTGTGTTGTGGAGTTTTCAAGTTTTGGGTAAAGATTCGATGGACTATGGAATAAGGAGTGGCAAGAGCCTAATCTTGGGGATGCCCAAGGCACCCCAAGGTAATATTCAAGGACAACCAAGAGCCTAAGCTTGGGGATGCCCCGGAAGGCATCACCTCTTTCGTCTTCGTTCATCGGTAACTTTACTTGGTGCTATATTTTCATTCACCACATGATATGTGTTTTGCTTGGAGTGTCATTTTCTTTTGTTAGTATTTGCTTTCCGTTATTTATAATAATTTTTTGCATCTTTATTTTCAATAAAAATGTCAAGGATAGCCTTTACCATGCTTATTTTGCTAGTATACATGTTGCTGTTCAAAAAAAACAGAAAGTATACCGCTGTTGCAAAAATTCCCTAGAAATGTAAGAGAATGGTATAATGTTGAAACTTTTTGCATAATGAGCTCTGATAAATCTTATACATCGTAGCATTTTTCTCATAATTTTTAGAGTTAGGGAAGTATTGATACTCTTGCATTCTTTACAGACTGTACTGTTTTGGCAGATTGCTGTTATGTTTGCATTGTTTGCATATGTTTGCTTGTTTAATGATTCTATTTAAGGATAAGAGTATTAAATATGCAGAGGCATTTAGTATGCAATGTTGAATAATAATTTTAGTGATTTGTTACAGTAGAAAATGATAAGGTTTTGCATTGGTTTATACTAACCTATCTCACGAGTCCTTGTTGAGTTTGGTGTGGATGAAGCTTTTGATAAAAAGAGAAACTATGATATGAGAGGAATTAAGGAGACACAAAAGTTCAATCTTGGGGATGCCCAAGGCACCCCAGGATAATATTTCAAGAAGTCTCAAGCATCTAAGCTTGGGGATGCCCCACAGGCATCCCACCTTTCTTCTTCAACAACTATCGGTTAGTATCGGTTGAGCCTAAGTTTTTGCTTCTTCACATGAGTTGTGCTATCCTTGCAATGTCATCTTTTTTGCTTGCTGTTTGAATAAAATATCAAGATCTGAAATTCTTTATGAGAGAGAGTCTTCACATGGCTATATAATTATTTAGCTACTCATTGATCTTCACTTATATCTTGTTGGAGTAGTTTGTCATTTACTCGCGTGCTTCACTTATATCCTATGAGTAAATGGTTGAATGAGTTGATTGTCATAAATCAGAAATTATATATGTCTCATTTGCTTACCCATGGGGAGTAATGACTTCACATCTAAGAAGTAGAGGTTCTAAATTTATTGAAGGTTAGCAAGCATTGTATTGGTCATTTGAACAATTCATGAAAGAATATCGAAGGTGTTGGGATCTACGGTAGGGTGCGTCGACTGCAAATTAAAATTCCTACATGCAGAACAACCAAGAACATGCTACGGGAGATGGATCACGGATCATTACCACTAGACGCGTAGTGTTGTGCAGCGGAAGAAGAGTTGGGGCAGCACATCCGCGTGGATCGTCTCCTCCTCGTCCGATCTCCCTTGAACAGCCGGTCGTCCGATCCCACGTACAAGTTCGCCGGAGCGGCGCAAGTGCACCGCCTCTAACGGTACCCGCGCGTGCAGAAGGAACACCGTGCGGCGGACTGCTAGGTCCGATCACACAGTCGGCGGCGAGTGGAGGTGGCTATTCGCAACACATGCAGACCCTAGTCACAGCGCCGGAGCGATCAACTGCATGAGTGTGCCGCACCTCCACTTTATATAGGCGTCCGTCACGGGCTCAACACTTGGGCCTCGCACGGACCCTAAAGCCCACAAGTCTACTCGACCACAATCCGAATACAGCTCGGATCCCATTCGACCAGTGCCCTCGGATCTGACCTCGTAGGTTCCTTCCCTTAAGCGCGCGACCCCTTAGGTTCAAGTCGGCTTGGTCGCAGTTCGGATCGCCTCCGAACTACACGGTTGGTAGCGGCCTCTAGCAAGGCATGCCGAACACCAAGCAGACCATGAAGCTGGTTAGGCGAACCTATACATCATACTTCTATTCCCTTTGCCACACGATATATGTTGCCGGGCTCAAGGCGAGACTGTCATCCTTGTGCTAGCCCGACGTCTTTCTCGTTCCAGTGATGCCGACCACAAACCAGATTATCTCACAATCCCTTGTCGCATGGCCATGCTTATCCTGGTCGGATCACACGAGGGGCCCAGAGTATATCTCTCCTGATCGGAGGGGCAAATCCCATCTTGCTCGACCATGTCTCGCAGCATGGGACTGGACAAACCCGAAACCTACCTTTGTAACTACCCAGTCACGGAGTAGCGTTTGGTCGCCCCAAAGCAAGTCTGTCACCATCCTGAGTACATGCGTCAGCTCAGGTCTTAGGACATAGAACGTATGTTGTACTAGAGACTCACAGATGACATATCGCTGCGTCTCATAGTTGGGTCTGTCCGACTCGGACCTTATCTCGACTCGGACCCGACTACGTCGAATCCGACCAGACCTTTCCAAGTCCATATTATTCGGTTAGCATCCAATGCTCCATGGCTAGTGATACGTCCATTTTGCATCATGCTTTTATATCGATATTTATTGCATTATGGGCTGTTATTACACATTATATCTCAATACTTATGGCTATTCTCCCTTATTTTACAAGGTTTACCATGAAGAGGGGGAATGCCGGCAGCTGGAATTCTGGCTAGAAAAGGAGCAAACGTTGGAAACCTATTCTGCACAACTCCAAAAGACCTGAGACTCCACGAAACAACTTTTTAGATTTCATAAGAATTTTTGGGCAAAAGAAATAGGCCAGGGGGGCCACACCCTGTCCAGGAGACAGGGGGCGCCCCCCTAGGGCGCGCCCCCCTATCTCCTGGGCTCCTTGGTGGGCCTCTGACGTCCATCTTCTGCTATATGAAGGGTTTTCCCCTGGAAAAAAATGTGGGCAAGCTTACGGGACGAAACTCCACCGCCACGAGGCGGAACCTTGGCGGAATCAATCTAGGGCTCTGGCGGAGCTGTTCTGCCGGGGACACTTACCTCCAGGAGGGGGAAATCATCACCAACATCATCACCAATGATCCTCTCATCGGGAGGGGGTCAATCTCCATCAACATCTTCACCAGCACCATCTCATCTCAAAACCCTAGTTCATCTCTTGTATCTGATCTGGTATCAAAACCACAAATTGGTACCTGTGGGTTGCTAGTAGTGTTGATTACTCCTTGTAGTTGATGCTATTTGGTTTACTTGGTGGAAGATCATATGTTCATATCCTTTATGCATATTATTACCCCTCTGATTATGAACATGAATATGCTTTGTGAGTAGTTACGTTTGTTCCCGAGGACATGGGTGAAGTCTTGCTATTAGTAGTCATGTGAATTTGGTATTCGTTCTATATTTTGATGAGATGTATGTTGTCTCTCCTCTAGTGGTGTTATGTGAACGTCGACTACATGACACTTCACCATTATTTGGGCCTAGAGGAAGGCATAGGGAAGTGGGTTGCTAGAGTGACAGAAGTTTAAACCCTAGTTTATGTGTTGCTTCGTTAGGGGTTGATATGGACCCATATGTTTAATGTTGTGGTTAGGTTTACCTTAATACTCCTTTTTGTAGTTGTGGATGCTTGCAATAGGGGTTAATCATAAGTGGGATGCTTGTCCATGTTAGGGCAGTACCCAAGTGCCGGTCCACCCACATATCAAATTATCAAAGTACCGAACGCAAATCTTATGAACGTGATGAAAACTAGCTCGACGATAATTCCCAATGTGTCCTCGGGAGCTCCTCCTTCATTATTAGAATTTGTCCAGGCTTATCCTTTGCTACATAAAGGATTGGGCCACCTTGCTGCACTTTATTTACTTTATTTACTTTTGCTCGTTACTATTTATCTTATCACAAAACTATCTATCACCTACTATTTCAGTGGTTGTAGAGAAAACCTTACTGAAAACCGCTTATCATTTCCTTCTGCTCCTCGTTGGGTTCGACACCCTTACTTATCGAAAGGACTACGATAGATCCCCTATACTTGTGGGTCATCAGCTAGTGAGACCAAGCCATCGACCATGTCATATGCTAGTCTAGTTGGCTGCGCGTCCACACATCCCTTTCGACTAGGGACCTTTTAGGACAGTCATCATACAATGCATAGTCCCACAAACAAGTCACGTACTTTCTAATACACATCATTGATAATGTCCAAGGACTATCTTTATTCATAAACACATAGGAAATATCGTCATACATGATTGCCTCTAGGGCATATCTCCAACAGTCTCCCACTTGCACTAGAGTCAATAAAATAGACATCGAATGCCCATAGCTCTAACGTGCCCCTCATGCTTGGGTTGTGGAAGCAGCTTAGTCAACGGATCTGCAACATTTGCATCCGTGTGGATCTTGCATAATTCTACATCACCATTCTTTACGATCTTTCGTATCAGGTGATATTTCCGGTCTATGTGTCTGACCTTGTGGTGATTCCTCGACTCCTTGGCTTGTGCGATGGCACTAGAATTATCACAATAAAGGTCCAACGGTTTCACCGAGGCTGGGAAAATACCAAGGTCATCCAGGAAATGCCGGATCCAAACACCTTCCTTTGCAGCTTCGCAAGACGCAATGTATTCGGCTTCTGTGGTAGAATCGGCCATCGTATCATGCTTGGAACTCATCCAGTGCACTGCTCCTCTGTTCAGGACATACACGAATCCGGGCTGTGATTGACAATCATCTCTGTCGGTTTGGAAACTAGCATTGGCGTAACTCTTTACGACGACCTCTTCCTCACCTCCATAAACTAGGAACATCTCTTTAGTCCTTTTCATGTACTTCAAAATAGTCTTTACCGCTGCCCAGTGACTCTCACCTGGGTTAGCCTGGTATCTACTTGTTAGGCTTATTGCAAAAGCAACATCAGGCCTTGTACATATCATGGCATACATGATGGATCCGATTGCAGATGCATACGAAATCCTACTCATCCTGCTTCGCTCATGAGATGTCGAAGGACTCTGAGTCTTGCTTAGCCTTATACCATGTGAGAGTGGCAAGAACCATTTCTTTGCCTCACTCATGTTGAACCGCTTCAACACTTTATCTATGTACGTGCTCTGGCTTAAGCCGAGCAGCCTCCTCGATCTATCTCTATAGATCTTAATGCCTAAAATATACACTGCCTCACCAAGGTCTTTCATCAAAAACTTGCCATTCAATGACTCCTTGATCGAGTTCAACATCGAAACATCATTTCCGATCAGTAGTATGTCGTCCACATACAAGATCAAAAACACTATCAAGCTCCCACTTAACTTCTTGTATAAACAAGAGTCCTCTTCGCTTTTGATGAAACCGAGACCAATGACGACCTCATCAAAACGAATGTTCCAACTCCGAGATGCTTGCTTCAACCCATAAATGGATCTCTTGAGCTTGCATACCTTACTAGTGCTAGTCGGATCGACAAAACCCTCGGGATGTATCATATACACGTCCTCGGTTAAATTTCCGTGAAGGAAAGCCGTTTTGACATCCATCTGCCATATCTCGTAATCGAAATATGGAGCTATAGCTAGTATGATCCTCACCGATTTTAGCATCGCTACCGGCGAGTAAGTCTCGTCGTAGTCAATTCCTTGAACTTGTCCATAACCTTTAGCGACAAGCCGAGCTTTGTGGATCTGAACATTTCCATCCACATCGGTTTTCTTCTTAAAGACCCATTTGCAACCAATGGCCGTTACGCCAGGTGGCGGATCAACCAAGTCCTAGACGTGATTCTCATCCATGGACTTTAACTCGGATCTCATGGCCTCCAGCCATGCCTCGGAATCTGGGCTCACCATCACTTCCGCATACGTGGCCGGCTCATCGCTTTCTAACAACAATACATCATGCACTCTGCGCAATCTTTCCGACCTCCGTGGTTCTGGTGCCGCTTCCACTACAGGTTTCCTGACTGACTCCAGTATGATCTCATCACCAACCGAGCCGTCCCCGAGTGGTCCTTGAATTTCTTCGAGTCGAACCGTCCTCCCACTGGCCTCCCGACTGATAAACTCTTTCTCAAGGAAAACCCCGTTCCGAGCAACAAACACTTTGTTCTCTTCCCGGTTGTAGAAGCTATATCCCAAGGTTTCCCTCGGATATCCCATGAATATGCATTTATCTGACTTGGGTGTAAGCTTGTCTGACATAAGTCGCTTGACAAATGCTTCACAACCCCAAATCTTTAGAAAAGACAAACCGGGACTCTTCCCAGTCCACATCTCATGTGGTGTCTTATCTACGGATTTTGATGGTACCCTGTTAAGTGTGAAAGCTGCAGTTTCTAGAGCGCATCCCCAGAATGACAAGGGTAAATCCGATTTGCTCATCATAGACTGGACCATGTCCAACAAGGTCCTATTCCTCCGTTCCGACATGCCGTTTCTCTGTGGCGTACCCGGAGGTGTGAGCTGAGGTACTATACCTCGACTTTTCAGATGATCATCAAACTCCTGGCTCATGTACTCACCTCCACGATCAGTTCACAGAAGCTTTATAGTCTTGCCGAGCAGATTCTCAACCTCGTTCTGAAACTTTTTGAACTTTCCAAAAGTCTCCGACTTGTGCCTCATCAAATAGATATATCCATATCTACTCAAGTCGTCGGTAAAAGTCACGAAGTACTGATAGCCACCTCTGGCTATTGTGCTCATTGGACCACACACATCATTATGTATAAGTTCTAGCAGCTCGGACGCCCTCTCGCAACTCTTTGCGAAAGTGGACTTAGTCATCTTGCCGAGCAAGCATGATTCACTTGTCTCGAACGGCTCAAAGTCGGACGAAGTTAGGAGCCCATCATCATGGAGCTTCTTCATGCGTTTCAGACTAATGTGTCCAAGCCGGCAATGTCGGAAGTATGTTGAATTTATCACATTAGGATTATGCCTCTTGACATTCACGTTATAGACCGGTTCCTGTTCTAGATTCAATATAAATAGCCCATCAACAATGGGTTCATAGCCATGGAACATACCATTCAAAAATATCGAACAACCATTGTCCTTTAAATTGAATTCGTAACCTTGACTCATCAAACATGAGGCATAAATAATATTCCGATTAAGTGCAGGAATGTAATAACAATTATTCAATTCCATAATGAATCCAGAAGGAAGCTGGAGCTGCATCGTGCCGACCTCCAACGCAGCAACTCTTGCTTTGTTTCCGACCCTGATGTCAATCTCCCCTTGTGCCACACGCCTAGTTCTTACAAGCCCCTGCATCGAGTTGCAAATGTGAACAACCGATCCGGCATCAAATACCCAAGAGCTACTAGGTATGTCAGCAATGTAAATGTCTATAACATATGCAACAAGTGTACCTTTGCCTGAAGCAGCATTCCCGGCCTTGTTGCCATGCTCTGCAAGCCACTTGCTACAGTTCCTCTTCCAGTGACCGGTCTCCTTGTAGTGATAGCAAACGGTCTTCGGGTCTGGTCCAGACTTCGGCATAGCGGCGGAGGTTACCGTCTTCGTGCCCTTTTCCTTAGCCTTTTTCTTGGACCAACTCTTCTTGAACTTAGCCAATTTCTGCACCATCAACACTTGATGCGTGCCTTTCTTAATATCCTGCTCTGCCACTTTGAGCATCCCATGCAATTCAGTGAGCTTCTTATCCATGCCATGCATATGATAGTTCGAGATGAACGTCCCATAGCTGGGCGGAAGAGAACCCAGAACAGCATCTGTAGCAAGCTCATCCAAGAGCGGGAAGCCCAAACGATCCAAAGCTTGCACATATCCGATCATCTTGATCACATGCGGGCTCAGTGGATCACCTTCCTTCAGCTTGCAATCCATCAAGGATCACCAGACGTTGAACCTTTCGGTCCTAGCCTGTGTCTGAAACATGCTTTTGAGACTCGATCATATCGTAAGCCTCAACATTTTCGAAATGCTGTTGCAAATTGGGCTCCATACAAGCCAGCATCAGACAGCTGATCTTTGTTGATTCATCAACGAGTTTCTGGTAGGCATTCTTAGTTGTGGCATTAGCATTATCGGCAGGTTCCTCTGGAAGTGGATCCTCTAGAACATGTTCCTCTTTATCATGCTTGAGAACAATTCTCAGATTTCTATACCAGGTGGTAAAGTTTGTTCCATTCAGTTTATCCTTTTCCAGAATTGATTTCAATGCAAAGTTGGGTTGAGCAGGTGGTGCCATTGATCTACAACATAAAATATGCAATCACTAAGCAATGTGTTTATGTAGAGTAATTCTAGCCTAAACAGAAATACTCCCACTGAAGTTGGGATCCCTCCGCAAACTCTCAGTGATGTAGGATCCGACTAGCGTATGCGACTAGTGAGCTTTATCATCACTGCTAGCCAACATACCTATCCGGTAAGCAACTCCTTACTAATCGTATCTCTATACGACTCCTGTCGGTCGGGTAGGTATCATATACCCCGGCTCCCAACCTTCTTTGCCACAAGGCCCAAAACTGTTTTGATAGCTTTGTCAAGTTAACCTGATGCAGTGCATGTCCGTGTCCGACACAAACCCTTCAGTTCAAGGACACCTAGTAGCACCCCAATTTTATGAGCCCACTACTAGACGTACTTGACATGCGAAGGTGCAACATCGGGAATGGCACTTTACTTGATATTCATGAGGGATCTTTCTATCATTCTAACATGCATAGAAACAAAGAAGCATAACAATCACAAATAAACACATATTGTGAAATAGTATGGCTCCTTCATGGACGTTCTTCCAGGTCGGCTCCGACTCTAATGACCATCCACGAACTCCATCTTGTTTGTCACACTGGGACGCCAAGCCACCAACCTGATCTCTATTATCCAACTACTACAACTAGTAATGAATTTACATAGAGTCACAAGTCGACACGCAGGTCGTTATACAATATAATGACAACACTTTGGCTCCTGCCGGCTGACAAACATGACACGCATGCCACGTATAAATTATACACATGCATCACATACACATGAGCCACACTATTCACATCAAACCTGCAAAACAAAGTTATGCATAGAATCGCATTCTACCGGTTTGTGTGTTGGGTATGAAATACACGGCGCTACGCACACGGCGGTCCCAATCATATCGATCATATTGATCATCGCAAATCCGATTCGGATTTACGTTTCACTGTTAACCCCAATGGCGGATGACCGACCGGTAGGGGTAGATCGTGTCACGACCTCATCGTTCCCGATTGACAGAAAACATAGCCTCAACGATCCCCATGTGCAGTTGATCACATCAACCGTGCACATAGCCGATCTTATCAACGACAACAGATCTCATCTGCCGCCTCCACATATCTAATATGCATACGATCTGAATCCAAATCCTGTAGCAGAGGCTTTGATACCACTGTTGGGATCTACGGTAGGGTGCATCGACTGCAAACTAAAATTCCTACACGCAGAACAACCAAGAACATGCTACGGGAGATGGATCACGGATCATTACCACTAGACGTGCAGTGTTGTGCAGCGGAAGAAGAGTTGGGGCAGCGCGTCCGCGTGGATCGTCTCCTCCTCGTCCGATCTCCCTCGAACAGCCGGTCGTCCGATCCCACGTACAAGTTCCCCGGAGCGGCGCAAGTGCACCGCCTCTAACGGTATCCGCGCGTGCAGGAGGAACACCATGCGGCGGACTGCTAGGTCCGATCACACAGTCGGCGGTGAGTGGAGGTGGCTATTCGCAACACATGCAGACCCTAGTCACAGCGCCGAAGCGATTAACTGCATGAGTGTGCCGCACCTCCACTTTATATAGGCGTCCGTCGCGGGCTCAACACTTGGGCCTCGCACGGACCCTAAAGCCCACAAGTCTACTCGACCACAATCCGAATACAGCTCGGATCCCATCCGACCAGTGTCCTCGGATCCGACCTCGTAGGTTCCTTCCCTTAAGCGCGTGACCCCTTAGGTTCAAGTCGGCATGGTCGCAGTTCGGATCACCTCCGAACTACGGTTGGTAGCGGCCTCGAGCAAGGCATGCCGAACACTAAGCAGACCATGAAGCTGGTTAGGCAAACCTGTACATCATACTTCTGTTCCCTTTGCCACATGATATATGTTGTCGGGTTCAAGGCGAGACTTTCATCCTTGTGCTAGCCCGACCTCTTTCTCGTTCTAGTGATGCCGACCACAAACCAGATTATCTCATAATCCCTTGTCGCATGGCCATGCTTATCCTAGTCGGATCACACGAGGGGCCCAGAGTATATCTCTCCTGATCGGAGGGGCAAATCCCATATTGCTCGACCATGTCTCGCAGCATGGGACTGGACAAACCCGAAACCTACCTTTGTAACTACCCAGTCACGGAGTATCGTTTGGTCGCCCCAAAGCAAGTCTGTCACCATCCCGAGTACATGCGTCAGCTCAGGTCTTAGGACATAGAACGTATGTTGTACTAGAGACTCACAGATCACATATCGCTGCGTCTCATAGTTTGGTCTGTCCGACTCGGGCCTTATCTCGACTCGGATGCGACTACGTCGAATCCGACCAGACCTTTCCAAGTCCATATTATCCGGTTAGCATCCAATGCTCCATGGCTAGTGAGACCAAGCCATCGACCATGTCATATGCTAGTCTAGTCGGCTGCGCGTCCACACAGCCCTTTCGACTAGGGACCTTTTAGGACAGTCATCATACAATGCATAGTCCCACAAACAAGTCACGTACTTGCTGATACACATCATTGATAATGTCCAAGGACTATCTTTATTCATAAACACATAGGAAATATCATCATACATGGCATATCTCCAACAGAAGGAAGAGAGATTTCACATATAAATATACTATTTAGACATCTTTTATAATTGGGAGCACTCATTAAATATGACATGCTAAAGAGTTGATGTTGGACAAGGAAGACAATGTAATGGGTTATGTTTTCGCACATCTCAGTTAAAGTATATTGTCATGGATCATTCAAACATGTTGAGCTTGCCTTCCCCCCTCATGCTAGCCAAATTCCTTGCACCAAGTAGAGATACTACTTGTGCTTCCACATATCCTTAAACCCAGTTTTGCCATGAGAGTTCACCATACCTACCTATGGATTGAGTAAGATCCTTCAAGTAAGTTGTCATCGGTGCAAGCAATAAAAATTGCTCTCTAAATATGTATGATCTTTTGGTGTGAATAAAATAGCTTTATACGATCTTGTTATGGAAGCAATAAAAGTGACGGACTGCATAATAAAGGTCCATATACAAGTGGCAATATAAAGTGACGTTCATTCGCATTAAGATTTTGTGCATCCAACCCTAAAAGCGCATGACAACCTCTGCTTCCCTCTGTGAAGGGCCTATATTTTACTTTATGTCTTTTACTTTTATGCAAGAGTCAAGGTGATCTTCACCTTTCCCTTTTTCATTTTATCCTTTGTCAAGCACCTCGTGCTGGGAAGATCCTGATATATATATCCAATTGGATGTAAGTTAGCATGAACTATTATTGTTGACATCACCCAAAGGTGAATACATTGGGAGGCAACACTATAAGCCCCTATCTTTCTCAGTGTCCGATTAAAACTCCATAACCATTTGTATTGCGTGAGTGTTAGCAATTGTAGAAGACTATATGATAGTTGAGCATGTGGAGTTTGCTATTCCTGAAAATAAGATGAATTGCAATTGTTTGATGACTAAGAATGAAGTTTGCTAGTTTTCAAGAAAGTTCATGGTCTATGCTTTAACATGTGAATAGCTTGTTACTTGATCGTGAAAAGTTTTATGAGATGAACTACTGTTATGACATATTATCATGCTAGAAAAGGTGATTGAAATTATCATTGATCAAACTTGTGCACCTTCTAGCATTCACACTTCATAAATTCTTTCTTTTATCATTTACCTACTCGAGGACGAGTAGGAATTAAGCTTGGGGATGCTGATACGTCTCCAACGTATCTATAATTTATGAAGCATTCATGCTATTTTATTATCTGTTTGAATGATTACGGGCTTTATTATACACTTTTACATTACTTTTGGGACTAACCTATTAACCGGAGGCCCAGCCCATATTGTTGTTTTATTGCCTGTTTCAGTATTTCGAAGAAAAGGAATATCAAACGGAGTCCAAATGGAATGAAACCTTCGGGAGCGTGATTTTTAGGAAGAATATGATCCAGGAGACTTGGAGTTCACGTCAGAAGATCCTCGAGGAGGCCACGAGATAGGAGGGCGCGCCCTACCCTCTCGTGGGCCTCTCGAGGCTCCCCCGACTGACTTCTTTCGCCTATATAAGCCTACATACCCTAAAAACATCGAATATCAAGATAGATCGGGAGTTCCGCCGCCGCAAGCCTCTGTAGCCACCAAAAACCTCTCGGGAGTCCATTCGGGCACCCTGCCGGAGGGGGAACCCATCACCGGTGGCCATCTTCATCATCCCGACGCTCTCCATGACGAGGAGGGAGTAGTTCACCCTCGGGGCTGAGGGTATGTACCAGTAGCTATGTGTTTGATCTCTCTCTCTCTCTCTCTCTCGTGTTCTCTCTATGGCACGATCGTGATGAATCGCGAGCTTTGCTATTATAGTTGGATCTTATGATGTTTCTCCCCCTCTACTCTCTTGTAATGGATTGAGTGTTCCCTTTGAAGTTATCTTATCGGATTGAGTCTTTATTTGAGAACACTTGATGTATGTCTTGCCATGTTTATCTGTGGTGACAATGGGGTATCACGTGCCACTTGATGTATGTTTTGGTGACCAACTTGCGGGTTCTGCCCATGAACCTATGCATAGGGGTTGGCACACGTTTTGTTCACTCTCCGGTAGAAACTTTGGGGCACTCTTTGAAGTACTTTGTGTTGGTTGGATGAATCTGAGATTGTGTGATGCATATCGTATAATCATGCCCACGGATACTTGAGGTGACAATGGAGTATCTAGGTGACATTAGGGTTTTGGTTGATTTGTGTCTTAAGGTGTTATTCTAGTATGAACTCTATGATGGATTGAGCGGAAAGAATAGCTTCATGTTATTTTACTACGAACTCTTGAATAGATAGAACAGAAAGGATAACTTTGAGGTGGTTTCGTACCCTACCATAATCTCTTCGTTTGTTCTCCGCTATTAGTGGCTTTGGAGTGACTCTCTGTTGCATGTTGAGGGATTGTTATATGATCTATCTATGTTATTATTGTTGAGAGAACTTGCACTAGTGAAAGTATGAACCCTAGGCCTTGTTTTCTACCATTGCGATATCATTTACGCTCACTTTTATCATTAGTTACCTTGCTGTTTTTATATTTTCAGATTATAAAAACCTTTATCTACCATCCATATTGCACTTGTATCACCATCTCTTCGCCGAACTAGTGCACCTATACAATTTACCATTGTATTGGGTGTGTTGGGGACACAAGAGACTCTTTGTTATTTGGTTGCAGGGTTCTTTGAGAGAGACCATCTTCATCCTACGCCTCCCATGGATTGATAAACCTTATGCCATCCACTTGAGGGAAATTTGCTACTGTCCTACAAACCTGTGCACTTGCAGGCCCAACAACGTCTATAGGAAGAAGGTTGTGTAGTAGACATCAAGCCTCGAAATGGTCGAGAGGTAAAGATTGATATATAGGACGATGGTATTTTGACACGGAAGTGTTTCGGGAAGTACTGGGAAGGAATCGGGTCACCAGGAGGGGTTTCGGGCACTGATGATGACATGTACCTAGGGTAGGGTCTTAGGCCTGACCTAGACACCCTACCCAAGGACATTACATAAGAGTCCAAGGCGTATAAAGCTAAGCAGAAGATACCGACTGAAATCCTCACGAAGTACAATACACTCGACAAAAGATCTCACTTGGATATCCCAATTCCACTCGACCATCATTTTTCACTCGGAAGACAAGAATCCAATCGGTGTTCAGAAGACCTAGAGCCATCCCTGGATGGCAGCGGTTAGGCATTCACTTCATCGTCATAAAGATCGATTAATACATGCGTTACCAGTAACATACTTGACATTATACTCTTATTCAACCCTTGCATAACTGAGGTCTGTGAAGGGTCGGTGCACTCTATATAAGCCACCACTCCCCTCTGGCACAAGGGTTCGCACCCCCTGTAACTCATACTACCATTCAACAAAGCCTCTGCAGCACCGAGACATAGGGCTTTTACCTCCTCCGAGAGGGGCCTGAACTTGTAAATCTGAGTGTACAACTTCACCATAGCCAGGACTCTGCCCTCTCCTACGTACCCCCATACTCTACTGTCAGATCCGTTCCCACGACAGTTGGCACCCACCATGGGGCAGTCGTCTGAGCGTTTTCCGGTGAGGTTGTGATCTTTGATCTTCGTCAACATGGTTTCCGGTGGTGGATTGCCCTTGGGTCGCGAGATCTATCTCGGTGCGCTCGTCTTCATTGCCGATGATTCAGCTTGGCTTCAAGAAGCCCCCCTCAATTTCGAGGCACTCCCCACTCATGGGGCTTGAAGCTACATCGATATTTCCCCAAAGAGGAAGGGATGATGCAGCACAACGATGGTAGGTATTTCCCTCAGTGATGAGACCAAGGTTATCAAACCAGTAGGAGAACCAAGTAACACAACGTATACATCACCTGCACACAAATAACAAATACTCGCAACCCAGCATGTAAAAGGGGTTGTCAATCCCTTTCTAGTAGCGGCGCCCAAAGATAGGCAAACAGACGCGAGAGAGTTGTAGATATTGATAGATCAAACGCCAAATAAAATAAATTGCAGAAAGGTATTTTTGTATTTTTTTGGTTTAATAGATCTGAAAATAAAAGGCAAATAAAAGGCAAAGGCAAATAATATGAGAAAGAGACCCGGGGGTCGTAGGTTTCACTAGTGGCTTCTCTCGAGAAAAATAGCAAATGGTGGGTGAACAAATTAATGTTGGGCAATTGATAGAACTTCAAATAATCATGAAGATATCCAGGCAATGATCATTATATAGGCATCACTATTCGCACACGAAGACGTCACCGTGTACCTCCAACACCGAGGGTGATGCACCACAGCTCACGTCGAAGGAGACCCATCCGGAAGCACGATAAGCAGGCAATCCAGCGGGCGCTTTTGTAGGCCCGAAACCCCACACGCCCGGGAGGGACCCCGTCAGGGCACGCGGAGGCTATGGGCTGCCCTTGGTCGACCTGATCGCCCCTAGGTCCTCGAGGTTCGTCACCCTGCAATGAAGGAGAACAAGCGAAGAACGAGAAAGAAGAAGAACAAGGGAGGGAGATAAAGGTAAAGGGTAAAAAGTGGTAGATGTGTTGTTCAATCGGCCGTCACCCCTTAGGTATATAAGAGGCGTCTGGACTTCCCGTGCAAGGAAAAGGCTTGGATTCATGTCCAAAACCCTAGTCAAATTTGGATTGGGTTTGTCCGAACTTTCCAAAACTGTTCGGTTTAAACTGGCTGCACCTTGCGGGTCTTTTTTGTGGTGGTAAACAATCTTGGATGGAAACGAGCCCAAAAGCAATCTTGACCGTTTCGAAGAGACTAACAACTTTCATGTTTAACTTTTTTTTATCAGAGGTCATCTTGAGGGTCAAATCGGTCACACAAAATAGGCTATTCCCTCGTGCTACCCATCACACATGCGTCTGGTGGGGCGTGCCACATCTCGTCTCGTGACATGGCTGCACTCTGATTGCTCTAACTTTTGCATATGAACTCGGATCTGGACGATTCTTATATCAAAATTGATCTTTTTGATGAGACAAAGACAATCCATGTAGATCATTTTTCCATTTGAGGTCATCTTGGGGGCTTAATCGGCCAAACTGTACTCTGAATATAAGACCTTAGTACTTTGAGCATAGTTTCGGCCTTCGAGATGAGATCACACGACGACGACCCAAACTTCGAAGATGTTCATATCAACAATACGAAACTCTTTCATGTAGATCACTTCTCCATTTGAGGCCATATTCAATAAGTTCTTGACCGTGCCAAAATCTGGTGTCAACACATGCCCCCCTGTTTCCGGCAAAGCTTGTGTGCCGAAAAATAACTTGCAGATAGCTTGCTCTAAGGACGATGTCAACACTCCATCGGCAATTTTTCATATTCTTAGGATGATAAGTTTATATCGACCATTTCTTGTGTGAATATTTTGATGCAAGCTTGGGTGAAACTTTCCCAACTTCATTAATCTGACTATAAAGTTCCATAGGTATGCATGTCAAAACCATCCATCAACCATATTGTCCACCCTTCTGCTAGGATCTTGCAGATAACCAACAATGAACTTTCTCGAATCCCTACTTTGCCCGCATAAAAGTTTCATTAGTGGCCGATGTGGTGAGCTGCAATTCGGCCTTACCTATGTTGAAAAGAATAAGCTTCGGCTATTGATAGATGTGCAATACACCATGACCAACATGGTAGCCATATGTTTGCTATGCCAACCCTATCCAATTTTCCTGCCTAGATATATGATCAATTTTAAAGCAACCCAAGGTAAATTTTGCATCTAGACATACCCCAAGATAAACTATAAGTGATTCGTCAAAACATTGATAACCCTTGGATATTTGTTGCACTACTCATAACGAATCACCGAAAGCCTCAATATGTTTAGCACATATGGCAAAGGTTCCAAACCGAATAACATTGCATATTCGGCTTTGATTATTGTGCAATAAATATTTTAAGAGGCATGAGGCTTCACAGAACAACACTATATGGAGATATATAAACAACACCAACACCGTGGCCATTGTTATGAATTCAACTATCAAAACATAATCTTCATAGTACTTGTCTCGCTCTCCAATCGAACTAAGGACGATGTTAGATACTACCCCAGCCATACTTTGACATATTCTTAGGGCGATAGGTAAATATCGGCCGTAATATAAGGTCCATGTAAACTTCATCCACCAAAGCATGTATAACCGAAATAAACAAATGAAATGACAACTCAAGTATTTCGGCCCTCTGGATCAGCAACAACTAATAACTAATCAAATATATAGTGATTTGGTAATACCCTTTCATGATATAAGAAATTATATTGCATCCATGGATCAAAATAAGCCCATTGAGGGTAACCAATCATACCTGATGACGAATTCCATGGCATAGTTGAAGAATATGGATAATGTGTGGACCGAAGATGTTGAAACCTACGGCTTAATTGTTTTTCGCTTCCATCCTTCTCTTCTTTCACTTTTGTAACCCTTGTTGCAATAGAAGGTTGCACTTCATTTTTATTTTGACTACTCCTCTTGGGAACCCATGCCATGTTCTTCTTTTTCAGCTCTCGTGCACTAAGCTTTTGTAATTCCTTATTTTGCCAATACAATAAACCGAGTGTCCACCTTGACTGTGATTTTGTTTGAAGTAATGGAAATTCTTGTTTTACCTTGTGCACTCTCAACTTCTTATCTTCAGATTTGACACTTGATTGACTTGCCTCATTGCCTTTAGTAGCTAATGTTAATACTTTAATTCGCTCCTTTTAATTTGAGATCAAATCTGAAGTAGCACTCTTATGACCATCTCTTTTAACGTGGTAAACTTGCTTGACCACCCCTTTATTCTTCCTTGAGATCTTGACCGATTCCTTATGACTGAAACGGTCTTTAACATGTGACTGTTCAAATGTTGATTTTCTCGGAGCTGCATAATATTGGCGAGATGGTCTAAAATAAGATGAAGAGTGTGCCCTTGTATCATACCTGTCCCATGATGGATATGAATTAACATGAGCATAGGGACGCATCCACGGCATTGGCATTGGCGACCCAAAATAAGGATATGAATATCTTGCATTAAAATTCTCACTTTGCTAATACTGATCATCATATTTGCGCCTAGGGGGTGATCTTAGTTTCTTTGCACGATTTGGCCGATAAGCATTCTTCTCTTCACTCTTCTTTTGATATTTATCCAATAGTTCGGCAAAGTTGATTTTTGATCTCTTACACTTGTGCTTATTTCGGCCTTTGTTTTCTTTTGGTTTGTTTTCATTGATCATTGGATTTTCTTGTTGCCCTCTAGTCCTTGGCATCTTCGTTGTAGCGTTGATGGAATTCTCGCCCTCAAGATTATGTTCATTATGCTCTTCAAGAACTTATTTACTTGAAAGCTTGATCCCATCACATGTAGCTTTTACCTTATGTTTAAATGAATCGGCTTGGAGTAGCCGATGCAAAAACTTTTTGCCATCATGACCAATCGAAATAGACTGGTCATCTCTTGGTGTTTCAACAAATTTCAATCGTCCTTTTTCAATGGACGATTTAACTATTTGACGAAACATGTTGCAATCCTCAAAATTATGCTTGTACGAATCATGCAACTTACAATACATTCGTCCCTGGATTGATGGTTTGACATGGTGATCAAGAATTCTAATGTAATTATTTTTCAGCAACAAATCAAATATTTGATCACACATGCTTGAATTGAATGTATACTTCTTATTGTTTAGCCGGTCTTGCTGTGAGAACGGCTTTGGAGGTAAGCAAACGAATGGTTCAGATTTGGAATCTCCCCATTCGGCTATGCAATGTGTTTTGCACTCTATATCCGATGTCTTTCGGTAAGATATCATAATAGCATCGGTTTTCTCAAAAGAATTTATCCTTGGCTTTAAATTTCTAAAATGAAAATAGTTAGAGCATACATGTCTCAATGGAGACCAAATGTAAGCCAAGTGAGAAATAAGCAAAGCTACCCAATTAGATATGAGCTTTAGATAAAGCAATGTGGAAAACCTTGGCTGCAATAATTTTTCGCCATCGGTCTTTCTGAATGGTGCAATGTGTTGACCGATATGCTTTGTGACAATCTGATTGCTAACAAATAAATTACCCTTCTTCATTGGTCTCTCAATATTTCTTATGAAGATTTTTCTAATATATCCATCAACAACTAAGTCATGACCAAATCTGAAAATAGGTAAATTAATTGCTATACATACCTCTTCAAATATGTTGGGAGAGCATGATGGTGGTGTGACTTGAAGAATATCTTGCTCCGCCTTCGGATAGCTCTCCAATGCCATGTCATCATCTTTTTCTTGATTTCGTGCATCATTAGTTTGAAGATCTTTGTCCACCAAACTTTTTTCGGCTACTTGTTCTTGTTCTTGAAGCTCATCAATTTCTATGGCACGAAACTCATAGGGCAGGAAGTAGGTTCCATTAACTCCAGAAAAATCAAGTATGGCTGTCTTGCTATACTTTCCGTGCCCTTTCTCAATAATGTTTGCCTCTTTGGATTTGATGGATTCAGAATATATACTACTTGATTCGGCTTTTTCATCCGAAACACTTTTAGTTTCCGAATCATCATTCTTTTCACCGGTTATATCAATTGGGAAGGCTTCTTTTCTTTGAGACAATTCCCTATCAATTCTCTCTTGGCGAAGTACATGCACCATATCGCGCAAAGCTTTAAATCCCCTCTCAATTTCAGTCCGCTCTAGATCAGTTTGCCCCCCAATGCTTTTAGGATCTTTCGGCAATGAATTGTTAGTGTTGCCGAAAGTTTGCAATTGTGTAGTGGGTGTATAATATGTTGTGGTACAAGGTGAAGATGTATGCACTGCTGTATAACCATATGCTCTCTCATCAATACTATCAATTGATGAAGTTTCATCTTCCTGCAAAACTCTAGCCTTTATTGCAGCATAATCAGGAAACAACCCTTTTTCATATTGTTCAAGGCAAAGAGCACCAATTCTCTTGTTTTATGCCAAGCTCTTTTTTAATGCAGCCACAACCGCTTTTGGAAGGGATTGCTCCACAATACTTTCAGATTCTTTCTGCAATGATTCGTGAGTGTTGCCGAAATTCTTGAATTGTGTAGAGTATGCATTATATGCTACAGTATTTGATGATGGCACATGTGTTCCTGTAAATTTTTCACTTATTCGGCTATGACCATGAAGATGCGGGGCCGAATTATGAACATCTATAGTTGCATATGGTGCTAAAATATTACTGTCATGAGGTGTAGCATATGATGGTTGAGAGTAACTGGCCGAATAGCTAGTAGCATTATGGCCAATTCTCCCATCCATCAGCAAGGTTGGATTCCCATATTGCAAATTAGTTGCCGATGAATAAAGGGGCGAAACACTTTCTTGTATGCTATTGGAAATTTTAACATGAGGTGTTTCAAATTGATTAACCAAACCCATCATGTTGTTCATCGACATATGGATTTGTGGGGTTGCCGATGCATGAGAGTTAGGATACATATGTTGTATGTTACTAGTATCATAAGAAGTTGAAACATGTAAATTACTTTGAATCGGCCTATGCACGTAATTAGATGCATTATTGAAAAAACTAGGGCTAGCTGATACAGTATAATCATTGAACTATCTAGTAACACCATATGATTTATTTGCATCTACAGTAGGGAATTGGGTATTCATATTACCTTTGTAGATTGCAAAACCCTAGATGACAATCTCTTCATAGCAAGAATGGGCTGGAGACCATTCAAAGCTTCGTCCCCAGCGGAGTCGCCAAAAAGTGTGTTCGCACACGAACACGTCACCATGTACCTCCAACACCGAGGGTGATGCACCGCAGCTCACGTCGAAGGAGACCCGTCTGGAAGCGCGGTACACAGGCAATCCGGCGGGCGCTTTTGTAGACCCGAAATCCCACACGCCTGGGAGGGACCCCGTCAGGGCGCGCGGAGGCTATGGGCTGCCCTAGGTCGACCTTATCGCCCCTAGGTCCTCGAGGTTCGCCACCCTGCAATGAAGAAGAACAAGCGAAGAACGAGAAAGAAGAAGAACAAGGGAGGGAGATAAAGGTAAAGGGTATAAAGTGGTAGATGTGTTTGTTCGATTGTGTGTTGTTCAATCGGCCGTCACCCCTTAGGTATATAAGAGGCGGCTAGTGTCGGCGTCAAAACCGGCGGATCTCGGGTAGGGGGTCCCGAACTGTGCGTCTAAGGCTAATGGTAACAGGAGGCGGGGGACACAATGTTTACCTAGGTTCGGGCCCTCTCTATGGAGGTAATACCCTACTTCCTTCTTGATTGATCTTGATGAATATGAGTATTAAAAGAGTTGATCTACCACAAGATCATAATGGCTAAACCTTAGGAGTCTAGCCTATGAGGTTATGATTGTTGTGGCTAAACCCTAGAAGTCTAAATCCTCCAGTCTATATATGCACCGGGGGGGGGGGGCTAGGGTTGTACAAAGTCGGTTACAGAGAAAGGGATCTTCATATCCGAATCGCCAAGCTTGCCTTCGACGCAAAGGAGAGTCCCATCCGGACATGGGACGAAGTATTCTATCTTGTCTCTTCCTAGTCCAACAGTCTGGCCAAAGTATATAGTCTGGCTGTCCGAGGACCCCTTAGTCCAGGACTCCCTCAGTAGCCCCTGAACCAGGCTTCAATGATGATGAGTCCAGCGCACAGATTGTCTTCGGCATTGCAAGGCGGGTTCCATCTCCGAATACTTCAAAGTAAATCTCAAACACAAGAATCATGTCCGGCTCTGCAAAACAAGTTCCATAAACAATCGGAGAGAGCACAATATTTATGAGTCCAATCCGCTGACAATTTTGGCAGCACGACATTACGTCACTACCCGGCCATTATTTTGAATCGTTTTCTAGCCTGCCACCCCATGTTTCAGGGGGCGGTTTTTATTGGCAAGTCTTGTGAAAGCAGAGATCATGTCCCCTTATTACGGGATTTTCATCAACACGGGCGTGGGTAACCCAACCGTTATGTTGGCATAATTCCTTGGGAATAGGCATGTTTTAAGGCCACGAAGGGGACGCTTGATATTCGTAAAGGGGTTACGGCCTGCCCTCTTTCTTCCACGCTGGTTCTTCCCTCTACCTCCCACCTCAAGTTCCAACACTCAAGGGTCAATCCAACCGCTTGGAGCCTCCAGCCATGTCCGGACCCAGCCTTCAAGGCCGATGGATGGCCTCTTCTGTCACAGAGGAAGATATCTCGAAGCTCAGGAAGGCAAGATACTTGACCGCAAAAATTTACCACATGCTTCCTACTCAAGGGCGGGTTATTCCTATTCCCAGATCCAATGAGAGGGTCATATTTATCTCTCACTTCCTCCAAGGGCTTGGGTTTTCTCTCCATCCCTTTGTTCGAGGGGTCTTGTTTTATTACGGCTAGATTTCCACGATCTAGCCCTAGACTCCTTTCTCCACATCTCGGTGTTCATCACCATATGCGAGGCATTCATCCGTATTTCCCCACACTTCAGCTTATGGCTCAAGACCTTTAGCGTGAAACAGAAGGTAATCAACAGGAAACAAATGGAGTGCGGAGGTGCTTCAATAAGCAAGCTCATCAATTCTCCTTGGCCGAAGGGCTCCTTCGCAGAAACTTATGACTTATGGCAACGGGAGTTGTTTTACATCACCGAACCCCGTGGTAAAAAGCGGGCAGCCACACCTGCGTTTCGGTCTGGCCCTCCACCACAGCTCACATCATGGATTAACAAGGGGCTGGACTTGGGATCTACTGATGAAGTGCGGACACTGCAAAGCCGCATTTGGAGCCTTATTGAGAAGGACACTGGTCTCATCGATGTAATCCAAGTAATGCTAGTCCACCGGATCCTACCCTGTTAGCGACGCCCTCTCTGCCTGTGGGAGTTTAATCCGGAAGGTCCACGGACTCTTCAGCACCTCTCTGGCATGATGCTCAGATAGATGTGGAAATTGTTCTTTGGCGCACGAAAACAGTGTCCGGATACTACAGAAGACCTCGGCGTTGACTGCAACCATCCGGATACTCCGGTAAGCACTCAACCCCCGAACACGGTTTAGTCAAATTATTCATGACAATGTACTGATAAAACTCTATTCGGCCAGGGCTGGCTAAAGAAGGCGGAGAGAATCAAGTGTTCGGCTCCACTTCCCGAAGACTCTGTCGATCCGGTGTTAACAAAGATGCTGGCTCCGGCACCATATCATGTGCCGGTGGGGGAAGATAAGGAGGAGGACAAAGAGGCCCAAGGTGGCCTCCATTCTGGAGGCACACCAGGCAATTTGTCCGGGGAGATTGGAGCTTCCACTTCCAAAGGTGGAAGGGAAGGACAAACTGACATCCCTTCTCCTCGTGGGAAGAAAAGGGCCACCTCCGAAGACTCGAAAAGAGAAGCTTCTAAGCAGGGGAAGGTATCCAAGTCAGGGGATGCCGCTGACACATAGTCACCCCGTAAAGAGAGGCCCTTAGCTGGATTGTAAGTGAATTAGGGTGTTTTTAAACATGTCCCATTCTTTTCTGGCTATAAGGGTAATATTTTAAACACATGTTTGCAGTCCGGCACGCAGCCCTCCTCAACAGTCCTCCTCTTCGGGGGATCTACTTCCGGAGATGATGGAGAGTGAGACGCCTCCACAGATCTCCCTGCCTGATAAGGCAGACGACACCGAGGTGTCGTCCCGGAGGATCTTTCCTGATCTGCGAGTGGTGCAAGGGGCAGTGAAGATCGGGGCCAAAGGTAATACTACGGCCACCCAGGGTCTGGGGTGTTCGGCCCCAACAGGGAACAACAGAAGTCCCGGACTATCGATTGTCCAAGGGATGACGCTACCTGTTCCGGATCTGGAGACGCCAGATTCATTGATGGAAATATTGCAACATGCCTCCGTCTCAGACATCGTACCTTGATGGGTATGGTGTTTGAAAGAGTCCGGTCCGTGAAAAGCGGATTGAATGAAGCCTTTTTGTCGTGGTATTCTCACGGGGGGGGGGGTGCAAGAC
>NC_041385.1:157364733-157365557 GCF_002162155.2 Triticum dicoccoides
GACGCCAGATTCATTGATGGAAATATTGCAACATGCCTCCGTCTCAGACATCGTACCTTGATGGGTATGGTGTTTGAAAGAGTCCGGTCCGTGAAAAGCGGATTGAATGAAGCCTTTTTGTCGTGGTATTCTCACGGGGGGGGGGGGTGCAAGACGACATATTCCACAGGATGGCTTCGTGTGAGGGCAAGACTGCTGCCGGAATATCCAAGGACGAGTATGCGAGTAGCACGCGCTAGTTTACCCAGGTTCGGGGCTCTCCGGAGAGATAACACCCCTACTCCTGCATGTCTGAGTATATCTGGTATATCTGGTACAGAGTGCTCCTGGAGCTGTATCTGAGGTTAGTGCCATAGACATCTGGCCTCGTATATGCCTCATATGTGGCATGCTAGTGGCCGGCCATGCTCATGGCCGTGAGCATGCATGTGGGTGCTCATGCGTGAGTCCCCCTCCTGATGGATGGATGGAGCTAGCTTATATAGGCATGGCTAGCTTGATATGTAAGCTATGTGGGTAGCTTAGGAAGTAAGCTAGGTAGGCATGGTGGGGTGTCATCCTTGTCCCCTAGGTCACTTCATAAATAGTGCCAGGGGACAAGTGACACTGTACATGATGGCTGGGGTGTCTCGTGAACAGTGCCGGGTACGGTCGTCACATCGGAGTCGGCAGCCAGCAGTCGGCCTGGTGGTGCAGTCGGCAGCCCGCAGTCGGCCTGGGCAGTCGGGGAGTCGGCAGCCAGCAGTCGGCCTGGTGGTGCAGTCGGCAGCCCGCAGTCGGCCTGGTGGTGCAGTCGGCAGCCCGCAGTCGGCCTGGGCGGCCGG
>NC_041385.1:157365810-157367828 GCF_002162155.2 Triticum dicoccoides
GTAGTCGGCCTGGGCGGCCGGGGAGTCGGCAGCCAGCAGTCGGCCTGGGCGGCCGGGGAGTCGGCAGCCAGCAGTCGGCCTGGTGGTGTAGTCGGCAGCCCGGAGTCGGCCTGGTGGTGCAGTCGGCAGCCCGGAGTCGGCCTGATGGTGCAGTCCGCAGCCCGGAGTCGGCCTGGTGGCCGGGGAGTCGGACTGAGGGGCTTTGCTAGCCCCGATGTCTTGGAATATCGTCTTGCCGTCTTCGGGGTATCCGTGTCCAATTACTCCGACAGTAGCCCCCAAGCCTCCGGGCAACTTTGGCAAAGTTGGGCGGAGGTTTTTTGGCGAGTGTTCGTGGAAATGATCATGAAAAAAGACAAAGTTAGTCCACGCGGATATATCAAATGATTGCTTTTAGCATTGCAAGTTTTATGCGGAGGGTGCCGACTCGGTTTCGTCCGAGCCCCCTTAATCTTTTTCGTGTTCCCTCCGCTTTTTGGCTTGTGCTCTCGCTCGCCGGACAGCCGCTCTGCGGTCTGTGGCTGAGAGTGGGCCGCGAAGTGGAGTGTACAGTACTCAAAGTCTGGGAGCAGATTCAATCGAGTAGATATTTGTAAAGGAAACGGTCGGGTCGCCCGGAGCGTTTTTCTTTCCGGACGTTTTTCGCGTGGGTGGCCTCCAGCGTTCACTCTTGCCAGTCGGACAGTCGCTCTGCGGTCTGTGACTGAGAGTGGGCCTTTGGTACCACGCATGCTACTAAGCCGTCTGCGGAAACTAACGTCTCAGGCCAAGCGGCCAGCCCCCGGGCCAACTCTGGCTGGCGCCGGGGCGAACAGTAATGCAACTGTAATAAAAATGCGGAGATAGCCCCCGAGCATCGCTCGGGATTATCCGTGCTTGCGTGATGCAAAAATATGCGGATGAGGAGCTCACATTGATTTTTGTGTAGTCGCAGTCGTCGAAGATAGCCGGCGCGACTCAGCGCTCGCGGAGCGCGCCGGCACGCCCGCTGGGTGTAGCCTTCGAGCCCCCGGGTGCTCGAAGGGGGGTCTTGGCCGGTTAGGCTCGACCGGCCAGGCGGCAAGGCATCTTGCAACGCCCTTTTCTTCTTTCTTCTCTTGTGCCGGCTGCTGGCAGCCGGACAAAACTCTTCTCTTGTCTCTTGTTTTGTTTCTTGCAATCTTTCATGGGGGCGCGCCAGCGCACCCACTGGGTGTAGCCTCCGAGATTCGGGCCGACTGTTGAGCAGTCGGGCCGGATCTCCCGGCAACTACTTTGTCTTCTCTCTTTTGCCGGCTGTCAACAGCCGGACGCTTCTTGTGCACGAGCAGTCAGGTGGGCATCCGGCCTGACTTTTCTCCACCCGGTAACAATCTTTTTTCTTCTCTTTCCTCTTCGTCCGCCGGCTGCTGGTAGTCGGACGAGCACATTTCTTTTTTCTCAGTACCTGACCACTTTCTCAGCCGGACGCGGTTTTTTTTTGAAGCCGGCTTCTGATTTTTCCAGCCGGCTCTATGCGAGCAGCCGGCCCCCGCTTCTCTCTCTCACCCCCCCTTCTTTTTTTTAGCCGAATAGTCGGCCTCTTGTAGCCGGATAAGGAAGTCGCGGGCGCAGCAGCCGGCCAGGTCCGGCCGGGTGGTGGAGAAGCCGGCAGGCGGTCGTGGGAGGCACCGCCGGGTGGCGGGGAAGTCGGCCGGCGGTGCGGGGCAGCAGCCGGCCAGCACGGAGGCCGAGTGGCGACGGCTGAGCTGGTGGAGCGCGGGAGGGCCCCAGGCGGCCAGGGACTCGGATCCGAGTCCAGCGAGGGCGCAGCAGCAGTCGGGAGCTGGTGCTGCAGCGCGGGGCGAAGGAGGGGCCAGCCCGCGGGGTGGCGAGGCGGCCTCGGGCAGGCAAGGCCGGCCGCGTCGGAGACCCGGCAGCGCGGGGTGGCGGTCGGGCGCAAGCGGGAGACGGTCCGTGCGCGGGAGCGTGCGAGACAGCCAGGCGGCGAGTCGGCGCGGGGAGGAGCCGAACCCGGGAGGCGCGGAGCCGGCCGGGCC
>NC_041385.1:157368615-157372311 GCF_002162155.2 Triticum dicoccoides
GCGTGTGAGGCGAGGCCAAGCCGGCTGCGGCTAGTCGGCGCGGGCGCGGCCGCCCACAGACGCGCGGCGCTGGAGTCGTCGGAGGGAGCCGGGCGGGGCCGGAGACGGGGAGGAGCTCGAGCTCCTGGGCACCGCGGGAGGTGCGGATGGGCGGAGCAGGCGGAGGGCGACGGGGCCGGCGCCGTGGTGCTGTTGGAGGAGAGGAGGCCGGAGCGGCGCAAAGCCGGCGCGCTCGGGCGCTCAGGTGCGGAGCGAGGCGGGCGAAGCAGCAAGAAGGTGCGGCGGAGCCGGAGCAGCGAGCACGCGCGGCGGTGCGAGCAGTGCTAGCGCGGGGAGCGCGACGACGGCTGCGCGTGGTGGAACGCTGCCCACAGCAGCAGCACGGGGCTGGGCGCCGGGCCGAGCCAGGCCATTGTCCGGCCACTGCCTGACTGATGCATGACCCTTATCTGAACATTGTCTATCGTCTGACTATCGTGTGACCAATGTTCAGACTATCCAATCTAGTATCTGACTTGCATCTTGACAATGCATGGGTGTATGGGGGTAGTCTGGGTAGTGTATGGCCAATGGATTGACTGTTTGACTTAGCAGCTAGCTAGCTTGTACAGGCGATAAATGGAGGAGCGAGCGCTCGTGTGCCGGCCAAAGCAAGGCGCAACACGGAGGGAAGCAAGCGCAAGCGGCGCGCGGATGGCCACGGTCGACCGAAACGAGGCCCCGTGCGCGGCGCGCGCATGGACGGATAGCCGGCGTCGCAACGGTGGTGACGAAGAAGGCAAGGCCAACGGCGAGGACGCGGCGCCCCTCACGGCCATTCCGGGGGCATGTCGATGTCGAGCCCCCGACCGCTATCAGAGGGACGGCGTGACGCCGCGATGGTGACGTCTCACGCGGCCGCTCCGAGGGTGGGTTGAAGTCGAGCCCCCGTGCGCTACCGGAGAGACGGCGCGACGCCGCGGTGGAGATGATGAAGATGGTCCTGCCCGGGCAGCGAAACCAGCAGCAGCGCGGTAGCATAGTACCGCCCCACGGTGGGCGCCAAATGTCGTGGTATTCTCACGGGGGGGGGGGGTGCAAGACGACATATGCCACAGGGTGGCTTCGTGTGAGGGCAAGACTGCTGCCGGAATATCCAGGGACGGGTATGCGAGTAGCACGCCCTAGTTTACCCAGGTTCGGGGCTCTCCGGAGAGATAACACCCCTACTCCTGCATGTCTGAGTATATCTGGTATATCTGGTACAGAGTGCTCCTGGAGCTATATCTAAGGTCAGTGCCATAGGCATCTGGCCTCGTATATGCCTCATATGTGGCATGCTAGTGGCCGGCCATGCTTATGGCCATGAGCATGCATGTGGGTGCTCATGCGTGAGTCCCCCTCCTGATGGATGGATGGAGCTAGCTTATATAGGCATGGCTAGCTTGATATGTAAGCTATGTGGGTAGCTTAGGAAGTAAGCTAGGTAGGCATGGTGGGGTGTCATCCTTGTCCCCTGGGTCACTTCATAAATAGTGCCAGGGGACAAGTGACACTGTACATGATGGCTGGGGTGTCTCGTGAACAGTGCCGGGTACGGTCGTCACGTCGGAGTCGGCAGCCAGCAGTCGGCCTGGTGGTGCAGTCGGCAGCCTGCAGTCGGCCTGGGCGGCCGGGGAGTCGGCAGCCAACAGTCGGCCTGGTGGTGCAGTCGGCAGCCCGTAGTCGGCCTGGGCGGCCGGGGATTCGGCAGCCAGCAGTCGGCCTGGTGGTGCAGTCGGCAGCCCGCAGTCGGCCTGGGCGGCCGGGGAGTCGGCAGCCAGCAGTCGGCCTGGGCGGCCGGGGAGTCGGCAGCCAGCAGTCGGCCTGGTGGTGCAGTCGGCAGCCCGGAGTCGGCCTGGTGGTGCAGTCCGCAGCCCGGAGTCGGCCTGGTGGCCGGGGAGTCGGACTGAGGGGCTTTGCTAGCCCCGATGTCTTGGAATATCGTCTTGCCGTCTTCTGGGTATCCGTGTCCAATTACTCCGACACTTTTCTAGCCTACTAAGAGGCTTCGAGGTACGTAGTGTAATTTCAAATATATTGTAAATACAAATTGCACCTGTGTATAGATAGTAGCCCCTGAGACTCTGGTTGACATCAAAGGCATGCAATCAGAGGATCAAAAATACATGCCCAGGAAATGATCTGACTAATTGAAACACAGGTTGTTACATCCGTGGCGACTGCCCAAGCTACCGAGGTAGCACATCTAAAGCAAAAGGTTGAAGTGGCGGATGATGACATCATGCTTATTAACAGGCGGCTCGACGAGGCACAAGGTATGTCTTTGGGGCATTCAGTACATGCTAGTATTATAGAATGAGCGTGATACTGATTATTTGTATATGCATTACTGCAGATAGTGCCGCCGCAGTTGAAACCCTTTGGGCGGAACTTGCCCGGGCCAAGGAGCAAGCCAGGATGAGTAATGCGGCTGCCGAAAAGTTAGCCGCCGAATTAAAAGTCGAGCAGACTGCTCGACATCAGTGCAAGGAGAGGATATCTACCATGGTGCTTGAGCTGAAGAATGCCATTAGCCGATGCCAAGATCTTGAGAAAGATAACAAAGCCAAAGTGTCCGATCTTGACAAGGCCTTACAGGAGGCGAAGGAAGCCCGATCTGAGTCTAGAGCAGCTCGGGAGGAGATCTGACAAGCTGGGGAGATCGCATCCGGTAAGCCATTTTTATTGCAAACTAAGTTTGGCGATCTGAAGTATGCGCCGCTTAATCAACGGTGGAGTTCTCCGGACGCCTTTATGGACCTGCCGAAGAGTGCTGCCGATGTGAATCAGGTTTTCCACATGCCAGAAGGGCATGCGACAGAAAATCTGTTTTGGTCGCAATTTGAAACACCGAGGCGTCCACTGTTGAACGAACAGATGGCCTAGTGGGCCGAGCTCCACAACATGTACGACACTGCCATGAAGGATGCCATAGCCCGGCTGTGGCCAACTGAACCTATTCCGGATAGTTATTTCGGCTTGGTGTGGCAACTTGTTAATGCGGTGCCGCGTATCGACGCTATGAAGCGGACAACGTGCATAGAAGGTGCACGGATGGCCCTTGCCCGTGTCAAGATATACTTGGCGAAGATGACGGCCACCGATATTGCAGCGCAGAGTCCACCCGAAGGCAAGGACCTTAACATGCCAGAACACTACTTTGAAGATGTCCTAGAGGGTGGCCGCTTGATAGAGGGTCAGTGCTCAAAGAATATTATGTTCGAGTAAAGTGTATCGAAATTGTAATAACAATATTATGATATATTTAAGGCTATGTTTTTATACTTTTTGCCCGAAAAGTTTTGGTGCCTCCTGTGCGGCCGTCTTTTTTATGTATACAATCTGAAAGTTTGCAGTCGTTGGCTTCATCCCCCTCATGTATAACGCAGGGGTGTTCAAAAAAGCACTTGATCACACTTGACCCAACGTCTTGGTCCGTTAACACTACAAAAAAAGAAACATCCGTGACATTTTGGGCCTAACTGAGCCCGAGCGAGCCATTGGGCTCTTACTGAACCCGAGCGATTGCACTGCAGGCTACGCGTTACTGAACCCGAGCGATCGATCGATGGTTGTTAACTGAACCCAATCGAGCGATTCCTTCGCTACTGCTGTTAACTAAAGCCGATCGATTGGATGAACAGTGAGTGTTGCGGGGGGGGGGGTGTTGGATGA
>NC_041385.1:157373087-157381096 GCF_002162155.2 Triticum dicoccoides
ATGACCCCCGTTTCGACCGTAGAGCTCCAACACAAGCCCGTTTCGTCCGTTTTGCGGTACGCCACACCCCTCCCGATCAACAGGTCCCCCGTTTCAACCGTAGGAGGTCCGTTTCGGCCGTTTTGCGGTACGCCACACCCCTCCCGATCAACAGGACCCCCGTTTCGACCATAGGAGGTCCGTTTCCTCCGTTTTGCGGTACGCCACACCCCTCCCGATCAACAGGACCCCGTTTCGAACGTAGGAGGTCCGTTTCCTCCATTTTGTGGTATGCTAGTCCTCGTTTCCATCGCCTGTTCCGTCCAAGCCCTCCTGATGAACACGACCACGCATTCCATTCCAACCCAGCCGGTTGACTCCCATGCGTTCCGTTGCCTCCTGATGAACACGGCGCATTCCGTTGCCTCCCCATGAACACGATGAATTCCGTTGCCTCCCCATGAACACGACGACGACGATGTTTCTCCGTTCCGACCCAGCCATGTACACGAGCTCTCGCCGTATGTATGCACGAGTAGGCATTCGTGACCCCGCCCATATGTACACATACGTGGCCATATTTTCTTTCTTGCACCCTGGCCGCTTTACGTACGTGTACATGCTACGTGCGCACCTCTACTACGACACGTGCGCGCCTCTACTACGACACGTGCACGCCTCTACATCCACCAGTATATATGTACGTACACGTTCGCGACCAGAATGACAACGCTACGTACGCTTTGACCAGGTGGGTCCCGACTGTCAGGCACTTCCTTGTGTGCGAACATGTCGCTGGTGGGTCCCAGCAGTCAGGGGGGCGAATCGATTTTTTATTTTTTGCCCGGACGCACTTCCTTGTGTGCGAAGATGTAGCTGGTGGGTCCCAGCAGTCAGGGGGGCGAATCATTTTTTTACCCGGACACACTTCCTTGCGTGCGAAGATGTAGCTGGTGGGTCCCAGCAGTCAGGGGGGCGAATCGTTTTTTTTGCCCGGACGCACTTCCTTGCGTGCGAAGATGTAGCTGGTGGGTCCCAGCAGTCACGGGAAATGTTTTTTTCGCGAAATACAGTGGCCCGTCCGGTGGGTCCCCGCTGTCAGGTGAAGGAATCATTATTTTGCGCGTAATAAGGAGGCACTTCCTTGCTGCGGCCGTGGACCCAGCTGCCAGCCTCTCCACGTACAGTCCACGTCCGATGGAAGTAGTTCCTTGACCACATTGACCACGCTGCACCGAGAGAACCACAACGGTGGACGACGGCGAGGCCTAGGAAGGGGACGACTGGGAGCAGGGGAAGACGTAGCAGTGGATGCCCACGCGAAGAGGAGTACGAGGGTTCACTGGTTGGGCTGCTGTCACCACAGAATAACAGGGGGTGTGGGTGAGTAGAGGGATGGCCTGGCCAGCGGTGGGAGTAGTAGGGGGCGGTGAGGCCTCCGCGGCATCACAGCCGGCCACGGGAGGCAGGAGCACGCGGCACGAGCGGCGCTGGTTTGGGCGGCTGGAGCAAGAAGACCAGAGGATGAAGAAGCACTACGGTCGTTGGATGAACATCGTACGGTAACATGAGCTAGAATCGTTCATATTGACTAAGTTGACAAAGCCCTCCGTCCCCGTCAACTTGGTAGGCCGACAAGTCAGCCTCCCACTATGTTGGGTTCCAGCTGGTAGGGGGAGTATTCATTTTTTTGTGCGTAATAAGGAGGCACTTCCCTGTGTGCGAAGATAGCTGGTGGGTCCGACATGTCAGCGGGGGGCACGTTTTTTTCATGAAATACAGAGGCCGGTGGGTCCCAGATGTTAGGTGGAGGAATCATTATTTTGCGCGTAATAGGGAGGCATTTCCTTGTGTGCGGCCGTGGACCCAGCTGTCAGCCTCTCCATGCACAGTCTACTTCCGATGGTGTCGTTAGTTGACCACGCCGCGCCGAGCGCATCCAAGGTGGTGGACGACGGCGAGGCCCCGGACAGCAATGAACTGGAGATGGGAAGACGCAGGAGTAGAGTCGCAGACGAAGAGGTGTACGAGGGTTAACTTGTTCTAGTGCGGTGTGGTTCGGCAGTCGGTGGAGAAGAATAGGAGGTGTGGAGGGGTGGAGGGATGGCCTCGCCAACGGTGGAGTAGCGCTTCATAGCGAAGTGTGCTAAGCAGAGCTGCTAGCAGCAGGAGGCGGGAGGTGGTCCCGGCGGCGCTGGAGGAAGAAGACGAGAGATTGAAGATGGATGCCAGTCGTTGGATGTAAATACAACGACTAACATGTCAGAATCATTTGTTGATTAAATTGACAACGACTTGCGTTGGCTTCGACCTATGGTCCCACACTTCAGCTCCAAAAACGTGGCACGTATTCAACCCATTTTTTTAGAATTTACAGTCTTTTTCTTGCGCGGTAGAATTTACAGTAAATTTGATCTTCTTTTTTGAATTACAGCCATTAGCTGGGCTGGGTGAACAAATAATGTAGCGTCCATGCGGCCCATTTATTTTATTTTCTAAAAAATTACAGGCCATTTGCACTTTCTCGAAATACACAATTTTGCTGGGCTGATTCTAATTATAATGTTGGGTTGGGCCAGCAATGTTATCAAAAAATAAAAAGGGGCTGAGCATTTTGTTATAAATATATTTAAATAATAAGTGATATTATTACATTCGTCCTTAAATCTTACCAAGCTTTTGTACATAATCACTAGGATTTTCATGCCAAAACAATCCAGGATTTTATTTGTTAAGAAATTATTTTTATAAGTTAATAAGATGTGGGATATTGTTTTCTTATATATGTAAGTATCTGTTAAATATATGATGACAATAAAAATAATATATAATAACATATAAAATAATTTAAATATATATAATATAGTTAGAAGGGAAACATAAGTTGGTCCTGGCGTTTCTATTCTTATATAGAAAAATAGAACAGACCTCTGCGTTTTCTTCAAAAAAATACATAAATTGGGCTGCCAAAAATAAAACCTCGGATGGGAGGTCCATAGGCCGGTCGATACATGACGGCCCTAAGAAAATACAAACAGGCCTATGGACCTCCCATCCGAGGTCGTGGGCTGCGCATGTTAAAAATGAAAGCCTAGATGGGGCAACCCAAAACCACGTCCAACACTTGCCAAAACTTTGTCCCTCGTTTTCTCTGTGTTTTGCACACTCGACATTGTGTGGGCATTTTGACTGTGCATCATATGAAGATGTGCTATGCATGAATGTTGATTAGCATGATGTTAACTGGCTGGTAGTTCCATTTTCGACCATGAATAAAACTTCCAACATGATGTTAACCCTATTTGAAAAGGCCGTGTTAATATAAATGCTCTGCCTCTGAAAGTTGCAGTTTCTTTTCTGAAACTGAACTTGCAGTTTCTTAGCTGAAACTGAAACTTTCAGTTTCTTCTCTGAGAATCACATTGTCTGCACTTTTATACTCCTATTAAACTACATTTTTTAAGTGATAAAAATAGATCTCTAGAATTCATAAAATACTTCATATGCTCAATACTGCAAATCTGAAATTCAAAAGACATTCATATCTGAAAGTACTCTCAAAATACACAACACAAAACACAATTCACAACCTGCAAATACTGACAATCCTAAGCTCCTCCTGACAATTCACAACCTTCCCGACTATTGGGCTGGGGGGGGGGGCAGCCCCCTCCTATTCCTCGACGGCAGACAGCCGCCCCGTGAGACGATGTGAACGGCGAAGGAGACGATGGCGGGGAAGCATCGTCGGGCCAGCTGCTTTTCTCCTCTTGCAGTTGGGTTCGGTCGATGAAGACTCCACCGGCTCGCTCTGGCAGGACACCCTCACAAACGGCACCCTGTAGGTGCTTGATCCTTCAATCTCTGGTGGATGCTCCATCTAGGATCGATACTCCCACCATCGCTCCCTCACGATCGGATTCGGTGAATCTGTTTGCTCCATGGCCCAGAGGAGCAGCTCTATGTACTCCGGCGTGACTCCCTCCGGGAGTATCACCGCCTTTTCGCTCTGTTGCAGATATTTGGCCATGGATGTCGCCGTCGCCGCTAGTTGGACCTTGTTGTCAAACCAAGACTGTATCTCCAACATCCTAGCTAGCTTCACAGGGTCGCCGTCTGCGATCCTCACATATTGGTTGTACTCCTCCATCGATCTACTTCTCCACAGCACCTTCACTCGCCGGCGGTGGTTTTTGAATGGAAGAGCAGAGGAGCAGCGCTGGTTTTGGATTAGAATGGGAGAGGAGCGACGCTGGTTTTGGACTGGAAGATGAGAGGAGGGGCGATGGTTTTGAAATGGAACAGGAGAGGAGCGGCGCTGGATTTAGATTGGAACAGGAGAGGATCGGCGGTGGTTTAAGAGGAGAAGAGCGGAAGAGCGGTGCTGGTCTTGGAAGTATTTTTTTGTTGTTTTGCGTATTTTGGGTCAAAGTTTGACCACGTACTGTATTTAACAAGCAAAATGTGAATGCATGTCACCAAAAATTGTATCGTTTGGTTCGTATCTGAATGTACTTTCAAATTATATTATTTTTGCAACATATAACATATATTTTATGTGCAAAAATCATGGTCAATTATGACCCAGAATAAAAGGGAGACTAGTTAATGTGGGGTCGCTTTCTTAATTGAAGGGTAAATTGATTTTGATTTTGATCCAATCACAGCGCGCCGGCCCTCTCGTCCAATCCTAAATCGCTGCCGCACGCTCCTCTCCCTCTTCTCCATTGCAAAACCACCTCCTCTCCTCTCCATCATCTCCATTCCAAAACCACTGTCTCGCCTCTCCCTCTTCTGATCTTCTCCATTGCAAAACCACCTCCTCTCCTCTCCATCATCTCCATTCCAAAACCACCTCCTCTCCTCTCCATCATCTCCATTCCAAAACCACCGTCTCGCCTCTCCCTCTTCTGATCTTCTCCATTGCAAAACCACCTCCTCTACTCTCCATCATCTCCATTCCAAAACCACCGTCTCGCCTCTCCCTTTTCTGATCTTCTCCACTGCAAAACCACCTCCTCTCCTCTCCATCATCTCCATTCCAAAACCACTGTCTCGCCTCTCCCTCTTCTCTATTGCAAGACCACCGTCTCTCCTCCCATCTTCCAAAGCTAGCACCGGACCACTCAGAAGGACATCTATGGAGAGGATGCAGCAGTGAATCAGGCAGATCACCAGCGACGACCAGGCAAAGTTAGCCAGGTTGAAGGAGATCCGTAGTGGGTTTGACAATGAGTGGGAGATTTCGAGGATGGTGCGGGCCATGTGGCAATGTATGCGAAAGAGCGAGACGGCGGCGATGAGGGCGGCGATGTACATGTACTCCTCGGCGACAGTCACGCCGCAGTCCTCCGAGTTCATCGAGTATCTCCTATGGGCGATGGAGTAGACAGATTCACCCGAGGCGACAGTCAGGCGGAGGTGGTGGGCGTACAGGTCAAAGGTCGACCACCCAGAGGATAACGAATCGATCGAGTATGGTGTGCCGTTCGTGAGGGTGCAGAGCTAGCCGGAGCCACATGAGTATTCGTTCTCCCACCGCAAGAGGAGGCCGGATGGGCGACGTCGCTTCCCCGCAATTCTCCACAGTTCCCTCGACGCTCACCTCGTTTCAACGGCGGCGGTAGGGTTTAAGGTAAGCTTCGCACTAACCTAATCTTCCACCTGCTCATGCTTACAATCAGTGTGACAGCTAATGAAAATCATGCTTACAATCAGTCTCCGAGTACTACGCCAATCACCCTAAAATAGCTCTGGACCTTTGGGTCAAAGTTGTGACACAGTGTACAAAAAAAAATAGATTGGTGCTTCTTTCAGAAAAGAGTACTCCTTAGAAAACTGCCAATATAAGCTACTAGTATTTGGTTAGAGAATTTGCTGCTGAGAAAGATCCGTCCTCAGAGAGCGCCACACATCCCACTGGTGGTAGTGATGCCAATGCGTGCATGCAGCATGGTTGGTGTCGGTAATTTTTACTTGGCACACCTCGCACTCTGCATATATACCGGTTCCATACGTACATTTGTGCAGTTCCACCAAAATGCAGCTGAATAACCCTGTTTGCATAGATAATGAAAAAGCGTGATTACATTATAGTGGCACTAGTTGATGAAACACACAAAATAAATAGAAGAAAATATTGTGATAGTATCATAGTATGCCATGCCGTGAGGGCAAGATGGGCCCTGCGATGCCTCATATGGTACGCCTCATACTGGACATCGTCCCAAGTCTCCCAGATACACCTTCTACCAGTGATGATCATCAGTGTACAACGGTAGTACAAGGAGGCGCCTTGAGACATTCAAATCTCTATTTTTGTACATATCAACTAAAATTAAGCACCCCAGTTTGCAGAAATGCTTAAACATTAACAATGGGACTAGTTGATGAAACATACATTAACAAAGAGAAGCACTTTCTTTATCTACATTGGAAATGAAATGATAGAGATGACACTCGCTCTATTTTAACTGTATTATTACTTCATTTTATCAGTGACACTAGGGTCGAGCAGGTGGCAAACGAGGTGTACCGTGCGTCGCAAGGATGAAGGTCGGGGGTGCTTAGACTGGGATGCTGAAGCTGGCTCTTTCAGTCACCAACATGGATGATTCAATTCATCGAACCATTTGGTGCAGTTCACCTAAAATGAAGCAATGTCCCGTGAGCTAGCAGCTTCTTCTTTATTGTTTTTAAGAAAAGGGCTCCAGCCCCGGTTCCATTTCCATCAGAAAACGAAACCCACATAGCTTCTTCTTCATTAGTTGCAATAAAATTGAGCAACATCAAGGTTGGTTGTGAAGCTCCTGGAATGCTCAACTATAATTTGGATATCATTTGTGCAGTTCAACTAAGATCGAGCGTGAAATGTATATCTCTATTTGCACAAAAAAGGTGGAAAGGAGGGTGACTAACAAGTGATGAAACATGCATCAAATGAAAAGAAGCATGTTCCTTATGTGAATGGCAATCCTACAAGGACAGTAGCAATTTCTAAAGCAGTGGCATTGCTAGATATTAGTGTGGGCATTAGGATTAACTATGACAACTGTTAAATACGACATCACTTTGGGCACGGGAGAGTAGGCGGACCAGGACAGTTGCATTTCTAACGAAAAGAACCAACTTATCTTAATGGGAAATTTTAGCAGGACATGTAAAGAAGTGCCATTGATTCATATTAATGGAGGCATTACATTGAAAACAACATTGGTTTAACGTGTCCTTACTTTTAACAGTGTGACTGCTACATTTTACTAGTGGCATTACATAAGAGTGGCTCGGGGCAACAAACATCAGAACAGGATATCTGGGTTGGTCCCATTTTTGTTTGGTATAGCCACCTTATACTGCGAGGCTAGCAAATCTAGTGCTGGACTTACTCTGTAGACTTGTCCCCTAGTCCCCACTTTCTTTCCTTTTCAACCAATAGATCGGGTTTATATTGAGTTTGTACTGCGTTTCCCTTTATTTCCCTATTAGACCTAGAGACCAGTTGGATAGCCAGTCTCTGCTACTTTTTGCCCCCATTATTTCCTCTTTTGACCAAGTCCTAGATTCAAGTAACAAATCCTCCCCCACCCTACCCCCTTTCTTCCTTGTTTGAACCAAGTAGTACTAGATTCGAGTGCATGAACTAGTTTTACCTTTAGGTGGTTTTCGAATAGCCGATCGATCCTATCTACGAGGGGTCCTGAGAAATAGTAAAAGATACAAATGCAGCAACGTCAGGAGCTCGGGAAGTAGAGCAAGGCTGGTTTCGAAGGAAGTTATACCTGATGGTCGCCGGGATGTCGCTAGGTGGGCGGCGGGAGGCCGGATCTGCCCACACTACGACAGCGAGGAAGAAGGGGTCGGAGGCCCTCCCTCGCCAGCGGTGCTTGGGAGAGAATGGCAAGGCAGGCTGATCGGGACGCGCCTAACAGTGGGTAAGAGCCGTCGCCAAGGACGACCGCGTGAACGTTGCACCATCTCACCTTCCCCGGCGGAGAGGATCCGGCTGGATCTGTGACCAGCGGTGAGCAGAG
>NC_041385.1:157381310-157388113 GCF_002162155.2 Triticum dicoccoides
GAGAGAGAGAGAGAGAGAGAGAGAGAGAGAGAGAGGTCTTCATGCACGTGGCCCGGAGGCACAGTTGTCGTCATTTTGATCTGAAGTGCCAGACTATAACATATAACACTAAAAAATGCCACATGACAAGAAATCATAACCTCACCGCCCAAAGGAGACAACATGAATCCCGATGGACAAACTAGACGAGGAACAAAGCTCAAATTAAAGATAAACTCGTAGAAAAGGGGTCCGTCGATAGATGTCCTGATTAACATAGCCGGCTTGACCTAGATGGCAGCCGAGTAGTCACTGTTCGTGCATGTGCCCCCAATGACTAGCCCAACTTAGTTGTCGCTGTTTAACCCTCGCAGTGATCCAAAGCACATGACACCTAATTTTGCGAGATGACAAGAAACCTTTTTTTAGATTTCTCACCACAACTACAGCCATGTACAACACAACCTGCACGATATGTAGACAATAGCCAATCCAGGCGTGTCTGCTGGAGTCTGGTCACATGCATGGACGAACTGATCTTCCGTGTCTTGCAGGGATCGTCCAGGCACCAACGTAGTATAACACTTCTCTAGTACTATCGCTCGTCTCCCTCTTCTATTAAGTCAACCGACTTGCGGGGCCGGGGAGTGTGCCTACGGTCGGTTCTCAATTGCCGTCCCACATGTGTGTGCGAACGCAATATGACGCGCGTTCCATTCGGAGAGCAGCGTGCCAGACCGACTGACCGTCTGGGGTGCGACGCGAACGCGACGGGCGTGCTGTATACTCCGTACATGTGTACTGCCGTTTTCTAGACACTTTGCTCCATGGCGCGGGCGCAATCCATGGATACAAAATTAGTAATACCGTATACTATTTAAAAGTCGAGGGTGGGGCTTTTCCTGCGCGGTAGGCGACGGGGCAGTTCCGCCTAGTCGGTTCGACAGAGACGCGAGAAGATGAGGGAGTAGGCTGCTGCAAACGTAGGGCTGTGTGATTTGACAGCGAGTTACTGCTGGACAGGTGGGGCCCCATGATTTGACTTGCCATTATCATTTTAACTATGGCGCTACGACCGGCGTGAGTCTCCGGATTCCTGACCACCTCCATACAGGTGCCTCTCCCAATGCTCCACCATGTAGTAGAGGCTGGCTCTTACATGAGAGCCCACTTCTCCACTTTTTCCTTGCCTCTCTTTCCTCCACATATGCAAAAATGCCATGTAAAGCGCACTATTGTACTTACTTGCTCCTACAGGTGCTTAAGCTTGCCACATAGGCATAAAGTCTGATGTGGCAAGTTAATCAAGAAGAGAGAGACTAGTTTGGTGACCCAAGGAAGAAACGGTGCTAAGTGCGTGTACCTAGGTGAAAAGACAATTTTAATTCTATAGCTAATTAAATGAAGCAAACTTAGCAACACCATTTCATTAGAAGAGGTCACTCCTTGGCAAATGCAATAAATACTAGTACTCCCTGTGTCCCATAATATAAGAACATTTTTGGCACTACACTAGTGTAAAAAACGTTCTTATATTATGGGACAGAGGGAGTACGAAGAAAGAGATAGAGAGGAGTAAAAAAAATACACTTATAGCCAACCTTATAGCCAAAACCTTGTTATAGTATGAGTGACTAAGTGATGACTATGTATGACATGCCAACATCAGGTAGCCTAACGCACCATGCTAAATCTCCAAGGGCGCGACCGCGTGAGTGACGCGACGGTCGTGGTAGGCGCGACCATGATACGGGCTGCTGGCAGCCCTTGGATCTGAGATCAAACGGTCGCATGCTAAGTTGCTGAAAATTTGCGGAATAACCCTCCAGGATAGGATATTCACCCATAGGTCTAGAATCACGCCATGCAACCGTTCGATCTCAAATCCAAGGGCTCTCAGAAGCCCGTATCATGGGAGAATGGAAAGCCACTACCCTGCCGTTCGTGCGCTGGCAGTTCGCTCCTACTCGTCCCCGCACATCCTTTAATACTACGGCGGTTCGCTCCTAGTCATCCTGTCCATTCACATTACAGCAGTCCTAACCCTCCTCCCAAATCCATGGAGTCCCAAATCTCCCCGATCGGCGGTGAGTACAAGGTTAGAACCATCACCGGTGATGAGTTCGACGTCATCTACACCCATTCTTCCGCGATGGTGAAAGGATGCCTTTCTCGCTTCAGATGCATGTTCGAAGACTCAGATGATGAGTGGGTCGCTGGGCTAGATGTTGAGTACACCACAGTCCTGGGACGAGAGAAGGATCTAAAGGACGAAGAGAGGAAGAAGCCCGCCGTGATCCAGGTTTGCGTGCATGACTTATGCTTGGTCTACCACATATGCCATGCCGACGTTGAGTGCCAGGATTTTAAGGACTTCCTCGATAGCAACCTAGTCAAATTCGTTACTGTAGACTTTGGTAACGACAAAGAAGTCCTGCATCGGATAGGCCTCGTTGTAGGCAACACCTTCGACCTCCAGAAGAATCGGCTGGTGTCCTCTTGTCAGCCTTCAATGCTGACCCTGGTAGGAGCCATGGTTCATCCTTCGTATGGTAAACTAGGGAAACCTCCATACACGTTTCATCATCATGCATGGCAGTAGAATGTACTAGATATAGACCACATCCACTATGCTGCAATGGATGGCTACCTTTGCTTCAATATCTACAAGGGTTGGATGAAGAGCAACAGCCAAGTGTGCAGTTCAAGCAAAGAAGTATCAACCAAGAGGAAGAGGGACAAGGATGAAGTCGAGGACGTGGACGAGGACTCCGAGTAAGGTGGCAGTGTCGTTGCTCATGGTGGTTCTAATGCAGTGTCTACCGGAATAGTTGCAAAGTTTAATTTCAGTTGTGCTTAATTTAATTTGAGGGGTGTGTTGTGCTGAGCACCCAGTAGAACTATGTTATGTTTCTTCTCGTTACTTTAACTCTTCAGTACGTACATACTAGTATTTCTTACATTTCATCTTTTAGTTGGTATAGTACTACCACTCGTTTCTTCACATTATATACGTACAATATATATGGCCAACATCATATAGCCAGCAGTTTAGTTGTCAAAGAATTTCAGGGTGCTTAGTTTTGTCAAAGAATTCCAGGATGCTTAGTTTTATTTGAGGGGTGGGTTGTGCTGGACACCATTATTTTGACTAGCCTTTTTAATAGTACTATATGCATATTTGGCGACAAGCGCTCTCTATATGTACCACCTTTTTTTCAATTTCAAGTTTTGCTCCATGGCGCAATCCATCGATACTACTGCTGTACAAAAGTATACATTTTTTAAGAGGCTAGAGGGCGGGGCAGTCTAGCTTGGTCAGTTTCACGAGAGGTGAGGGCCTTTGTGATTTGACGGCTCATTACTACTGGAAGGCGGGGCCTTGTGATTTGACTGCTCGTATAAATGCACCGATGACCTGATCGAGGAGGAGCAAAGAACCGTGCGGTATACTCAAGTTTTCCACTGGAGTAGTACTGCGACAGAGGAGCATGAAACACGGCAGCCCAGTGCCATATGGCGATAAAAAATGATCTAATTTGCTAGTCATCTCATTGTTAGCATTGTTCTATTCATTTCCTCAAAAAAACCATTGTTCTATTCATGCCTCGCAGAGTACGTGACACGTGCGGCGAAACACCCGAAGCAAAAGATGAAACACATCAGCAAAAGAAGAAGGAATATTATCACCCCAAATGATCTAATTCGCCGTGGAGTCGTAAGTGGTTCTTCATTGCCTCCATGACCTCCATCTCCTTGCGCGTCTCCTCAGTCATCTTCTTCATTCTGTCCATGACGCGGGATTTCTCGACGCGAGCCTTCATCATCTGTTCCACGGCCGCATTACGTACCTTGACAGCAGCCGGGTTCTTGATGCGGAGCTTCGCCAATTCCTTCTTCTGTTCCATGACGAGGGCCTGCAACATCTTCATCGAGTAACTACTATTCTCATGCGGCTTCTTCCAGCCGGCATTCTTCTCCTTCAATAGGTCGATCTCGTGGCAGAGCTTCGCCTTGTCCTCCTGAAGTCGTAGGATGTCGCCGGTCGCCTTCTTCTCCGAGGCAATGCTCTTCTTCAGTAGCATCACCAAGCCGGCGGTCAACTCCCCCTGCTGATTGAGCTCAGCGGGCATGTAGTCGAGGCTCTCCTTCAGCAACTCCATCAATCCTTGGATGAACTCCTTCTGCTTATTGAGGTGCTTATTGAGCTGATCGGGCATGCCGTCGAGGGATAACGACTCCAGCTCCGCTGGCTCGGCATGTTCACCTCCGCGGCTAGGGCGCTCCTGGGAGCCATCGCCTGCCCGTGAGAGATCTTTCGAGGTCTTTGCGTGGCGGCGAGCCCTCTTTTTTTTCCGCAGCCTTGGTTGCCGCTCCCTTGTTACGAGTAGTTCTCGACCTAGAGCTCGGCTCACCGGCCATGGCAACGACGGACAAAGAAGAAGCACTTATGAGGAGGAAAGGTAGAGTAATTTTCGGTTAGGTAGTTCCCCTTTTTATAACCTAGGTACTAGCACTAGTACTAATACCTGCATAGTGGGAACACGTTCAGGTTTGGTACGTACTAGTAGGTGTGAGCAGGCTTTTGAATGTGATGGGAACAAGGTAAATATTAATTGATGGTTTTGGTTTCGAGGCCCAAAACGGCTCCCGATGAGTTTAGTGGAACATATATTTCAAGTACTACACTGCTCAAATGCGTAAATATTATGTTACTGTAAAAAATTGGCACAAAATATGAAGGAGACCAATGGAAGTACTACTAGCAACCCACAATTTAACTACTCGCATGCGTGCAGTGGAGTAATAATGTCTTTCTTCCGCCCTCACGTCCACTCAATTTGCATGCGCTGTATTAATTGACCATCAATGAAGTGAACGACTTTACACAAATCAAATTATCACATGGGGTGGATCTTGGTACAAAATTGCGTCCGCCCGTGTACCCACGTGTGCGTGCGAGGGAATGAGTGCGTGTGTGGCGTGTGTGCACATCTTCGCTTCGTGCATGTACCGCCAGTATGGCTCAGGGAGGACGAGTACATTCTTCTGGAATCAGCAACACGTCATTGTGATCAATCCACGCAAGGAGGTCGCGACAACGCCTCCACATGTGCCACGTGGCTTCATGAACTGTAAGAGAGACACTATGTAGCGTGCCATTGGTATTCTAATTTACGTGTTTTGCACATACTCGAAGTACTAGTAAGGTACACGTGCATTGCACGCATCAGATTTTACAACCAAATTATGAATAAATACCACACTATAGCATGTAAGCTCTGAGTCATATATGCCTGAGTAGCCCTTCGTTTAATTCTTATAGTTCATCTCATTCAAAATCAATTAGTTTCTATAAAAAATCTAAGAACGCGGAAATAGGAAAAACATGGGATTATAGTGGAATGTCGTCTTGAATCCTACAGGATTGTACGAGTGTTTGATTGTGCATAGAAAAATGTAGAATTCTTTCAAAGAGGTTTGAGTCGATGGGATGTTTCCTATGAAATCTAGTACAAATGAATCATATGGAAAAATTCCTATGGTTTACAATCCTACGAATCAAACAACCAAGATAGGAAAAATTCCTAATGATTAGAATCCTCCAAAATTCCTTTGAGAATCCTTTGAATCAAAGAAGCCCTTAATCTATTTTATGATTCATGGAATTGTGCGTTGTAAAGCATAAAGTAAAAACAAATAATGGCAATTCAACTAGAAAAAAAGTTTGGATAGTTATGATACGGAAGATTATAGAACAAAAGAGAACCACTGTTGTTTTGAGGTTTGTGCATTATGCTTAAGTTCGACCATGGAGTCTACTAGATTGTACATGTGGCAAAATCCGGTGGGGGGCTAGAAGATGGTGCGAGGGGCCGAGTGGAGGAAGACTATGAAGGAATGCACAAGTGCGAGATCGATATTTAGAGAGAGGGGGCGAACACGTGCGTTGTTGCACGCAATGGCGGAGCCATGAAAAATAAATGATCTAGGGGGCCAAGCATTGCTAATCCTTTACGAGGAGGGTCAATTCATGAACTTAAACCATTTTTAGCAGCAATTGTCTAATGATCACATTCATATTAGCCTTGATATATAGTGATGTTTGGGGGGGGGGGGCAGGGCCCTTACTGCCCCTGTCTTCGCCACTATGCACGCGTCTGAGAGATGAAGCGGAAGGCATGGATGATGAGAGGGGGACATTGGATATATAATTAATGTGGGTGTATTATATATATATATATATATGTTAATCCTATATAGAGAGGTATAGATTGATCGATGTGGACGTGGGAAAGAGGGTGAGACCTCACTGGATATATCGATTGATCGGTTTGTGTGGAAAACTATGAAAGACCTAGCTATATACACACATATGCGCATGCACGCGTGAGAGATAAAGAATGCCCGATATGATGGAGAGGGGGATGTGTGTGGGTGTGTGCCTTCATGGGAGACCGACCTGAAGAAAAAGATTGCATGCGTGCGATGGATAATGCCGACTGGTAGTGTGTGTGCATGCATGCACGAGAGAAAGTTAGTGGTACAATTATAAATAGAAGACTACTGTGTGGGTGTAAAAGAACAGGTGAGGTCATAATTAATGTAAAGTTGAATTCAAATATTTGAATAAGAGATCCTGATGTTTGAAACCCATGCATGCATGAATATAACGGAGATCTACGTGGTGTGGTTTGGAAACAAGCATGTTGTAATGTATACACATTGAACAAGGTCAGACTGATTTGAATTTGTGATACCAATGGCAGACATCATTTGACCACGTCACATCCGTGCATGGACACACTATTCTAATTGGAGAT
>NC_041385.1:157388390-157391029 GCF_002162155.2 Triticum dicoccoides
TATATATATATATATATATATATATATATATATATATATATATATATAGACACACACACACACATACAGACGGTCTATTCTACTAATATTAGCAGAATAACTATTCTGCACACCACTTCCACACTGCACGCAGAACGCAAGTGAACGCCATTCTTTGAACCAACTGTGCTGCACTACTCACACGAGTGAACTTCTCGTCGGAAAAAACTGCAAGCGTTATTTTTTCTGGTACTGTTTTTGCTCTAATTTTTAACCGTTTATCGAAATGAGGCGTGTAATATACCGTTGAAAAGCTATGGATTAGGCGCAAATTCGACATGTTGAACATTTTTTGAGATTCCACACGGTTTAAGAGCAGTTTTGAAAATGGTGCGACCCATTACGAGTGGCAGCGAGCGTTTTTTCGCGATTTCTTCTAAACTGCTCGTCGGAATAAATCAAACAATACACCGTTGGATAGATATCATCGAGGCGCATCTTTTTCATATATAAATTTTCTCTAAATCGTTACGGTTTAAGAGCAGTTTCAAATTTACTAAATCGCGGAATTCTGTTTTTCAAAGTTTTTCAAATTTTCGGTACTGTTTTCGCTCCAGTTTTTGAACCGTTTGTCGAAACGAGGCGTGTGATATGCCTTTGGAAAGCTACAAACGAGGCGCAACTTTCATATGTTGAAATATTTTTGAAATTCCTTACGGTTTTTAGTTAATTTTGAAAATCGTGCGGCTGACGATGGGAGGCAGCGGCCGTTTTTCGTGAAATTTTTGCAAACCGCTGGTCAAAATGATTCGAATTGTGCGCCATTAGAAAGATATCGATGAGGTGCAACTTTTTCATGTAGAACACTCTCTCTGATTCCTTACAGTTGAAGATTAATTTTGATTTTAATGAAATGCGGACACTCTGTTTTTCGGACACCAAAATCACCGTATGTACTGCATCACACACAAAAACGCACTGCTTTAGACTGGAAACCACACTGCATCAGACTATCAAACGAGCCTCGATTTATTTTTGACAGACGTAGAATTTTCTCACATGAGAGACCACACTTCACATCGGACGTCAGTGAACCGCAAAGTATGGAGAAGTGAGTCACATTACTTTTTTTGTCGTTTTGATCACAATTTTCTTGCACTTACAAGACGAACAACATCAGAAAACTGACCGCACTGCTTCAATCTGAAAACCGCACTGCATCAAATGGTGTGAGCCGCAATACTTTTTTTGTCGTTTGCCTAACAATTTTTTTCTTGCACTTAACATTGAGTGTAATTGGAACCGCAACGAATCGTACCACTGCTGAAAGTGAGCTGCAATGATCCCACAAGGAAAAGAAAATGCATTACAAAAAGAAGTGAACCTTTCATGTTGACTTCTTTTTCAAACTTTCTCATGTCCTTACTCAAACTTCGAACAAAAATTTAAAGAGTGTTCTGCATTGCTGAGAAGTAATTCTTTTTCTTTTTCCCATCGTGTGTTCTGCACTACAAGCACAACAGTGTAGTTATCTGTATGCATTTCCTCCATGATATTTTTATTGGCACACGTTCTGCCCTACACGAAGAAGACTAGTGCACTACAGGGGCGGCACATGTGCACTGCACGAACAATGCGAAAATATTGAAAACACACATTATCACATGTTCATTACAGGGGAAGGGCAACATAATTCAACACAGGGGGATGCATCCCACACATCCACCCAACTACATGAACTAGCGGGCCATTGCTGGGGCCACACACACCAAACCCATCCCGACTGGTTTTTTTATTTCAATGAACTGCATTTGTATTTGTTTTTTTGGCGAGTAAACTACGTTGTAGTTTTCTTCTTATAATTGGTTTTACTCTCTTTTTATGCATTACAGAGAAGAGTGGACTGTTGGGCACATACGCACTGCCTCAAAACTGAAAAACAAAACAAATAAAAATGTAGTGCACCCCTAATCGGATTGCTCCTTCGGAGCTGCACGCCGTGCCCACGACGATGATGAACTGCATAGCACTGACGCCCCAAGCGAACTGCAGCGCTGTGCACAAGTCAATCAGAAAAAAGCAAAAAAAAACAATTGAAGGGGGACGAGAGGATGCTCGAGGCCGGTGGTTGCGGAGCCGTGCCTGACGATGAGGGAGGCCGACAAAGTCAAGCGCTGGACGAGGACTCGCATGAAGACAGGGGCCCGAACATGGAGCATGACCACGGCCGGGAGGAGGGAGCTCGCGGGCGGCCTCGTTGCAGGACACATGCCGCCTCGTCGCAGCACACATGAGGGAATCGGGGTGCCAGCCGTGAGGAGGTGGGGAGGTGTCCCTGCCGATCTGGATGAGCAGCCACCGGAGTCGCTGGTCGGGGTGGGGGGCTACTAGCACGGATCCATGGCCAAGAGGCACGTAGGGGGCAGTTGCCGGCTTGGATCCATGGTCGGGCGGCAGATCAATCATCGGCCGACGCTTTGGCGGTGGTGGGAGGTGGAGGGAAGCCCAATCGGGGCGATAAGGGGCGGTGGCCATTGGATCCAACTGGCGGTGTGAGCTCTAGAGGGTAAGGGGTGGCCATGGGAGCTCCTAGGAGGTGGAGGGGATGGGTTTGGTTGCGCCTGGCGGTGACCGGCGGCAGTGGGGGACGTGGTTCGCGG
>NC_041385.1:157391199-157392633 GCF_002162155.2 Triticum dicoccoides
TGGTGCGGCAGAAGGTGGACGGGAGGTGGGGGATTTGGATCGGGGGAGAGGGAGTGGGGGCGTTGTGCGGGAGGTAGGGGTGGGGGTGGGGCTTTTTTGCCACGGCTTGGTTTGTCGGGCTAGGTGGTTTAGTAGGTGTTAGCAGAATAAGACGTTTCGGTGTGCAGAATAAGACTCTTAAGGGTGTTATCATAATAGACCCACGCTATATATATATATATATATATATATATATATATATATATATATATATATATATATATATAAAATATTTTTTATATTATGTGCGGGTAACTTTAACTTTGAAAGATGGTCGTTCGATGAGGCGAATCCGATGGTCCAAAGATGGCAAATTTGAGCACTACTGGCCGTTGGATATCATCTAGATTCCACCAGATTTCGCCACATGTATAATCTAGAAGACTCCATGGTTGAACTTAAGCATAATGCGCAAACATCAAAACACAAGCACTTCTTATTTGTTCTAGAATCTTCTGTATCAGATTTGCCCAAATGTTTTTCTACATGATTTGCCATTATTTGTTTTTACTTTATGTCTTACAACGCATAATTCCATGAATCTTAAAATAGATTAGGTTTCTTATAAAAACTAGATGATTTTGAATGAAATGAACTATAAGAATTAAATGAACATCTACATCATGCATATATGACTCAAAGCTTGCATGCTATAATATGGTATTTATTCATAATTTGGTTGCCAAATCTCATGCGTGCAATGCACGTGTACGTCTAGTCTGAATGGTGTTTATTCATGACTCTAGTCTTAATGGTGTTTGTGTGTGTGTTGTGCGTGTTGAGGTGCAAATTGTCTTTTTTTTGGGTACACGTTAAGCTTGTTCTTCTGAAATGTCAAGCCGCGCCTTCTTATGCCGAAAATTCAAGCTAGCATCTTTGTCTATCATGCTGCGAAACTCCCACCTCTTCAACCCGCGCCTTGTTATCCCGAAATATTTAAGATATATCTTTGTCTCGTTGTGCTCCGACAACTCCCTCCATCTCAACCCGCGCCTTGCTATTCCAAAATTACAACGTGCGCGAAAACTCCCACCTCCTGTGAAATCCCGACACGCGAAATGCCCGTGGTACCCCTGAACCGAAAGAACCGCCTCAAATCAGTGGGGGTACTTTCGTAACTTACCCCACATTTCGAACAAGCGCATCTCTAAGCCATGGTTCCCCAGTGCCATCCCATCCGCCCACCAATTCGTACACCGAGGCCGCGAAAACCCGCGACGAAACCCCACACCCGAGCTGCTGCTGCTTTAGCTCTTGCTCGCGCTGCTGCTCTGCTTTTGCTCTCGGTCCCCTACCTGGTTTGCTCTTGCTATTGCTCTTGCTCGCCCTGTTGCTCTCGCTCTTGCTCTTGCTTGCGATGCTGCTCCGATTCAGCTACACTTCAGTCGACTGAAT
>NC_041385.1:157392729-157408611 GCF_002162155.2 Triticum dicoccoides
GGTACCCCACTATCTATGTTAGGGTTCAGGATGGGGGCGGTGGTCGCTGGCGATGGTGGGGCGTTGGCAGGGTGGTGGCGTGGGGATCGCCGGAGAAAAAGCTCAGCACAGGGGGGCCTAGAGGGATGGCCGGGGTGGCGGCAGACCGGCGGTGGGGAGTGTTTTCAGGGTGGGCGGGCCGGCGCACCGTCGGCCGCGGGCGGCGGGGGGCTGCTGTTTGGCCGGTGGTGGCTGGCGGCTCAGGGGGGGTGGAGGTTGAAGATGAACCGCAGGCCCTTGATTTTGTATCCAACGGCTGCAAAATCGACTTACCAGAGATGAAAAAGTCAGTCGACCAACGTGTAGCCTCACCTTGCTAGTGCGTTCAGTTTCGACAGCAAAATTCAGTTTCGACAGCAAAATTTAGTTTCGACAGTTAAGTTCAGTTTCGACAGTTAAGTTCAGAGATGAGCAGCTCATGTATTTTACATCTAGCACTTTGTGGTTATGTATTTTATGTCATGTATTGGAGATGCTATTAGAATTCCACTCAGGTTAATGTTGTTCGTTGTCTCTCTTGTCCTGCTTCAGCTTGGCGTCGTACAACTCACCTGAGCTGCTCCAACAATGAAGCCCTCCATCACAGCGGAGCAGTACCTCAGGCTCCATCTCCAGACGCCTATGATCTTCTTTCCCTCCTCCGACAGCCAAGTCAGCCGGAGCATCCTCACCGGCCAACCCAATCATGCTGAGATCGACATGGCTTCGCCAAAGAGGTTGTACACTTGTTGCATCTCTTTTTTACTCTACATGTTATATATATTGTCCACTGAGCACTCGTAGTAACATGAAATATGATTATTTTCTCCTACTATACGACAAGCAGTGAGGTACCAGGCAACTTAGCTATCCGTGATGGACTCTCTTGAACCCCATCATTATTTATCTCTGCGCGTTTGAGCTGTGCATTTGTCGATGGGCCTGGGAGTTGAGCTAGTATGGCAGTGTCCTAGGTCCAAAGTAATAGAAGTAGCACAAAAACATTTTTTTAGTGTAGGATTTTCCTTTCTCAAGCCTGCCTACTAGAATCTCCAGTGCTTGAAAGGAAAAGTGAATGAAAAACATAGGAATTGGAAAGTTTCCTATGGTACAACTTTTCATGAATTTGGTGCAAAGGAATGGAGCAAATGAAAACTGTAGGATTTGTTCCTTTAGTGTCTCCTTGAAAGAAAAACCGTAGGAGTTCTAATTTCCACTTCTCCTTTTCATATTCCTATTCATCAAGCACAAGACTAAGAGATAGTAGCATAATAGCATTATAACCGTACATTTTCTTGTGGTTTGACTTAATCTCACCATGCTTTTTTGCATCCTGTGATCTTCCAATTGTTGTGAATCAAATACCCAGATTGGCAGAAATCCTGTGTTTTTAAATTCTCTGTTTTGCACGTGCATTCCTATCCTATTCTTGTCTATTTCCTATCCCTGCATTGTTCGAATCCTCAAATTCAAACAAGCCCTTACTCAATTACGTCTGTTACAGATATGTGTCAAAGAAAACCTTGTGTGGTTTGTCCTGCTCCTGTGGCGCTGTGTTCCACCCCAGCTCAGCTGCTCCAACGATGGAAGGGTTCATCATAGCAGGGATCCGCTCTCCAGACTGTCTTTCGCGGCCTCAGATCTTCTTCCCCGCCGCCGGCAGCCATGACAACTGCATTACCATCATCAACTGAGCAGATGACCTTGAGGACTACACGGGTCCGCAAGAGAGGTCACACTCTTCCATGTCTGCTTACGTTATGCGTCACTTAATATGATGACATGCTACATTATCGTCGTGTTCACCTATTAGACTCCGAGTCAGGTCCAAATTAATGCTGAAACTTGAGTTTTTAAATGGTTGTGGGGTACATATTGGGGCAGCAATCAGTACTATCTGTCTACTATCTGGTTAATCTCCGGTGTCTACTATGAGTTTCATGTTGGGTGCAAACAAACATTAAAGGAGCCATTATCTGTATTTTTTAACTAAAGCTATTATCTGCCTGCTATCATTGGTTTTGGGTCTATCCACAGTTTGCTACCATCACTCTGGATTTGTGCATGCACTCCTTATATAATCTCACTATGTTTTATTCCTATGCATGCCAGTTATTGTACACAATGGAACTGATCATGTAGAGCAAAAGAGACGAGCCTTGCGTGGCAATAAAATTTCATGCAGACATTGTTCCATGGTGGGCGCAAAGGCAGCCCCCCTCCACCCATTTCAGATCGTAATCAAGAGGAAGATAACTATTCTGAGGGGGACTCAGAAGGAGAAGACCACTCCTATATACCCCATGAGGTCTTCGCTCTAACTTGGCATGCTGATGTTGGTAATATCATGCATATGGTGCCTTGCATTGCTTACTGTATACATTAAACATGTCATCTGCTTGGTTTAGACATGCTTTGTGTCAATGCCATCTGTTTAGTTTCTTTATCATATATGTGAATCATGCAATGCCATCTTATCTAGCCAGGCATCATATATGTGAATTTTGCATTGCCACCCTGGTTAGCTAGTCATCTTATATGTGAATTATATCATGCCATCATTTTTTATTACGTGTTAAATTTGTCAACAATTTTAGTACATTCAATTACTCTTCCTGTGCATTAGCCATTCGGCACGGTCATGGAAAAATCTGGAGTGGAAACAAGGTCTTCAGAGCAGACAATGCTATTTGACGAAGCGCATGTCCTGCTGGTTACCGATAGCTCCTCAGAGGAGGATTCAGAGACAGATGACCAGTCATATCCCCCCCGCGAGGTGCATGCCCTAACTTGGCAGGGTTATGTTGCTCATATCGTGCGTATGGTATCTTGCATTGCTATGTCATTTGCTTAGTTTAGACATGCTTTGTGTGAATGCCACCTGTTTAGTGTCTAATTACCATATATGTGAATTATGCAATGCCATCTTGTTGCAAGACATTATATATGTGAATTATGCAATGTTATCTTGTTGCAAGGCATTATGTATGTGAATTATGCAATGCCATGCTATTTAGGCAAGCATCATATATGTGAATTATATCATGCCGTCCTTTTTTGTATTTCTCATTGCTTTTGTCAACAATGTTTGTATATTCAACTGCTCTTCTTGTGCATCAGCCATTTGAATTGGTGATGGAGAAATCTGGAGTGATAACAAGGTCTTCAGAGCAGACAATGCTACTTGCTGAAGCAGATATCTTGCTGGTTACAGATAGCTCTTCAGAAGAGGATTCAGAGGCAGATGACCAGTCCTATTATCCCCCTGAGGTGTATGCTCAAACTTGGCAGGGTTATATTACTCATATAATGCATATGTTGTATTGCAATGCTTAGTTTTTACATCATATACACAATATTGAATGCCATCTCTTTAGTTGACACATCATATATGCGATTGCCCTCTGCTCACTTCCTCAGTATATAAATCATATATTTGAATTATGTCATGCCATGATGTTTACATAGACAGCATGTATCTGAATTATGGCATGCCAACCCATTTTCTAAAGACATAATATAGTTATATCATCTCATCCTGTTTACATAGTCATCATATTTTAAATTATGTCATTCTATCCGTGAATTATATCATGCCATCATGTTTCCATCGACGGCATGTTTGTGATTTATGGCATGCCAACCACTTTAATAGACACATCGTATAGTTATATCATGTCATCCTGTTTACATAGTCATCATGTTTTGAAGTATGTCATTCTATCCTGTTTAGTTAGCCATCATACATGTGAATTATGTCATGCTATCCTGTTTAATTAGCCATCATATATGTGAAATTATGTCCTGCTATTCTGTTTGGTTAGACAACATAAATGTGAATTATTTCATGCCCTATTTTCTTCCCTACTATCCATTGCACCTGTCTATCTTACAATGTTTGTACATTCAATTACTTTTCTTGTTTATCAGCCATTTCAATTGGAGGGAGTGATGGTAGTATCTATGGGAGTAAAAACACGATCTTCAGAAAAGATCGTGCTACCTGTCGATGCAGATAGAACCATGGTTGTACTTGCCCAAGAACCAGCCCCACCACACATAACCCACACTCATGCAGATTGTACCCCTACCCAGTTGGACAGAGAACCAGCTACACCCCTTCTAACCCCAACCCCAACAGATAGACACCCAATTCCTGTTGACACAGCACCGTCTCCACCACAGAGCACCCAAACACGAGCAGTTAGTAAGGCAACCGCAGTGCCCAAATCATGAGGACCACCACTCCGAACCTGAAGTGAACGCTTAAAGCAGAAGAAGAATTTTTCTCAGGTCAGGTTTCGTAGCTATGGTTCATACTACTTTGCTCTTGCATCACTGTATTTACTGATACCAACCAATTTCAAATTTGAAGGATGCAATTGAAACTCCAATGGCGCAACAGGTATGTTTTAAACCTGTTGTTTCAACGTGTTTGGCTGTTTGCTGTTGTAACTTGCTCTATGTTGATTTCAGTTTCAATTGAATAAACAATTATGTTCTCATGCAATGCACATTACAAGTATTGTTATTGCTGTGTAGTTTCCAACACTTATTTTCTGTCTATGCTGCTTTGTCTTAAATAGATATGATTCGAACTGTATCTATCTTGATTTGGCAACATAAACTAGAATGATATAGACCATACAGTGACCATACTACATAGATATATGTTTGTTTCATGCTGTTATCCTGTCCACCTTACTACTGAACTGGTTTACCAAAATGAGTTTCATATACTACATTGTAAACCTGTGATGTGTTTGTTTGTTTCTCTTTTAGAACGCGGATAAAATATTGGAGAAGAGTACCCCGTTATGCAATGGTAAAGGAAGTAATGCAGATAAGGTTCAAGATAGTGAGACATCCCTGTTGGTCTCCAAGAAAGCTGATAAAAACTATATTGAAGACACTGAGACAACCCCAAAGTCCTGTCTTGATGTAGTGTTCGAGTTACTGGCTAGTACTGCTGGCACCAGCTCTTCGAACTCGTTGCCTAAATTAGTTCGGCTTCTTGAGTCTCAACTTCAAGTTGAAAGACATCGATCAAATGTTATGCGACAGGAAGCCAAAGGACTGAGGAAGTCCCTACAGAATTCAAATGCATACTTTCTGGTGCAACAGCAAGCGCTGGAGGACTTAAGCGCCAAACGAGAGAAAGTTAGTAAGCTTGCTAAGCATCTTGCCAGCATTGTGGGTACCCAGGATATTGTTTCTTGAGCTCTTCTGAAGTGGTTTCAGTTCTGGACTTGTTTTGCTGCAGCGTTTATATGCTGCTGTGTTCCCTATATTTGCACTGGTGGCGAACTTTGATGCCCAGTGGATGTAATATGTGTAATAGCCGTGATAGCCTAGTGTAAGTTGCTTGCTTATTTATTTCCTTGTTGTCTTGTTTATTTGTTTGCTTGTAGTCAGTGCAGTTCTTTTTCTGCGGTTTGCTAGTGGCTGCAATAACCTATTTTTTAAAACTAGGCCACAATAACCATGGGCTAATATTTACTGTAGTGACATTGGGCCTCCTACGGGCCATAAAAACAGTGGGACTTCTACGGGCCATATAAACAGTGGGCCTTCTACGGGCTGTAGAAACAGTGGGCCTTCTACGACCCGTAGAAACAATGGGCCTTCTACGGGCCGTAGAAACAATGGGCCTTCTACGGGCCGTATCATCAATGGGCCTCATATGGGCCATATGATCGATTGGCCAAACATGGGCCAAACAGACCGCATTCTGGCCGTAAATGGGCTAGATTTGGAATCGTCCGTTCATGGGCCGATCATAACGGGCCATCGTTAATAGGCCGTATTTGATGATGCTATGAAAATGGCCCAACGTATTAACAGACCACAAACGGGCCGACTGTAACCACGGGCTGAATTTGGCCCACAAGAAGAAAATGACAGTAACGGGCCGTAAGTAAACGAATGCTGGAAATGAGCCCAAGAATAAATGGGCTCTGAGAAGGCCGAAAGATAACATGGGCTGGAAACGGCCTAACGGAATAACGGGCCGTTAATGGCTATAAAGTGATACAGTGTTCTTTACGGGCCAGTTTCACCACGGGCCATTAATGGGTGTAAAGTGATACATTGTTCATTACGGGCCAGTTTCACCACGGGCCGTTAATAGGCCAAGAGTTACATAGGGCCTCATATGGGCCGAAAGACGTCATGGGCCATATATGGGCCAGAAGTGAAAACGGGCTGGAATCATATTGGATGGCCCAGATGACGCTACTGGGCCTAATTCAAATAGGGCGTAACGGGCCTTGGGTTAGCGGGCTGTAAATGGGCTATATGCGAACAAGCCGTTAATATGCTTTCCATGGGCCGGCCCGCCACCTTTTGACCAAGTCAAACGGGCTGACCTTTTCACAGGAATGGGCCTCTGTTGGGCCGTGCCACGTGTCGACGTATCATAGGCGCCTTCTGTCCAATGAGTGGATGACATTTGTCCCAGCGATGAGCCGAAACGTGTTTCCTCCAGCCAATGATGATTTTACACGTGGAAAATCCCCATTGGTCGGGATTGTTAACGGGTTATCGGATCCAAAACCTGACCCGGTAGCTTAACGACTTTCCATTACGGTGGATGCCACATGTCGGTCACCCTTGACGAAAGCACTTCTGTGACGCATGATTTATCGTCATGGAAGTGGACACTTCCGTGATGATAATTTTGGTAATGTCATGGAACACTTCTACGACAGCACATGTATGACTATCTTGATTCTGTCATAAAATCGTCATGGATGTACATGCATGACAGAAAACGCGACCTACTATGACAAACACGTATCATCATGGAAGTGTATTTTTTTTGTAGTGTAAGGAGGTGTTAGTGCGGCGAACTAGGAAATCAGACAATAGAGCTTGAACACTTTCACTTAGCCATAGGAGTTTGATGGTGGGGCTACTATATAGCCCCTGGTTTGTCCGCGGTTATCCGAATACGGTGCATGTACATACGTGACCAGAAGGATGGTCCTTCGTTTAACACGGAGGGAATCGCAAAGATTCCGATGAGTCATCGAGTGGTTGACCAGCTCTCTCCGCATCATGACCGTCAGTTTTTGGCTTTCTCTACTGAGGTGCTCATCCAGACGAGCCAGGACATAATCACAGTAGTTCTCCCTTTACTACCCTAGCCGATATAGCGGAACATAAGGTGGTAAGCACAGGAGCCGGGCAACCCAACTATTGACGAAAGACATGATTCAGAGCTGATGCATATAAGGCCAAACTCGTGACGCCGAACACTCCCTATAGGTGTCTAGACTTTTCAATATACCGGGCTGAATACAGCCCCTGGTGATAGATCCTGGTATCGAGGCACGTATGGCAATCTGACATGGGGAAAGAGCACATGTTGTGAGAGCATGAATCTCAAAACACAATATGAACCAAGCTGCTTCTATAACATCCACTTTAGTACGGCGAGCTGTATATTTACAGATAATGTCGATATCTTCCTTGGAAATTTTACATGCCATGAAAAAACAAAAAGATATAAAAAAGGTTTACACAAGGTCTTAATCTAAAAAAGGAACCTTAATACAGGGCCCTACTGCAGGTCTGCGCCTTTGTCTCCGTTGTTGAAGTGTCCTTGAAGGGTATAGTACGATGGCCAACTGTAGAAAGGAAAAAATCAGGTGAAAGAATATGGTGTGGCCGTAAGTAAAGCTGATTCGTTTAAATGAACCGTGAAATATAGCTTCTAGAGTCCGAATAGGGTCCAGCCGAACTATGGACTTTTTGTGTGCAGTGTGTCCCTATCGCCACCCAAGGAGTTTTGAGTATATATTTATGTATACGCGACACATGTGCTATCTCCTTGTGGGGCGGTCGGTGGGGGTGTAGCTCCTAATCGAGCTCAGGTTTATCTGAGCTGCCACACTGAGGTGTGTGTCGGACATGTTTAGCTGTGTCCGCGGTCTTAAAGACCGATGAGCTGCTCGGCTTGAGTAGGCCATTTTCTAGTTCGACTGATAGAGCCGCAATGTATTCTTCTGTACGAGGAGAATGCTCCGTATTTCCACTGGCCGTGATGACGCCATGTGGTCCAGGCATTTTGAGTTTTAGATAAGCATAATGCGGGACTGCATTAAAATGGGCGAAGGTCGTTCTTCCGAGTAGTGCATGATAGCCACTTCATAACGGAGCAATGTCGAAGACTAGTTCTTCGCTTCGAAAGTTTTCGGGGGAGCCGAATACAACATCCAATGTTAGAGAGCCCATGCAGCGGGCTTCCATGCCCGGTATAACTCCTTTAAAGGTAGTGCTGCTTGGCTTGATTCTTGACGGGTCTATCCCCATCTTGCAGACAGTGTCCTGATATATCAGATTCAGACTGCTGCCGCCGTCCATGAGGACTCGAGTGAGGTCGTATCCGTCAATTATTGGGTCGAGCACTAGGGTAGCCGAACCTCCATGACGGATACCAGTCGGATGATCCCTGCGATCAAAGGTGATCGTACAGGCCGACCATGGGTTGAATTTGGGGGCGACTGGCTCGATAGCATAGACGTCTCGGAGTGCGCGTTTGTGCTCCCTCTTTGGGATGTGAGTCACATAGATCATGTTCACTGTTTTGATCTTCGATGGAAATTTCTTCTGTCCCCCCGTGTTCGGCTGGCGAGGTTCGTCCTCATATTTGCTCTGAGGTCCCTTTCCTTTGTGCTCGACGTTGAGTTTACCGGCCAGCTTGAAGACCCAACATTCTCTGTTGGTATGATTAGCTGGTTTATCGGGAGTGTCGTGGATCTGGCAGGGCATGTCTAGGATTTTGTCCAGGTTGGATGGACTGTCCTTGTTTCCTTTAAATGGCTTCTTCTGTTGACCAGATATGGAGTCCCGAAATCCTGCGTTTACCGCTGTATTGTCTGGGCTTTCTTCATTATTCTGACATTTGTTTTTGTTGCATCATGATTTTCCATTACCATCCCTAACTTCGGATGTGCCGGGGTCGCTGGTGTTGCTATGGGCTAACCAGTTGTCCTTGCCCGTGCAAAAGCGGGTCATTAATGTAGTTAAGGCTGCCATTGTTCTTGGCTTTTCCTGACCGAGGTGCCTGGCTAGCCATTCGTCCCGGACACAGTGTTTGAAAGCCGCTAGGGCTTCGGCGTCCGGACAGTCGATGATTTGGTTCTTCTTAGTGAGAAACCGGTTCCAAAGCTTACGGGCCGATTCTCTGGGTTGTTGGATTATGTGACTTAGATCATCTGCATCCGGGGTCTGGACATAGGTCCCTTGGAAATTGGCCCGAAAAGCGTCCTCAAGTTCCTCCCAGCTTCCTATGGAATTTTCAGGGAGGCTTTTTAGCCAGTGTCGAGCCGGTCCTTTTAGCTTGAGGGGTAAATATTTGATGGCGTGGAGATCATCTCCGTGAGCCATGTGGATATGAAGAATAAAGTCCTCTATCCAAACCGCAGGGTCCATCGTTCCATCATACGCCTCGATGTTTACGGGTTTGAACCCTTCTAGAAAATCATGTTCCTGCACCTCATCGGTAAGCACAGGGGGTGTGAGGCACCCCTGTATCTCGCTGTGTCGTGGATTGGGTCCGACATTTGTAATGTTCGGTGTTGGTTCCAAGCTGGTAAATGGCCCGCGTATTTTTTTTGATAATCGTGACCCCGTGTAGGAGCACGTTCCCTGGATCCGTAGATGAACCTGGTATTGCCAGCTTTTTTGTCCAGGTCCTCACGTAGATCGTGTTTCTGGTCCTGGGCCACAACCTTCCTTCCATTGCGGGGAGGGGGTGCGGGCTTCTGTACGGCATTGCTAGCCGCTCTGTCTCGACCACAAGGTGGTCGGTCTGGCCTGTCGGCCATATTGTTTTTCGGTGGTATAGGCGCGATAGCCACGTCATCGAATTCGGGCAGCAGCTAACATTTAGGATAGCTCTTTGTCTGGCGATTACCGCCGTATTTTTCCTCAGCGTCTAGCACTTCATTCCATCTGTCATTGAGCGTATCCTGTGCGGCTTTAAGCCGCTGCTTATGCTTCTTCAGGCTCCTTGCAGTGGGGATAGGCCTTTGGTGGAGGCATTCTTGTTCTAATGGTTCTTCTGGGATGACGAACTCGTCGTCACCCAGGCTGATCTCTTCTTCAGAGACAGGTTCGTAATTGCTATCTTCGGCGTCGCTATGGTCGGCCAACATCTCTGGACTGTGTTTGTTGTCCTCTCGCATGTCTGCTCCAACACTGGGTCTGCAGGGTCCTTGGCTTGGTTCAGATTATCATCATCCGTGACAATGTTGCTGTTTTTCCTTTTGCCAGATCGAGGTCGGCGCTTGGGACGCTGGTGCTTAGGAGGTTCATCGACAGGCATGTTGTTATCGCCGTCGGCCTCATTCTCCTTTGGTGTGTCCACCATGTATATATATTGTATGACGATGTAGCTGTCCACTGCCCTAAAGGTGGTGGTTTTTGTGCCCGCTCCTCTCCGACATCGTCGTCCATCATCGTCCATACCGTCAATGTCCTCAGAGCCGTAATCGAGCATGCCGGTTAAGCCCTCGACAGTGGCAATGAAGTGGGTGGTGGGTGGGAAACGAAGTTCTTCATCGTCCGCTTCCCATTCAAGTCGGACATAGTTCGGCCGAGAGTTCCCTCACAAAGAGAGGGACTTCAATGAGTTTAACACGTCGCCAAAAGGCGAGTGCTGATAGTTGTCCGTGGAGCTGACCTCCAAGACCGGCGCCCAATCAGGTTCGATGGACGTGGATGCACGCGGTCCGGAACCCATGGTCGGAGACGAGTCCGGGGTTCCAGTGACACAAGCCCAACTCGATGTTGGGTCTGTGTGCGGCTCGAACGCCGCTGAGTCTGTGGCCTCCATGGCGGGGTTAAGCTTCCCATCTTCGGACGATATAGTCCGCTCCGGCTCTAGGGCTAGGGCGATCACAGGCGCTATCTCCTGCGTGCCGCCAGATGACAGATCTAGGTCATGTTCATCATGGTGGTCGGGGCAGCCGTCATGGGCTCGAAGTCGAACCCATCAAAGATCAAGTCTCCATGGATATTGGCCACAAAATTCAGGCTTCCAAATCTGACCTGATGACCAGGGGCGTAGCTATCGATCTGCTCTAGATGGCCAAGCGAGTTGGCCCGCAGTGCGAAGCCGCCGAATATGAAGATCTGTCCAGGGAGGAAGATCCCCCCCTGGAATGCGTTGTTGTAGATGATTGATGGAGCCATCAAGCCTTCTGGTGACGACGCAACAAAACTCTCAATGAAAGCACCAATGTCGGTGTCAAAACCGGTGGATCTCGGGTAGGGGGTCCCAAACTGTGCGTCTAAGGCTAATGGTAACAGGAGGCGGGGGACACAATGTTTACCCAGGATCAGGCTCTCTCTATGGAGGTAATACCCTACTTCCTGCTTGATTTATCTTGATGAATATGAGTATTACAAGAGTTGATCTACGACGAGGTCGTAATGGCTAAACCTTAGAAGTCTAGCCTATGAGGTTATGATTGTTGTGGCTAAACCCTAGAAGTCTAAATCCCCCGGTTTATATAGACACCGGGGGGGACTAGGGTTGTACAAAGTCGGTTACAGAGAAATAAATCTTCATATCCGAATCGCCAAGCTTGCCTTCCATGCAAAGGAGAGTCCCATCCGGACACGGGACGAAGTCTTCTCTCTTGTCTCTTCCTAGTCCAACAGTCCGGCCAAAGTATATAGTCCGGTTGTCCGACGACCACTTAGTCCAGGACTCCCTCAGCTGGACTTCCTGTGCAAGGAAAAGGCTTGGATTCACGTCCAAAACCCTGGTCAAATTCGGATTGGGTTTGTCCGAACTTTCCAAAACTATTTGGTTTAAACTGGCCGCACCTTGCAGGTCTTTTTTATGGTGGTAAACAATCTTGGATGGAAACGAGCCCAAAAGCAATCTTGACCATTTCAACGAGGCAAACAACTTTTATGTTTAACGTCTTTTGATCAGAGGTTATCTTGAGGGTCAAATTGGTCGCGCAAAACAGGCTATTCCCTCGCGCTGCCCATGAGACATGCGTCTGGTGGGGCGCGCCACATCTCGTCTCATGACAGGGCTGCAGTCTGATTGCTCTAAGTTTTGCATACAAACTCGGATCTGAATGATTCTTATATGAAAATCAATCTTTTCGACGAGACAAAGACAATCCGTGTAGACCATTTTTCCATTTGAGGTCGTCTCGAGGGCTTAATCGGTCAAACTGTACTATGAATATAGGATCTTAGTACTTTGAGCATAGTTTCGGCCTTCGAGATGAAATCAGACGGCAATGACCCAAACTTCAAGGATGTTTATATCAACAAAACGGAACTCTTTCATGTAGATCACTTCTCCATTTGAGGCCATATTAAATAAGTTCTTGACCGTGCCAAAATCTGGTGTCAACAATCACATCCAAGAGTAGTACACCGACTCCTGCCTGCATCTACTACTATTACTCCACACATCGACCACTATCCAACATGCATCTAGTGTATTAAGTTCATGTAGAAACGGAGTAATGCAATAAGAATGATGACATGATGTAGACAAGATCTATTTATGTAGAAATAGACCCCATCGTTTTACCCGTAGTAGCAACGATACATACGTGTCGGTTCCCCTTCTATCACTGGGATCAAGCACCGTAAGATCGAACCCACTACAAAGCACCTCTTCCCATTGCCAGATAAATAGGTCAAGGTGGCTGAAGAAAACCCAAATATCAGAGAAGAAATACGAGGCTATAAGCAATCATGCATATAACAGATCAAAGAAGACTCAAATAACTTTCATGGATAAAAACATAGATCTGATCATAAACTCAAAGTTCATCGGATGCCAACAAACACATTGCAGAAAGAGTTACATCATATGGATCTCCAAGAGACCATTGTATTGAGAATCAAATGAGAGAGCGGAAGCCATCTGGCTAGTAACTACGGATCCGTAGGTCGACAAAGAACTAGTCACACATCATCGGAGAGGCACCAATGGACATGATGCACCCCTTCGTGATGGTGTCTAGATTGGATCTGGTGGTTCTGGACTCTGCAGCGGCTGGAATTGATTTTCGTCGACTCCCCTAGGGTTTCTGAAATATTGGGGTATTTATAGAGCGAAGAGTCGGTTCAGGGGGCACCCGAGATGGGCACAACCCACCAGGTGGGTTGTGCTCCCCTCGGAGCACCCCCAGGCGCTTCTCCGTCCCACTGGATGTCTCCTAGTCCCAAAAAATCAACAAAAAGTTTCGTTGTGTTTGGACTCCGTTTGGTATTGATTTCCTGCGATGTAAAAAACATGCAGAAAACAACAACTGGCACTTGGCACTATGTCAATAGGTTAGTACCAAAAAATAATTTAAAATGACTATAAAATGATTATAAAACATCCAAGAATGATAATATAACAACATGGAACAATAAAAAAAATATAGATACGTTGGAGACATATCAGGGCGGCGCACTTCCGCGCGAGTGCCTGCATCCTCCTCCTGCGGCAGCCATCGACTCGGTATCGGTCGGCTCCCGCGGCATATTTGCTTCCCATTGTCCATCACCGCAAGCGACCCGGTCGTTCACGGCTCCAGCAGTGGGTGAGCATGTTGTGGCCCGTCAGTCGGCCACTTCTCAAATCACGGTGATTGAGCCCGATGAGTCTCTCTATGGGTTGTTCGACCTGCCGACTGGTCACTCGGACACTCTCTCCGAGTGTGAGAGCAACGACCCTGTGGCGGAGGTTCTATTGGTGGGCTTCCAGCGCAGCCCACCAGGATTTCCCCACGGAGGCCGTGGCTGAAGCGATGCCCCGTCGCATTATGATAATGAGTATATCCCTCAAGCTCTCACTACGGAAAAAAGGGAAGAGCTGCGCCGCAAGAATGATCAAGCCCTCCAGACCCCTATCGTTGGGGATACCGCCGAGGCTCGGGCCTTGGAGGTTGCACGCTTAGCCACTCTCGCCGAGCATGCATGACTGGAGAATCTTCAGCAAGCAATCGATGACCGCGCCCACAGGCAGATCCCAAGTTCTAGTCGACGTCAGCGACAATTGTTCCCGAGTGGGCCTCAAGAGGAGTGTCGGGTATACTGTACTCCGATCCAAAATGTTGTGGCGGTTGCGTGTATTGTAGATTCAATCCAGCCATCCCACTCCAAGGCTGGAAGAGGCCTACAACAGATCCAGGCACTGCTCACAGCGGTTAGGAATAGAACTCGGCTGTTCCTCAGTTGCGTAGCAGGATTCAGAGCAGATCTATGGTAGCAGATACAGTTTACTCACTACACAACCCAAGATCGCCTCTGTGGCATGAAGATCGTGGTTATCACCAGGACCAGTACCTGGGTCGTGGCCACGGGCAATTTGATCCTTGATACAGCCGTGATGACCACCGTCGAGTGCCCACACCCCCACCAAGGGGCGGTTCGTACGTGCCCCGGCGATATGACGACATGCGCCCACTCGGTGATGAGCGGAGGGTTCCAGTCAACCCACGAGAGCTCGGGTTTGATGCAAGGTCAGTCCTTGTGCAGCGCCTGGTTGACAAAGGCAGAGCTAATAGAGAAGGGATGAGAAGAGATCATCCGAGCGGCAATAGGGCGTTCATCTCTGGGCCCGAGTGTTTCAGCAGAGCCATCCGTGCAGCTGAGATTCCTCCCAACTTCAGGTTGGCCGCAGGAGTAAGCAAGTTTACTGGCGAGTCAAAGCCAGACACATGGTTGGAAGATTACCGAGTGGTAGTGCAGATTGGTGGAGGTAATGATGAAGTAGCCATGAAGCACCTTCCCTTAATGCTTGAAGGCTTGGCCAGAGCCTGGTTGAATCAGCTGGCTCTTGCTAGCATTTACTGTTGGGAAGATGTGGCCCGAGTGTTCATCAAGACATTCGAAGGTACTTGCAAACGACCCATAGGGCTGTCCGAGCTGCAACATTGTGTCCAGAAACCGAACAAAACCTTGAAGGATTACATCCAGCGGTGGACTACACTTCACCATCTGGTGTAGACTATGTCAGAGCACCAAGCAGTCTGTGCTTTCAAGGACAGCGTACGGTACAGAGATCTCACTCTGAAGTTTGGTCACTTCGGGGTCATGTATTTGAATCGTATGATGGAGATTGCCACTCGGTACGCGAATGGTGAAGAAGAAGACCGACTGCACAATGTCAAATGGAAAACAGCCGACCCTGACACTGGGGGTGGAAACCCCAGTCGGAAGGAGAAACGCAAGGCTGAAGCCATGGGTCAAGCTGAGGTAGCAGTGGTTAATACTCAAGGAAAGTTCAAAGGGAAGCCCAAGGGGCCATGGGTGCCCAAAAAGGTGAAGGACCAGTCAGGCCAAGATGTTCTAGATTTACCGTGTCACATCCACACAAAGAAGGACACTACAAAAAAGACACATCCGTGACATTTTGGGCCGAACGAATTTTTTTCCTGTCATACATATGACACTTCTATGACGATAATTGTGACAAAACCCAGTATCATCATAGATGTGGTGGGCTCCTACTTCTATGACAAAAAATCATGACAGAAAATGGGCTTTTCGTCCTGGGGGGCCCGGAGAAGCAGCTGCATGACATTCTTTGGGCCGTCCATGACGGAAAAAACCATGGTAGAAGCGAGGGGGAGGAAAATTTCGGGGAGTTGCCGGTTACGGTGGGAGGTCGGGGGCCGAGCGATGCGTGTTTCTCTCGTACACGTGCGAGGCGTTGGCTCTAACTGAACCTGAGCGAGGCATTGGGCTCTAACTAAACCCAAGCGATTGCACTGCAGGCTACGCATTACTGAACCCGAGCGATCGATCGATGGCTGTTAACTGAACCCGATCGAGCGATTCCTTCACTACTGCTGCTAACTGAAGCCGATCGATTGGATGAACAGT
>NC_041385.1:157408904-157421242 GCF_002162155.2 Triticum dicoccoides
ACAATAGGCGGTGGAGGGGTGGCCGTGGAGGGGTGGTTGAACAGGACCCCGTGGTGTGGAGGGCTGGATGAACAGTAGACGATGGAGGGGTGCCCGTGGAGGGGTGGTTGAATAGTAGCCGGTGGAGTAGCGCACGGTGGAGGCTGGATGAAAAGGAGCCCATGGAGGCTGGAGGAGGTCGACGATAGCCCGTGGAGGCTGGAGGAGGTTGACGGTGGAGATGAACAGTATCCAGTGGAGTCCCGTTTTGTGGTACGCCACACCCCTCCCGATGAATAGGACCCCCGTTTCGACCGTAGAGCTCCAACACAAGTCCGTTTCGTCCGATTTGCGGTACGCCACACCCCTCTCGATCAACAGGACCCCCGTTTCGACCGTAGGAGGTCCGTTTCCTCTGTTTTGCGGTTCGCCAGACCCCTCCCGATCAACAGGACCCCGTTTCGACCGTAGGAGGTCCGTTTCCTCCGTTTTTCGGTACGCCACACCCCTCCCGATCAACAGGACCCCGTTCCGAACGTGGCCGGTCAAACACAAGGCCGTTTCCTCCATTCTGTGGTATGCCAGGCCTCTTTTCCATCGACTGTTCCGTCCAAGCCGGTTGGCTCCCACGCGTTCCGTTGCCTCCTGATGAACACGACGCATTTCGTTGCCTCCCCATGAACACGACGCATTCCGTTGCCTCCCCATGAACACGACGATGATGCTGTTTCTCCGTTCCGACCCAGCCATGTACGTATGCGCGAGTAGGCGTTCGAGACCCTGCCCATATGTACGTACGTGGCCGTATTTTCATTCTTGCACCCTCGCCGCTGTACGTACGTGTACATGCTACGTGCGCGCCTCTACTACGACGTGTGTGTGCCTCTACATCCACCAGTATATATGTACGTACACGTTCACGACCAGAATGACAACGCTACGTACGCTTCGACCAGGTGGGTCCCGACTGTCAGGCACTTCCTTGCGTGCGAAGATGTAGCTGGTGGGTCCCAGCAATCAGGGGGGCGAATCATTTTTTTTGCCCGGATGCACTTCCTTGCATGTGAAGATGTAGCTAGTGGGTCCCAGCAGTCAGGGGGGCGAATCGTTTTTTTTTGCCCAGACGCACTTCCTTGTGTGCGAAGGTGTCGCTGGTGGGTCCTAGTGGTTAGGGGGGCGAATCATTTTGTTTTTTGCCTGGACGCACTTCCTTGCGTGCGAAGATGTAGCTAGTGGGTCCCAGCAGTCAAGGGGAAACATTTTTTTGTGAAATACAGTGGCCCGTCCGGTGAGTCCCAACTATCAGGTGGAGGAATCATTATTTTCCGCAAAATAAGGAGGTACTTGCTGCGGCCGTGGACCCAGCTGTCAGCCTCTCCACGTACAGTCCACGTCCGATGGAAGTCGTTCCTTGACCATGTTGACCACGCCGTGCCGAGAGCACAAGGGCGGTGGACCACAGCGAGGCCTAGGAAGGGGAGGACAGGGAGCCGGGGAAGAAGCGGCAGTGGAAGCCCGCGCGGAGAGGAGTACGAGGGTTCACTTGTTCGGCTGCGGTGTGAGGCTGCTGTCGCCGCAGGGCCTGGCCAGCGGTGGGAATAGTAGAGGGCGGTGAGGCCTCCGTGGCAGCATAGCCGGCCACGAGAGGCAGGAGCAGGCGACACGACCGGCGCTGCTTTGGGCGGCTGGAGCAAGAAGACCAGAGGTTGAAGAAGCACTACGGCCGTTGGATGAACATCGTACGGTCACTTGAGCTAGAATCATTCATATTGACTAAAGTTGACAAAGGCCCCCGTCCCAGTCAACTTAGTAGGCCCACAAGTCAGCCTCCCACCATGGTGGGTCCGAGCTAGCAGGGGGAGTATTCATTTTTTTGTGTGTAATAAGGAGGCACTTCCGGTGGGTCCGAGCTGACAACGCGGGGAACGTTTTTTTTCCCCAAATACGCTGGCCCGTCCGGTGGGTCCCAGCAGTCAGGGGGAAATGTTTTTTTCGCGAAATAAGGTGGCCCGTCCGGTGGACCCTGCTGTCAGGTGGAGGAATAATTATTTTTCGCGTAATAAGGAGGCACTTCCTTGCGGCCGCCTGGACCCAGCTGTCAGCCTTTCCACGTACAGTACTCTTCCGATTGAAGTCGGTCGTTGACCACGCCGCGCCGAGAGCACCAGGGTGGTGGTCTGGACGACGGCGAGGCCTAGGAAGGGGACGACATGGAGCCGGGGAAGACGCAGCAGTGGTAGCCCGCGCAGAGAGGAGTACGAGGGTTCACTGGTTCGGCTGCGGTGTGAGGCTGCCGTCGCCGTAGAATAACAGGGGGTGTGGGTGAGTAGAGGGATGGCATGGCTAGCGGTGGGAGTAGTACGGGGCGGTGAGGCCTTCGCGGCATCACAGCCGGCCACGGGAGGCAGGAGCACGTGACACGACCGGCGCTGCTTTGGGCGGCTGGAGCAAGAAGACCAGAGGTTGAAGAAGCACTACGGCCGTTGGATGGACATCGTACGATCACTGCAGCTAGAATCGTTTATATTAACTAAGTTGACAAAGCCCTTGGTACGCCTCAACTTAGTAGGCCCACAACTCGGATTTGGCAGAGAACATATAGCCCATTTGCGATTTGTAAGAATGTACAACCCATTTTTTAATTCTAATGGAATTTACTACAACCCATTTACAGTTTGTTAAAAGTACAACCCAACTTCTAGCTAGGACAACGATTAAAAATTCCCACATTTTGATGGGATCCGAAATTTTTTTATCCGAAATTTCTAGCCAGGTTAAATATAATTTCAAAATAAAGTTGTATCACGTTAAAATCCAACGAAATATTGCGCGCGCAACAAGTAATGAAATTAAAATTTCCAAATTCCAAATATAATAAATTTTTCAAACTAATTACGTGTTTGGTGCATAGTAATTGCCCAGTTATTATAATTACATCCCATTTATTATTTCTTAAAGTCCATGTTCTTGTTAAGCCTAATGCATACCTCCTAGGAAACTTTGCAGCCCAGCGGGGCGGATAACAAGTTGACCTGGATATTGTGTTCAACTGTCGGCCCAGTTGTATTGCTGATGTTGAAAAAAAGGCCTGTGTAGTACAGTACAACCTAACATCGTTACCCAGCCCACATTCAGCGACGCCGGAAAGGCCCAAACAAGGCTTCTGTACAACTTTTTGAAGTCACTGAGCTCAATTAATAACTTAAGAAAAAAAGTTAGATTACAGTGGAACCTAATTAAAAGCTGTCACGAGCAAATAAATAATTCAACGGGTCCCACTTGTGCATGTGTGTGTGTGTGTGAGAGAGAGAGAGAGAGAGACCCATCGGTCGATGCTCGTAAATACATCTTTCAGCCATATGCATTGCTGATGCTTAGTAAAAACTTATATAGTTGACACAATCATATAGAACATCATAGCACACTGAACTTGCATACAAAATTTTCACGCAGGTGGCACAATCAGGATGGAAGCAGTGGATCGCTACGGGAAGGGCTATGTTGAAACCAACGAAGTCGTACATAATGGTTCATCATCTTTATAAATGATGGGGAAATATCTTGAATGTTGTGCAAAGAAAACAGACAGACAACACAATAAGTTATGGTAGCACATTAAGTTGATGTACAACCCTTTCTAACAAAATTTCAGGCACACAATTAGAACAGGTCACAATCAAATGTACTGGCATATCAGTGCTTCAGACCCATAGCTCGGATTTAACTAGTACTATCTGACAAGATTCAGTTGTTACCTCAAATTAGAGCACATCCAGGCAGCCAGCCCTGCCTCTTCTCCCAAAGAAGCAGTGGCCTCCGCCGTGCGATGGAGTAGGCCCTATGCCATCCATCGTTCCGAGCAACACGGGGAAAGTCTGACGTTGACTCCTGTAATGGACGTTGTCGACGGACCCTGGCACCAGCGGCGGCGGCAGGACTTCAATTGATGGATTTACCACTTCTTCGACATGCACGAACACTCGATACAGGTACATCCCTAACATGGTCCGCGGTGGCCCTTGTGGCGACGAATAGTACAACCCCGGTTCCTGCACCGGTATCTCAACACCAATCACCTTCGGTATGGTGGACGACTTCTTCATCCATGCCACAAAAGTCAGAGCCCAGCTGTCTGGAGGAACAAACATACTTACGAGCTCACCTCCAAGGTCGTTGATAAGCTTGTTTATGGACTCGCTGTTCCAAGCATGTCGAGGCATGCTGTGGAAGATAAGCTTTGTTAAAAACTCAAGCTCAGAGGGCACCGAGCCCCATCCTAGGTGCCACCGATCAAAGCTCACCAGCGCGCCATCGCAGAACAAACGCCGGGAAGATTCGAACACACGACTGCAGTCGAAAGTTATCCGGAACCTGACGAAGAAATCAGCCGGTGGCGGACATACTTCGATGAGCAAGTCACTTATTTGGATGCCATTCGCAATGCCAAGAGCTTTGAAAAAGGTCGTCCTGCGAGACGGGAGGCCGGTCGTCGTTGATGGTTACCATCAGCACTTTGCCGGCAAACTGGTCGTCAAGGGCCTCCATGCCACTGTTGAGCGACAGCATGCAGCGACCGAAGGCAGGACGGACCTCAGGATCTCCGTCTCGGAGATCCGCGTTGACCGGCGACATGATAGTGTGCTTCAGTACAGGGAGTACATGAGGGGGATTTGGCGGAACTGGAGTAGGAATCGAGATTCCAGAGGTGGGGGAGGGTCTGGAGACTAGGGATGAAAAGGTAGCATGAATTTCGAGCACGCGCCAATATGCTCTCGGTGCGCAAGCGCACGAAAACACCGGTGGCACCCACATCTCGGCCTAAGATTCCTTATTCTTTCTTTTTTGAAGAGCCCGATGATGAATCCATGTACCTAGGGTAGGGTTACGGACCTGTCCAAGGTACCCTCCCCAAGGACATCTCTTAGAAGAAGTCGTCTTCCAATCGACCAAGAGGGATTCCACTCGACGGACTATAAGACACTCGACGAACCTGAAGACACTCGACCATGAAGACTCACTCGACCATCAGGAGTTCAGGATCTATTCTGTATCAAAACGGTCTGTAATTAAGTAGTCTTAATGGTCACGATGGCACTTTATGTAGGGCGTTACCAGTAACGCCAGACCTTAATGTACTTTAACCCCCTGCTACGTGGGCTGGCTGGGGTCTTGGCGTCCTCTATATAAGCCACCCCCCTCCACTGGTAGAAGGGTTTGCACCCGTGTAACTCTCACACGCATAATCCAGTCGACCGCCTCCGGGCTCCGAGACGTAGGGCTGTTACTTCCTCTGAGAAGGGCCTGAACTCGTAAAACACTCGTGTGTACAACTGCTCCATAGCTAGGATCTTGCCTCTCCATACCTACCCCCATTCTACTGTTAGACTTAGAACCACGACAGTTGGCGCCCACCATGGGGCAGGTGTCTTAGCGACTTGTTGGAGAAGTTGCAGTTTTTTCGATTCCCATCATCATGGTTTCAGGCGGAGTTTTGGTTCAGGGCCGCGAGATCCGTCTCGGCGTGCTCACATTCATCGCCGACGACTCTGCCTGGCTGCAGGAGGCTCCGCTCGACGTGGAGGCGCTCCCGATCCGCGGACCTACGCACTTTCGAGCATGCGCCCGCGGCGTCCTCCTGCGGCAACCGTCGACTCAGTATCGGCCGGTTTTTTTGTCATCCTCCCTCCCAGCTTCCCTCCGGCATAGGCGCTCCGGCCGGTCGAGGCTTCAGCGGTGGGTAAGGCACGCAGTGGCTCGCCAGTCGGCCACTGTCCAAGTCGCGGCAATCGAGCCCGACGAATCTCTCTACGACCTGTTCGATCTATCGACTGGCTCCACAGAGACTGCATTCGAATGCGACAGCAGTGATCTGGCGGCGGAGGTTCTGATGGTCAATGGGCCGCACGTTCCCCCCGGCTTTCCTGGAGCCGAGGGAGGCAACGGCGGAGGCGACCCATCACACGACCATGAGGAGTACCGCCCCGAGCCCCTTGACTCGCAGCAGAGGGAAGAGCTTCGCCGCCGGAACATGGATGTGCTTCACACTTCGATCGTTGGAGAAACCCCTGAGGCTCGCGCCTTAGAAGACGCGCGCTTGGCCAACCTGGCTGAGCGCACTCGACTGGAAAACCTTCAGCGGGCACTCGACGAGCGCGCGCGTCAACCGGTCCCGGACTCCAGTCGACGCCAACTCTTTAGACCTCCGACTCAGGTATACCGCACTCCAATCCAGAATTTGGCAGCTGCAACACGTATAGCAGAGTTGATTCAGCCTTCTCAGTCAGAGGCTGGCAGAGGCTTAATGCAGATCAGAGATTTGCTCCGGGCAGCTGGAGATCAGAATTCGGCTGTGTCGCAGTCGCGGAACAGGATTCATAGCAGGTCCGTGGTGGCGAATACTGTCCAGTCGGCTCATAGCCCTAGATCGCCCCCGAGGCGTGAAGGGCATGGCGACCGACACGATCAGTACAGGAACTATGAGTAGGATGATCACCGAGTCGATTGTAACGATCGACGTCGAGTGCCCACTCCTCCCCAGAGAGGTGGGTCATATATGCCCCGACAGCAAGATGACGGACGCCAGTACAGTGGCGGGCGAAGAATTCCAGTCGACCCCAAGGAACAAGGCTTTGACGCGAGATCCATCATCGTTCAAGGTTTGGTCGACCGGAACAGAGCCCACAGAGAGCGTAATGACAGAGATGTACCCACCAGCAGTCGAGTGCACGTCTCCGGACCAGAGTGTTTCAGCAGAGCCATCAGAGCCGCGGTGATTCCTCCCAACTTCAGGTTGGCGACTAGAGTCAGCAAGTTCAACGGTTAGTCCATGCCCGACACTTGGCTTGAGGACTACCGAGTGGCTGTTTAGATCGGCGGTGGAAATGACGAGGTGGCCATGAAGCATCTGCCTCTCATGTTGGAAGGATCAGCCAGGGCATGGCTGAATCAGTTGATGCCCAGCAGCATCTACACGTGGGAGGACCTCTCCCGAGTGTTTGTCAGGACATTCGAAGGAACGTGCAAGCGGCCAGCGGGACTAACAGAGCTGCAATCTTGTGTACAGAAGTCGTATGAGACTCTGAGGGATTACATCCAGATATGGATCATACTGCATCATACAGTGGAAAATGTATCTGACCACCAGGCAGTCTGCGCCTTCAAGGAGGGCGTAAAGTACAGAGAGCTAAGCCTGAAATTCGGTCGAACCGGAGACATGTCTCTGAGTCGAATGATGGAAATAGCCACCAAATATGCCAATGGTGAGGAAGAGGATCGGCTCCGGAGCGGCAAACACAAGTCAGTCGCCCAGGACGCCGGAGGTGGAAATTCCAGTCGGAAGCAAAAGCGTAAAGCTGAGCGAGCCGGACCTGGAGAAGCCTTGGCCCTGAACCAAGGAAAATTCAAAGGGAAACCCAAGGGGCCTTGGAACCCCAAGAAGGTAAAAGATACAGAAGGGAATGACGTGTTAGATTTGCCATGTCACATCCACACCAAGAAAGACGAAGAGGGTAATTTCATCTACCCAAAACATACGACTCGACAGTGTCGACTCCTGATACAGCAGTTCCAAGGGAAGCAATCCAAGGATAGAGAAAAAGAGTCGGACAAGGTTGAGGACAAAGAGGATAGTGACGGGGAATATCCGCAGGTCAATTCCACCTTAATGATTTTTGCCAATGTTGAGAGCAAAACCCGACTAGAAGTTATAAACCAAGAGGTGAACATGGCTGCTCTGTCAACACCCAACTACCTGAAGTGGTCTCAGACCGCCATTACATTCGACCAATCTGATCACCCCACGCACATAGCCACCCCTGGGAGGCAAGCGTTGGTGGTTGACCCGGTCGTCGAGGGCACTCGACTGACCAAAGTGTTGATGGATGGCGGCAGCAGTTTGAATATACTATATGCTGAGACACTGAAGGGGATGGGCATTCCAATGTCCATACTGAGCACGAGCAACATGAGTTTTTATGGTGTCATCCCTGGCAAGAAGGCCGCATCACTCGGGTAGATTGCTCTTGATGTAGTCTTTGGCGATTCAAAGAATTTCCGCAAGGAAAAGCTGACATTTGAGGTGGTGGATTTTCGGAGTGCATATCACGCAATTTTGGGCAGACCAGCCTATGCACACTTTATGGCTCGACCATGTTATGTGTACCTCAAACTAAAGATGCCTGGCCCTAAAGGCGTGATCACTGTCACTGGTAATCGCAAGAAGGCAGAAGAGTGCTTCCAGAAAGGATCAAAGATCGCAGATGCTCAGATGGTGGCAGAAGAGTGGCAGGAACACAAAAGGAATGCAGATCCGAGTGATTTGTTGCGAGCCAAAAAGCCTGCCACGGAGTCAGTGTTCCAGTCGTCCGGTCAGACAAAACCTGTTCACATCCACCCGACCGACCCAAACGCTGCCCCGACTCATATCTCCACATCACTCGACCCCAAATAAGAAGAAGCGCTCATCCAGTTCCTCCGTGAGAACTGGGACATCTTTGCATGGAAACCTTCTGACATGTCGGGTCTACCCAGGGGGTTGGCTGAGCATCGTCTACGAGTCGATTCAAAAGCAAAACCTGTGAAGGAACATCTGTGATGGTCCACCGTCCAGAAAAGGAAGGCCATTGGCGACGAAGTGGCTCGGCTCCAAGCAGCATAGTTTATCCGAGAGATTTACCACTCCGAGTGGCTCGCCAATGTCGTCATGGTCCCCAAAAAGGACAATTTGCTTCGCATGTGCATCAATTTTAAGCATATCAATCGGGCCTGCCCGAAAGATCATTTTCCTCTTCCCCGCATCGACCAAATAGTCGACTCGACTGCAGGATGTGAGCGACTTTCTTTCTTGGACGCTTATTCTGGGTACCATCAGATCCGTATGTTTGGACCCGATGAGATCAAAACGGCTTTCATCACCCCATTCGGGTGCTTCTGTTATGTCACCATGCCATTCGGCCTCAAGAATGTCGGAGCCACGTTCATGAGGATGATTCAGAAGTGTTTGCTCACTCAAATCAGTTGGAATGTGGAAGCGTACATGGATGACATTGTGGTCAAGTCACAGAAAGGTTCCGACCTGCTGACTGACCTCGCTGAAACATTTGCCAACCTCAGGAGGTATGATATCAAGCTTAATCCATCAAAGTGCACATTCGGAGTTCCCGGCGGAAAGTTACTCAGTTTTCTCGTTTTTGAACGAGGAATCGACGCCAACCCAGAAAAAGTTGGCACTATACTCCGAATGAAACGCCTCGTGCGTGTGCATGATGTCCAGAAACTTACTGGATGCTTGGCCGCGTTAAGTCGATTCATCTCTCGCCTCGGTGAAAAGGCATTGCCTCTTTACCGACTGATGAAGAAGTCAGACAAGTTCAAGTGGACTCCAGAAGCTGATGCAGCGTTTGCAGAGCTAAAAACCCTGCTTTCCACCCACCCGGTGCTTGCTGTCCCAATCAGCAAAGAGCCTTTGCTGCTTTACATTGCAGCCACAGGACAAGTCATCAGTACTGTACTTACGGTCGAGTGGGAAGAAGAAGGGAAAGCCTTCAAAGTTCAGCGCCCAGTATATTACATTTCTGAAGTCCTGACCCCATCCAAGCAGCGGTACCCTCATTATCAGAAGCTTGTATATGGGATTTATATGACCACGAAGAAGGTTGCTCACTACTTCTCTGATCATATTATCACAGTCGTCACCGACGCCCCCTTATCAGAGATTCTGCACAACAGAGACGCAACTGGTCGAGTGGCAAAATGGGCGATTGAACTTCTTCCCCTTGATATCAGATTTGAGGCAAAGAAAGCTATCAAGTCCCAAGCAATAGCAAATTTCCTCGCCGAGTGGACTGAACAGCAGTTATCGACCCAAGTTCACTCGGAGCACTGGACTATCTTCTTTGATGGTTCCAAAATGCTGAATGGTTCCGGTGCCGGAGTGGTCTTGGTTTCCCCCCGAGGAGACAAGCTCAGATATGTACTCCAGATTCACTTTGATTCCTCCAACAATGAAGCAGAATACGAAGCACTCTTGTACGGGTTGCGTATGGCCATATCACTCAGCGTCCGTCGCCTCATGGTCTACGGCGACTCAGATTTAGTGGTTAACCAAGTGATGAAGGAGCGGGACGTCAGAAGCCCAGCCATGGCTGGATACTGCAATGCAGTCAGAAAGCTGGAGAAGAAATTTGAGGGATTAGAGCTCCATCACGTTCCCCGACTGAAAAATCAAGCAGCCGATGACTTGGCCAAGATAGGTTCCAAGAGGGAAGCCATTCCGAGTGGCGTGTCCTTGGAGCATGTTCACACGCCGTCAGTTCAAGAAGATCCTTTCACTGAGGAAGCCCCGCAGCCAAAAAGCGCCACAGATCCGACTGAAGTCGAGATCCCAGCTGTGGTCGACTTGATCATGGAAGTTCTGGTCATCACTCCCGATTGGACAGTGCCCTATATCGCCTATATTCTGAGGAAAGAGCTCCCCGAGAATGAATAAGAGGCTCGGGAGATCGTCCGCCGATCCAAAGCCTTCACCGTCATGAGGGGACAGTTATACAGAGAAAGTGCGACTGGAGTCAGCCAGAAATGCATAACACCAGAAGAAGGTCGAATGATTCTCAACGACATCCACTCGGGAACCTGTGGCCATCATGCGTCTTCTCGGACCATCATGGCTAAAGCATACCGAGCTGGTTTCTATTGGCCCAGAGCAAATGAGATGGCGAAAGAGATAGTCGACAAGTGTGAAGGATGTCAATTTCACTCCAATATGTCACACAAACCCGCCTTAGCCTTGAAGACCATTCCACTCGTCTGGTCTTTCGCTGTGTGGGGACTGGATATGGTTGGACCTTTGAGGACAGGCAGAAACGGTTACACCCATGTGTTGGTAGCAGTCGACAAGTTCACTATGTGGATCGAGGCTAAACCCATCAAGAATTTGGATGCCGGCACCGCCGTCAGCTTCATCAGGGAGTTGGTATTCAGATATGGAGTTCCCCACAGTATCATCACGGAAAATGGGTCAAACTTCAAATCCGAAGAGTTCAGAGCCTTCTGCGCATCTCAGGGTACACGAGTCGACTACGCTTCAGTCGCTCACCCTCAGTCGAATGGACAAGCAGAACGAGCAAATGGCTTAATTCTCAAAGGACTGAAACCCCGACTGATGCGCGACCTCAAACACGCAGCTGGTGCATGGGTTGACGAACTTCCGTCGGTGCTTTGGGGATTAAGGACTACGCCAAATCGGTCGACTGGGAGGACTCCGTTCTTCTTGGTCTACGGAGCTGAAGCAGTCTTGCCGAGTGACCTGCTTCACGATGCACCTCGAGTCGAACTCTACACCGAAGCTGAAGCAGAGCAAGCCCGACAGGACGCGGTCGACCTTCTAGAATAAGAGAGTGAGATGGCCTTGATCCGATCGACCATTTACCAGTAGGACTTGCGTCGTTTCTATGCCAGAAATGTGAAGAGTCGAGCTTTCCAGGAGGGAGATTTAGTTCTCCGAGTGGATCAACAGAAACCACACAAGCTCGCTCCTACTTGGGAAGGTCCATTCATCGTCACCAAGGTTCTCCATAATGGGGCATACCACCTTTACAATGTCGAGCACTAGATTGACGAGCCCAGAGCATGGAGCGCAGACTTACTCCGCCCTTTCTATACTTAAGTTTTCCACTCGATGAGTTGTAATAAAAGTACTCTTATAGTGTATTCATCAAAGACAAGAGTTTCATAATTTTCTTAGAAATTGTTATTGCTTTTGCTCTCACAAATCTGTCCCCCAGTGGAAGGCTTAGCTGCGAACCTGTTTCGCCTAAGCTTGTAAAAAATCCTACCGAGTGGTAAGCCAGCCTTCCACTCGGAGACTTAGCTGCGAATCCGTTTTGCCTAAGTTAAAACAAAATCCTACCGAGTGGTAAGCCAGCCTTCCACTCAGAGGCTTAGCTGCAGCCCAGTGCTCGCCTAAGTTTTTGAAAACCCTACCAAGTGATAAGCCAGTCTTCCACTCGGAGGCTTAGCTGTAGTCCAAGTACTCACCTAAGTAAACAAAATCCTACCGAGTGGTAAGCCAGCATTCCACTCGGAGGCTTAGCTGCAGCCCAGTGCTCGCCTAAGTTTTTGAAAACCCTACCGAGTGATAAGCCAGTCTTCCACTCGGAGGCTTAGCTGCAGTCCAAGTACTCGCCTAAGTAAACAAATCCTACCGAGTGTTAAGCCAGCCTTCCACTCGGGGGCTTAGCTGCAGCCCAGTGTTCGCCTAAGAATAAAAGACAACGTGCATCCCGCAAGGAGGACGAAGCGCAGGTCGACTGCTACCTTCTCCCCAAAGCCGCGCCACGAAAATCCTACCGAGTGGAGAGCAA
>NC_041385.1:157421379-157424736 GCF_002162155.2 Triticum dicoccoides
CCAAAGCCGTGCCACGAAAATCCTACCGAGTGGAGAGCAAACCTCCCACTCGGGGGCTTAGCTGCAGCCCAGTGCTCGCCTAAGTTTCTAAAAAACCTACCGAGTGGAGAGCAAACCTCCCACTCGGGGGCTTAGCTGCAGCCCAGTGCTCGCCTAAGTTTCTAAAAAACCTACCGAGTGGAGAGCAAACCTCCCACTCGGGGGCTTAGCTGCAGCCCAGTGCTCGCCTAAGTTTCTAAAATACTACCGAGTGGAGAGCAAACCTCCCACTCGGGGGCTTAGCTGCAACCCAGCACTCGCCCAAACATGATGAGCACAAGCCAACTGCAATTTATGCTTCACTCCCACCTGCAAAAAGAGCATTACAGATGCTAGTATATACTCCGATCCAAAGAAGATGTCTGTCTGAAAGAAGCAAACGTATTTCGACAGTAAGTAAAGTTCGGATAATGTCCTATGGACCCAGAAGTACTCAGGCATCAAGCCTGTTAAAGTTTGGTGGTTACAAAAATCACTCGGCATTCCGAGGCAAATTCAAATCATCAAGCATAACAGTTTTTTACCCCTCCCGCGGAGGGCTGGAAGGTGCAACGAACTCGTCTAGGTCGATCCCATCTGCAATCCGAGTGGGGGCCGCGATGAAGGTCTCCATGAAAGAACGGAAGTCATGCTTCCTAGTATTGGCTACCTTGAGAGACACCAGCTTGTCTTCTCTCGCTTCTTTGCAGTGGAGCGGACCAAGGAAAGAGCAACGTCAGCACCGCACCAGGCAGAAGACTTCTTCCATTCTTGCACTCGACTCGGAATTTCATTCAGTCGAGTCATCAGTGACTCAAGGTCATTCTGAAGCATTTCTTCTGGCCAGAGCGATGTGTCGATGCGCGATGTAGCGACCTTCAGTCTTGCAAGGTAATCAACCACTGCAGCAATGCGGGACTCGAGGCGGAGCACGTTCATAGCAGTTTCATCCTTCACCGGAGAATTGATGGGATCCAAGCCAATCTCCACTCGACTAGTCTCCTCTTCAAAGTTTTGGCAGAATTCTGTGGACATGATTCAAGGATAAGCTAATGCCCTTACAGCAAGTCAGTAACTACCAATCGGAGATAAGAGGTTACTTTCGAGCATGAGGAACAGCTTCTTGGCGAGTCCTCCCAGATAAAGCTCCAAGTCATTCTTCTTTCCTGCCAGTTCACCAGCTTTGTCGTCCAGGACCATATTGGCATTCTTCAGTCGAGTGACTTCTTGGTTGGCCACGTCAAGAGCGGCTTTCAGATTAGTGTTTTCTTCTCAAGTTTGTTGATAGAAGCCAACTTCTCTTCTGCAAGCCTAGTCTTGTCTGCAGCCGTTTTCTGCGCCTCGGCAAGGTTAAGGTCCTTCTTCTTCAGAGCATCCCTCAGTTTTTCTGTGAAAATCACAATAAGATCAGATTCGGAGACAGGCAAGAAGCAAGGACAGTCATCAAGATTCTCACCAAACATACCTTTTGCCTCTTCCTTCGCCTTCGTGAAGTTCTCTTGGACAAGCTTCTGGTCAAGCTCAAGCTGGATATACTTGTTCTCCAATTCGGTATAACGAGAAACAAGGTCACAAGATTTCTGTGAAAGTTCAGTCGACAAACATCAACGACAGATCACTTCCGAGTGACTAAAGGAAAAATTGTACTATTTCTAAGACTACAGCTGAATCTAAACATTCAACTGTAGTCTCGGAGACTACACCCAGTGGGTGCACTCAGCGTGCCCCCACTAGTTCTATCAGCTAGACTCAGAGTTGATCAGTCGACCGGAAGCAGTTAACTGTCAAAAGAAATTCAGACCATAGCCGATTGCCAGCAATCGACCACAGTCTCGGGGACTACACCCAGTGGGTGCACTCAGCGTGCCCCCACCAGTTTCATTGTTCTACTCGACATGCTCGCGTGAAACAACTAAAGTGAGAAATCTCAAGACACAAGGACTATAGTCGACTGCCAGCAGTCCACTGTAGAATTGACACACCCAGTGGGTGCATGACAAATATCAAGATTTCCAGTCGGTGTTCAACTAACCTGGACATTGCTCTGGAGAGCTGAGCTCGCGTCATAAGCTGCTTGGCTGGCGGTCCGGATTGCCTTCACCTGCTCCATCATAATCCCGGCCTAGCGTATGGCTTCCTTGGCAGCGCTTGCTTGGTTCTCCGGGACGTGGTAGGTGGAGAAGAGAGAAGGCGGGTCAGCACTCGACGACGAAGGGCGGGCAACCATCAACGTCTCCGCAAAAGACACGGTAGCCCGAGCAACGTTGCTCCCCTCTGGAATCTGTGGTCCAGGTGCTGACATAACCTGCGCAGCCGTGCCAACAGTCGCCTTCCTGCTCCTCCTCTGCCTCAGTGGCGCTTCGTCGTCATCGTCAGGAAGATTGATGACAACGTTAGGTGGAGTTGCAGAAGAAGTTCAAAATCAAAAATAAAGATTCAATCGACCGAAAGCAAAACCGCGCAGATCATACCAGGATGAGAAGTAGCAGCATCTTCCATTTCTTGATCCTCATGCCTGGCTGAAGTCTCAGAAGTAGCAGCATTGCGATTTTCAAATATCAGTCGATCAGCGATCGAGTCGACCAAGAATGGAAAACATGAGTTATGACCGTTACCCAGAAACAGTCAGAATCTCCATCCTCATCTTCGGTAGGGCCTTCCCCGGTTTTGACGGGGCCGCTCGGGGTTTGCAACGCCCCGGATTCGATGCGCCAGGTGTCTGCCAGTTATTCGCCGTCGTTGCCATGTCATTTGCTTGCGTGTTGCATTTTGCCATGTCATCATCTGCATTTCATGCGCATGTTTTTCAAAACGTTTGGGTTCTCCCGGTTCTCTCTGTTGTCCGTTCGGAGTCCGGACCTCTCGCGCGTGCCCCGTCGCCCCTCTCAGACCTTGTTTCGTGTGCGGGTGTTAAACTTTCTCGGAATGGCCCGAGGCTTGCCAAGTGGCCTTGGTATAGCACCGGTAGGCCGCCTGTCAAGTTTCGTGTCATTTGGAGATCGTTTGGTACTCCAACGGTTAACCGGGTAACCGTAAAAGCCTCTTTCGTCTTGCAGCCCAACACCCTTCCAAAGTGGCCCAAAACCCATCCAAACCCCCTCTATGCTCTCGGTCGTTCGATCACGATCGTGTGGGCGAAAACCGCTCCTCATTTGGACTCTCCTAACTCCCAGAAACTATAAATATGCCCTCCCCGTCCAAATCCGCGGATGTTTTTTCGCCGAAACCCTAAAACTCCCCCCTCTCCGCGCCGGACACATCCGCCCCCGGCCGGACATGTCCGCCACCGCTCCTAGCGCCAATCGGAGGCCGCCACGTGGCGCGCCGCCGCTACCCTTC
>NC_041385.1:157425155-157432048 GCF_002162155.2 Triticum dicoccoides
CCTCGCCTCCCCTGTCCCGAAGCCGCCGCCCGCCTCCGCCTTCCCCGGCGCCCCGCGGCCGGCCGCCGCCCCTGCGCGCCTCCTCGCCTCACCCCGCGCCGGATCGAGCCGGATCCGGCCGGAGGAGGGCCTCGCCGCCCCATTCCATCTCCCTCCGCGCCCGGGGAGCCGCCCCTCGCCGGAGCTCCGTCGCCGGCACCGCCATGGCCTATCGGGAGGAGCCCCGATCCGCCCCTGTGACCCGTGGGCCCCGCGGCCCAGCCAGCTTCCCGCGGCCCATCTCCTCCGGCCCGCTTCCTTCCCCACGTGCTGGGCCGAGCCCAGTGGTGAGCGCCCGTTAAACCTCGCCCATGCGTGTTTTAGATATATTGCGCTCGTCCGTTTTTTTCCAGAAACGCCCAAGTCCCCGAAGTATTTTGCATAATGTTGCACTGTTCATCGCATCATAACTCTGTGCATACTGCTTCGTTTTGTGCGTGTAATATGTCAAATTGTTCGCCTCAAAGTGTACTGCATTTCATTCCATTGCATCATGTTCATTTGAGCTCATCTTGATGCCTGAATCTTCGTTGCAATAGTGCTTCATAATGTTGTCTGCTGTCCGTTACCAGAACATGCTCTTTTGTCATTTTTGCCATGATTGATGTGTGCATCCTATGAGGTTGATGTCTACATGTGTTTTGAACTATGCCATGTCTTCTTTAAAGAGGTGCTTACCATGTATTTTTGTGATCAATGTGGTGACTAGCACAAGCATGCAAACTAGGCATCGGGATGTTGCTGATTTTAGTCCCTGTTCTGCTGTTATTTTGATGCTATGTAAACATGATGCTACAGAGAGATCCATGCATATTTTGAGATACTTCAGTAAGGGTGTTTTGAACATGTGGTTTTTTTCTATCCATTCATGCCCCTGTTTGAAATTATGGAGTAGTCTAGCATGTCATTTTCGTGCTCTATGTTTGCTTCAAAATGTTTCCTGGCAGATTGTTTACATGTTATTCAATTTTGCCAAGATTGTTGCTAGTGATCCATGTACCCTATGACCTTGCTATTGCCATGCTTAGCTTCACAAACATGTCTTATTACTGTTGGTTGCCTTCCCATGCCATGTTTTGCTCTATAGTGAGTTGCACAAGCTCACCAACATGCCTTCATAATTCTGTTTTTGCCATGTTTGAATCTGTTTTATAACTTGCTATGTTTACATGGGTGCCATCATATCTTCTGATCCTTTTTGGCTAATGGTCAGTAAGGGACTCTTGTTCTATGCAGTTAGTAGATTCATGCCATGCCTTTATTTTCCATGTTAAGTTCATGTAACATATCGTTTGATAGCTCTAAACATTGCAACCTAATGTTATTTTCTGCAAAGTCTGAAATTGTTATTACTTGCAATCTTGCCATGTGTGTTTGAGCATGTTCTAGTGATTTCTGGAGATAGCTCAGTGTTCATGTTTTGTTATGCTTTACCTGTACATCATGCCCATGCCTTTTGTTTTCTTGTTGAGGTCCTGTAGCATGTTGTTTTGATGCTTGCAATATGCCTAGTTGCTGTTTTGGACAGATTGTAGCTATAACTTGTATAGTGTGTGTGTGTGTGTGTTGAACCGTTGCTCCGTTTTGAGTGTGCTCTATATGAAACTTGCTTAGAATTGCATGTAGTTTCATATTATCATGTTGCATCCTTGTTTTGGTGTGTTTGCTTGATGTTTGTATGCATTTTGCATCGATGCCATGTTTAACTTGTTTTGTTCATATCTTCTAGACCGTAGCTCCGAACTAAATGAACTTTATATGTAACTTGACTAGAATCTCGTGTAGATCATCTTGGTGCATCTTAACTTGCTGTTTAATAACTTGAACATAAGGTTTATTCAGATCTGGACCAATTTCGATATATGCATATGAGGACTTATCGGATTTATTATATGTTGTTCCCGGCCTCATTTAATCTTGCCTTGATGTGTTGCTCTTGTTTGCATCATCTCTTGCCATGAGTAGCTTCATGTAGCCTTGTCATGCATCATACTTGTTTGTGCATCATGACATGTTCATGTGTGGTGTGTTTACCATGTTGTGTGCTTCTTCTCGATAGTTCCCGTTTCGTTGCGATCGTGAGGATTCGTTCGTCTACGCTTGGTTCGGCTTCATCCGTTCGTCTTCTTCATGGACTCGTTCTTCTTCCTTGCAGGATTTCAGGCAAGATGACCGCTACCCTGGATCTCACTACTATCATTTCTATGCTAGTTGTTTCGTTCTATCGCTATGCTGCGTTACCTATCTTTTGCTCTTCAAGCCTCCCATATTGCCATGAACCTCTAACCTTTGACACCCTTCCTAGCAAACCGTTGCTTGGCTATGTTACCGCTCTGCTCAGCCCCTCTTATAGCATTGTTAGTTGCAGGTGAAGTTGAAGATTGCTCCATGGTGGACAGGGTTATGTTGGGATATCACAATATCTCTTATATTATTTAATGCATCTATATACTTGGTAAAGGGTGGAAGGCTCGGCCTTATGCCTGGTGTTTTGTTCCACTCTTGCCGTCCTAGTTTCCGTCATACCGGTGTTATGTTCCTGGATTTTGTGTTCCTTACGCGGTCGGGTGATTTATGGGACCCCCTTGACAGTTTGCTTTGAATAAAACTCCTCCAGCAAGGCCCAACCTTGGTTTTACCATTTGCCTCACCACCACCTACTTTTCCCTTGGGAGTAATTAACCCAAGGGTCATCTTTATTATAGCCCCCCCAGGCCAGTGCTTGTCTAAGTGTTGGTCCAAACTAGAGCACCGTGCGGGACCATCCCTTGGCAACTTGGGTTACGTCGGTACCTGTACGCTTAGCTTATCCGGTGTTGCCTTGAGAACGAGAGATGTGCAGCTCCTATCGGGATTGTCGGCGCATCGGGCGGTCTTGCTGGTCTTGTTTTACCATTGTCGAAATGTCTTGTAAACCAGGATTCCGAGTCTGATCGGGTCTTCCTGGGAGAAGGTATATCCTTCGTTGATCGCGAGAGCTTATCATGGGCTAAGTTGGGACACCCCTGCAGGGTATAATCTTTCGAAAGCCGTGCCTGCGGTTATAGACAGATGGGAATTTGTTAATGTTCGGTTGTAGATAACTTGACACCAGATCCGAATTAAAACGCATCAACTGTGTGTGTAGCCGTGATGGTCTCTTTTCGGCGGAGTCCGGGAAGTGAACACGGTTTCTGGGTTATGATTGACGTAAGTAGGTGTTCAGGATCACCTCTTGATCATTGCTAGCTTCACGACCGTTCCTTTGCTTGCTCTCTTCTCGCTCTTACTTGCGTATGTTAGCCACCATATATGCTTAGTCGCTGCTGCAACCTCACCACTTTACCCCTTCCTTACCCATTAAGCTTTGCTAGTCTTGATACCCATGGTAATGGGATTGCTGAGTCCTCGTGGCTCACAGATTACTACAATAATAGTTGCAGGTACAGGTTATGCGATGATCATGATGCGAGAGCGATGTTTGCTTGTCTTGGAGTTCTTCTTCTGCTTCTTCTTTGATCAGGGGATAGGTTCCAGGTCGGCGGCCTGGCCTAGCAGGGTGGATGTCGTTTGAGTTTCTGTTTGTGTTTCATCCGTAGTCGGATGGTGCTCTAATGTATTGTGATGTTGTATTCGTGTGGCATTGTATGCCTTATGTTTGTATCCCCATCTATTATGTAATGTTGATGTAATGATATCCACCTTGCAAAAGCGTTTCAATATGCGGGTCTATCCTTGGTGGTACCTTCGAGTTCCTTTTGGATAGGGTCGCATATTGGGCGTGACAAGTTGGTATCAGGGCCTCGACCGACCTTAGGAGCCCCCTTGATTGATCGTGTAGTTTGGTCGATGTTGAGTCTAGAATAAAACTGTTTTCGGAGTCTAGTTATATTGGAGAGTAGGAATTCTTGTTACTCCTCTGCCCCTTCGTCGCTCTGGTAAGGATTCTTGACGTAGGTGTTTTGAATTACTCCTCTTCCCCTTCAAATTTTTCTTTAGGATCACGCAGTTGGTTTTCCGATCGTTGTTCCTCAGCTGTTTTCATCCGGTGCATTTCTTGTTGACTCGAGCCTCTTCACCTCTGAGGTCAATCCTCAGTTGTTTTCTTTTCCCACCCGCCCACCCTTCTTCCTCTCGGAACCGGAGTCCGTAATCGAGTATCCATCCTACTCGTGCGAAGTCTTTGCTTTCTTTCCTCAATGATTTCAACCGGTGTTTTCTCTTCAAGATATTCGCCGATTCCCCCTTCCAGTTGCCTTTGTTTTTCCCGCCTTCCCACCCCTTTTTCTTCCCGGAGTCTAAGCATCTATTTGAGAAGCTATTTCATTCGTGTGGAGCCTCTTCAGTCTTTCGTCAATTATTTCAACCGGTGAATTCTCATCTCGGTGGACATTCTTCATCTCTTTTCTTCTCTGGTGGATTCAATTCCATTTTCGATAGTGATTATATTCTTTCCCTCAGCTCAAGTGCCTTCCCTGCTCGTTCGCCTTTCGCCAGTTTATCCTTCCGAAGTGCTCAAGACACCTCAGGAGATTCGTTTGTGTTCCAATTAATTCGAGGTTGTCACCTCATTTAAATATTTCAATTGTTCCGACGCTTCATCCATCTATTCAACAATCCTTTTTCAACGGTGTTATCTCTTTAGTGGGCCCTAACCCACAGGTCTTTTCCCAGGATCTTACCTGACTCTTCTAAATATTCCCAGAGTTATTCTCAAATTCTTTTCAAAGCGTGATGTAAGAATGAATTTCATCAGTCACATGCCTTCTCCAAGATCGTTTTCAAATTCTTTTCATTGTTGGCTCAATCCCTTCATTTTTCATTCTCCCGGAGTATCTCAGCAATTTTGGTGGTGTTTCCCCTCGTCATTTGAAGACCGAAGAAGAGTTTTTCCTCTAAACCTTGTCCGTCCTCTCGAAGTTTCGTGGTTCTAGCTTCATGTTATCCTTGCAAATTATTCCGTTTGTCAGAAGTTCTTTTCATCCATCCGGAGTATTTCAGAAGTTGCTTTCCCGTTTCTTTTCATCGGAGGCCATCGTTCCACAAGAATTCTTCGTCCTCACATTTCAGTTACCGTTATCCAATTATCCCGGTGCTTCGCTCAATTGTTCTTTAATCAGCTCATGATCTCTTTGTTCTTTTGTATCTAAATCCCATCAAGCATATTGTTTCTTCCCGGTGATTCATTCTCTTTCATCAATCATTTTCTAATTCTTACGGTGGTTCGTTCAAAATTCTTTTTCCTTGAGAATCATTTTAATTCATTCGTTCTTTTCAATCCTACCGGTGGTTCATGAAGACCGTTCTCAAGTTTTGTGCTATAACCCTTAATCCTTTTCAAAAAGAATAAGTAGTATGCAAAATCCATGGTTGGTCATCAATTTAATTTGTTAAAGGATAAGCATACAATAAATCTTATTCTTATTTCATCCAAGCGAGTAATCCCTTCCTTCAGAGTTTGTTTGTGAGGAATAAATTCTAGTTCCAAGTGTTTTCATCTTTTCTTTTTCCAGAGTTCAAATTTCCTCGACCATTTTGTCGGAACCTCCATTTAAATCATCGCAAGCTTTTATCTTATTCTTTCATCCTTCATTGTATCTCGTCTTCCTTTTGTTTACCAGAGTTCTTCATGGTGGTTCTTCATGATTTAATCTTTTCTTCAAGAGTTCATCAAGATTCTTGTTGGTGGAGTTCAAGTATCTTTTCTTCTTGCGTCTTGAAGTGCAATTAATTCTCCGTATTCTTTTGAAATGGAGTTTTGCATTTCTTCATTCTTCTCAACTATTTAACCTTTTCCGCTTGTGGTCGGCAATCAGCTCATAATTCTAAGATGTTATCCATAAGTCCACGACAAGCTTATTCTTTTCGTTGTTGATTTTCTCAACAACTCCGTTTAAACCTTCCTTCGTAAGATGCTTTCTATTTCATTCGTGGCACAAGTTTTCATTTTCTTCTCCGTTCTTTTCATTCAACTCTTTCAATTCTTTCCGGAGGTCTTGTGTCATGTCTTCATCAAGGATCATTCCATCCTCTCTAGTTCATGTTCTTTTCCTTCCATTTTCAGCCGGAGTGCTGCCTAAATCCTTTCAGTATTATTCGTTTCTTATCTCGTTCTAACCGGAGTGGTTTCATAGTCTATCTGATTCCGTGAGCTTTCGATTCTTGCCATTCTCGTCGTTCCTCTCTTCTTCTCGAGTGCTCTCGATTCTTTGCTTCTTCTCTTGAGTTCTTGCTTCACCTCATCCCTTTTTCCTTCCGTCTCGGTCCTAAGATCTCGGGACAAGATCTCTTGTTAGTGGAGGAGTGTTGTAACGCCCCGGATTCGATGCGCCAGGTGTCTGCCAGTTATTCGCCGTCGTTGCCATGTCATTTGCTTGCGTGTTTCATTTTTCCATGTCATCATGTGCATTTCATCCGCATGTTTTTCAAAACTTGCACCCGTTCGGGTTCTCCCGGTTCTCTCCGTTGTCCGTTCGGAGTCCGGACCTCTCGCGCGTGCCCCGTCGCCCCTCTCGGACCTTGTTTCATGTGCGGGTGTTAAACTTTCTCAGAATGGCCCGAGGCTTGCCAAGTGGCCTTGGTATAGCATCAGTAGGCCGCCTGTCAAGTTTCGTGTCATTTGGAGATCGTTTGGTACTCCAATGGTTAACCGGGTAACCGTAAAAGCCTCTTTCGTCTTGCAGCCCAACACCCTTCCAAAGTGGCCCAAAACCCATCCAAACCCCCTCCATGCTCTCGGTCGTTCGTTCACGATCGTGTGGGCGAAAACCGCTCCTCATTTGGACTCTCCTAGCTCCCAGAAACTATAAATATGCTCTCCCCGTCCAAATCCGCGGATGTTTTTCCCTCGAAACCCTAAAACTCCCCCCTCTCCG
>NC_041385.1:157432444-157459012 GCF_002162155.2 Triticum dicoccoides
CGGTGAGCTCCAGCGCCTCCGGCCGCCGCGGATCTAACGCCGCCGCTGCCAGACTCGACCTCGCCGCCCCTGTCCCGAAGCCGCCGCCCGCCTCCGCCTTCCCCGGCGCCCCGCGGCCGGCCGCCGTCGCCGGCCGCCGCCTCGGCGCGCCTCCTCGCCTCGCCCCGCGCCGGATCGAGCCGGATCCGGCCGGATGAGGGCCTCGCCGCCCCGTTCCATCTCCCTCCGCGCTCGGGGAGCCGCCCCTCGCCGGAGCTCCGTCGCCGGCGCCGCCATGGCCGATCGGGAGGAGCCCCGATCCGCCCCTGTGACCCGTGGGCCCCGCGGCCCATCTCATCTGGCCCGCCTCCTTCCCCGCGTGCTGGGCTGAGCCCAGTGGTGAGCGGCCGTTAAACCTTCCCCATGCGTGTTTTAGATATATTGCGCTCGTCCGTTTTTTTTCCAGAAACGCCAGTCCCCGAAGTATTTTGCATAATGTTGCCCTGTTCATCGCATCATAACTCTGTGCATACTGCTCCGTTTTGTGCGTGTAATATGTCAAATTGTTTGTATCAAAGTGTACTACATTTCATTCCATTGCATCATGTTCATTTGAGCTCATCTTGATGCCTGAATCTTTGTTGCAAGAGTGCTTCATAATGTTGTCTGCTGTCCGTTACCAGAACATGCTCTTTTGTCATTTTTGCCATGATTGATGTGTGAATCCTATGAGGTTGATGTCTACATGTGTTTTGAACTATGCCATGTCTTCTTTACAAAGGTGATTACCATGTATTTTCATGATCAATGCGGTGACTAGCACAAGCATGCAAACTAGGCATCGTGATGTTGCTGATTTTAGTCCCTGTTCTGCTGTTATTTTGATGCTATGTAAACATGATGCTACAGAGAGATCCATGCATATTTTGAGATACTTCAGTAAGGGTGTTTTGAACATGTGGTTTTTTTCTATCCATTCATGGCCCTGTTTGAAATTATGGAGTAGTCTAGCATGTCATTTTCGTGCTCTATGTTTGCTTCAAAATGTTTCCTGGCAGATTGTTTACATGTTATTCAATTTTGCCAAGATTGTTGCTAGTGATCCATGTACCCTATGACCTTGCTATTGCCATGATTAGCTTCACAAACATGTCTTATTACTGTTGGTTGCCTTGCCATGCCATGTTTTGCTCTATAGTGAGTTGCACAAGCTCACCAACATGCCTGCATAATTCTGTTTCTGCCATGTTTGAATCTGTTTTATAACTTGCTATGTTTACATGGGTGCCATCATATCTTCTGATCCTTTTTGGCTTATGGTCAATAAGGGACTCTTGTTCTATGAAATTAGTAGATTCATGCCATGCCTTTATTTGCCATGTTAAGTTCCTGTAACATATCGTTTGATAGCTCTAAACATTGCAACCTGATGTTATTTTCTGCAAAGTCTGAAATTGTTATTACTTGTAATCTTGCCACGTGTGTTTGAGCATGTTCTAGTGATTTCTGTAGATAGCTCAGTGTTCATGTTTTGTTATGCTTTACATGTACATCATGCCCATGCCTTTTGTTTTCTTGTTGAGGTCCTGTAGCATGTTGTTTTGATGCTTGCAATATGCCTAGTTGCTGTTTTGGACAGATTGTAGCTATAACTTGTATAGTGTGTGTGTGTTGAACCGTTGCTCTGTTTTGAGTGTGCTCTATATGAAACTTGCTTAGAATTGCATGTAGTTCCATATTATCATGTTGCATCCTTGTTTTGGTGTGTTTTCTTGATGTTTGTATGCATTTTGCATCAATGCCATGTTTAACTTGTTTTGTTCATATCTTCTAGACCGTAGCTCCGAACTAAATGAACTTTATATGTAACTTGACTAAAATCTCGTGTAGATCATCTTGGTGCATCTTAACTTGCTGTTTAATAACTTGAACATAAGGTTTGTTCAGATCTGGACCAATTTCGAAATATGCATATGAGGACTTATCGGATTTATTATATGTTGTTCCCGGCCTCATTTAATCCTGCCTTGATGTGTTGCTCTTGTTTGCATCATCTCTTGCCATGAGTAGCTTCGTGTAGCCTTGTCATGCATCATACTTGTTTGTGCATCATGACATGTTTATGTGTGGTGTGTTTACCATGTTGTGTGCTTCTTCTCGATAGTTCCTGTTTCGTTGCGATCGTGAGGATTCGTTCGTCTACGCTTGGTTCGGCTTCATCCGTTCGTCTTCTTCATGGACTCATTCTTCTTCCTTGCAGGATTTCAGGCAAGATGACCGCTACCCTGGATCTCACTACTATCATTGCTATGCTAGTTGTTTCATTCTATCGCTATGCTGCGTTACCTATCTTTTGCTCTTCAAGCCTCCCATATTGCCATGAACCTCTAACCTTTGACACCCTTCCTAGCAAACCGTTGCTTGGCTATGTTACCGCTCTGCTCAGCCCCTCTTATAGCGTTGTTAGTTGCAGGTGAAGTTGAAGATTACTCCATGGTGGACAGGGTTATGTTGGGATATCACAATATCTCTTATATTATTTAATGCATCTATATACTTGGTAAAGGGTGGAAGGCTAGGCCTTATGCCTGGTGTTTTGTTCCACTCTTGCCGTCCTAGTTTCTGTCATACCGGTGTTATGTTCCCGGATTTTGTGTTCCTTACGCGGTCGGGTGATTTATGGGACCCCCTTGACAGTTCGATTTGAATAAAACTCCTCCAGCAAGGCCCAACCTTGGTTTTACCATTTGCCTCACCACCACCTACTTTTCCCTTGGGAGTAATTAACCCAAGGGTCATCTTTATTATAGCCCCCCCCCGGGCCAGTGCTTGTCTAAGTGTTGGCCCAAACTAGAGCACCGTGCGGGACCATCCCTTGGCAACTTGGGTTACGTCGGTACCTGTACGCTTAGCTTATCTGGTGTTGCCCTAAGAACGAGATATGTGCAGCTCCTATCGGGATTGTTGGCGCATCGGGCGGTCTTGCTGGTCTTTTTTTACCATTGTCGAAATGTCTTGTAAACCGGGATTCTGAGTCTGATCGGGTCTTACTGGGAGAAGGTATATCCTTCGTTGATCGCGAGAGCTTATCATGGGCTAAGTTGGGACACCCCTGCAGGGTATAATATTTCGAAAGCCGTGCCTGCGGTTATAGGCAGATGGGTATTTGTTAATGTCCGGTTGTAGATAACTTGACACCAGATCCGAATTAAAACGCATCAACTGTGTGTGTAGCCGTGATGGTCTCTTTTCGGCGGAGTCCGGGAAGTGAACACGGTTTCTGGGTTATGATTGACGTAAGTAGGTGTTCAGGATCACCTCTTGATCATTCCTAGCTTCATGACCGTTCCTTTGCTTGCTCTCTTCTCGCTCTTATTTGCGTACGTTAGCCACCATATATGCTTAGTCGCTGCTGCAACCTCACCACTTTACCCCTTCCTTACCCATTAAGCTTTGCTAGTCTTGATACCCATGGTAATGGGATTGCTGAGTCCTCGTGGCTCACAGATTACTACAACAACAGTTGCAGGTACAGGTTATGCGATGATCATGACGCGAGAGCGATGTTTGCTTGTCTTGGAGTTCTTCTTCTGCTGCTTCTTCGATCAGGGGATAGGTTCCAGGTCGGCAACCTGGGCTAGCAGGGTGGATGTCGTTTGAGTTTTTGTTTGTGTTTCATCCATAGTCGGATGGTGCTCTAATGTATTGTGATGTTGTATTCGTGTGGCATTGTATGCCTTATGTTTGTGTCCCCATCTATTATGTAATGTTGATGTAATGATATCCACCTTGTAAAAGCGTTTCAATATGCGGGTCTATCCTTGGTGGGACCTTCGAGTTCCTTTTGGATAGGGTCGCATATTGGGCGTGACAGGGTTGCTTCGACGCCTTTTCAGTCGGCGCAACTTTCAGTCGGCGCAACTTCTGTCGGCGCCTCGGTGAAGTTGTCCGAGGACGTTTCGTCGACTACCCAGCAGGCGCGACTCCCTTGCCACGATCAGCCGCAGGGTCGTGGGCGAGCTTGGACCTCCTTTCAGAATGAGGAGGCGCAACTTCCTCCTCCTCTTCCTCCTCGTCAGAGCCTGCGTATTCCTCACCCTCATCGGCGTCCGACTCCCACTCCTCTTGACTTTCACCTCCGCTTCCTTCGTCCTCTTTGGCCTGTGCCTGCGCCTTGTTGGGCATCGAGTACAGCTCGGTGGTTTCCTGAAAGACAGCAAGCAAGACAAAAGTCAATCGACTGATCTACAACAAAACAGAATGGACGGAGCAATCGGAGGAAAATGGTTGTACCTTGTCCACCTCATAAGATTGGTCGAGTGGAACGATCCTCCTAGCTCCACGAGGGTTGTCCTTGTTCCCCGTGATGGCAGTCATCCACCTCTCCAGTGTAGCATCGTCGACCTCCTCTGGGTGGACCCAACTGGTGTCTTCAGTACCAGAATACAGCCACATCGGGTGCCCCCGGTACTGGAGTGGTTGGATGCGCCGCCAGAGGAAAACCTCCAGAAGGTCCATGCCGGTCACACCGTCACGAATCAACTGAACTACTCGCTCCATCAACATTTTTACCTGAGCCTTCTCCTTCGGAACTACTTTCAAAGAGGAGGACTTGTTCACTAGACTCATAGAGAAGGGAGGGAGCCTAGTCGACTGCCCTGGCGTCGACTGGTCTTGGCAGTAGAACCAGGTCGACTGCCACCCTCTGACCGACTCGGGAAGGGTCATAGCAGGGAAAGCGCTCTTACTCCTCATCTGGACCCCGAGACCCCCACACATCTGGATCACCTGGGTTCTCTCGTCATTGGGGCTGGCCTTTTTCACCGTCTGGGAACGACAAGTGAATATGTGTTTGAAGAGGCCCCAGTGCGGCCGACAACCCAAGAAGTTCTCACACAAAGATACAAAGGCGGAGAGATAGGCGATGGAATTTGGGGTAAAATGGTGAAGCTGAGCTCCGAAGAAATTCAGAAATCCTCGGAAGAAAAGATGCGGTGGCAGAGAAAACCCTCGATCTACATGAGTCGCCAAGAGGACGCACTCACCCTCCTGAGGTTGCGGTTGCCACTCTGCTCCCGGAAGCCTCGCTGCTCCGTGCTCGATCAGCCCCTCGTTGGTGAGGTCGTCAAGATCCTTCTAGGTGATGGTCGAGCGGATCCAATCCCCTTGGATCCAACCCTGCGGCAGGCGAGACCGCGATGAGGATACACCCCGACTGGGCGCTCTCCCCTTCGCTTCCGCCGTCGCCTTCTTCTTCACCATTGTCGCCGACGAAGCTGGAACAGAGCAGCGGTGCCGGGCAGTTAGCGAGCGCAGCAGATGAATCTGGAGGCGAGGGAGGGGAAAATGGGGAGGCACTGTTCGGAAAACCTCCGCCCAGTTCCTTATATGGGGTCGCTTCCGAGTGGCTGACAGGTAGGCCCAGGCAATCCTGTCAAATCCCGAAACAGTCGTGCAGGCGATACGTGGCGAAAAAGGCGGCGCGGGAATAGAGGCGCCCCTGCCTTATCCCATCCGAGTACCGCGGTCTTCTCCACTTCGCGTGCTCCCCGAAATTCGTATCCCACTTAATCCGCTAACCACAGGGCAACTTGTCAGACGGAAGATCTCCCGCGATCCGTCGCTCGGAAATCTCCAAGTTCATAAAGTTCACTCGACGGATATAAAGAATGGATCAAGGCAACTGAACAAAAGTTGACACCCTCACTTGAAAGTCATTGATCCAGAGCAAAAACACCTTCACAGTATCAGAAAGCAGGTCGGAAAGATTGCCAACTCCTTCCTCACTCAGACCTCGATCCATTCGGGGGCTACTGATGAAGCCATGTACCTAGGGTAGGGTTACGGACCTGTCCAAGGTACCCTCCCCAAGGACATCTCTTAGAAGAAGCCGTCTTCCAATCGATCAAGAGGGATTCCACTCGACGGACTAGAAGACACTCGACGAACATGAAGACACTCGACCATGAAGACTCACTCGACCATCAGGAGTTCAGGATCTATTCTGTATCCAAACGGTCTGTAATTAAGTAGTCTTAATGGTCATGATGGCACTTTATGTAGGGCATTACCAGTAACGCCAGACCTTAATGTACTTTAACCCCCTGGTGCGTGGGCTGGCTGGGGTCTTGGCGTCCTCTATATAAGCAACCCCCTCCACTGGTAGAAGGGTTCGCACCCCTGTAACTCTCACACGCATAATCCAGTCGACCGCCTCCGGGCTCCGAGACGTAGGGTTGTTACTTCCTCTGAGAAGGGCCTGAACTCGTAAAACACTCGTGTGTACAACTGCTCCATAGCTAGGATCTTGCCTCTCCATACCTACCCCCCATTCTACTGTCAGACTTAGAACCACGACACCCAACCTTTTTTTCAGGATCTTTTGAGAGCTCGGCCCGAGAGTCATAATTGACCTATTTGGCATTGCGTTACTACTCGGCCCATATTCAACGACACCTCACTGGCCCAAACAAGTGTACATCATCGAAAAGACAGTGAGCTCAAATTATATAACTTGAAAAAAAGGAGATATACTCTGAACACTGGAGAATGGTGATGCCCTCATTTAGCCCACCAGTAGTTTGAGACAATAAACAGTTCGAAACAACGATATATACAATATTCAAACACTGACTAGTGACTACTACTGACATAAACAGCAAGACATGATAGTTCATAAGAAATCTTGCTACACCACCAAAACGTACCCATCTGCAGCGCTCAGACTCTCGTGATCCAGACGAGAATGACATTCTAAACAGAAGCAACTATTACATAGAAAGAGTGACATAGACAAGGATGACCAAATGACAAGGAATATGCATAACAAAAGAAAGAACTACCCATCTAGAACCAGCAGCAAAGACAACAAAGTCATTCGAAGAGATGATCCAACACCATCATAATTTGCAGCCCCGCTTCAGCGACCAGTGATCCGGAGACGCTAGTACTCCAACCTTTCGATGCAACAACCCAATTACCTATCAACCTGAAGGCTTGAACCACATCGCTGCCTGTCGTAATTAAGACATCCAAGGATCAAAGTTAATCTGGATGCCTTTGTTATTCTCACCTTCTTTTGGCTGCAGGCTGTATCGTTGACAATTAGGGGAGTTTGCTCCCGAACTCCTAGGGCTCGCCGTGTAGACACAGTTTTCCATAGCAAACAGAGCCTCTCTACCATCAAGGTCCTTGCCAATGGTGATCTCCTGGTTAATCGGATAATTGAGTCCGAGAAACAGAGTGTGTGAACCAAGGTTGTTTACCCACCTCCAACTAAAAAATCCTAAAGGCCCCAACAAGCTGGTATCCTGCTCATAGACGTAACAACCACTATCCGGATACTCACGTATTACATGGTGCTTGTATACAGTGGGGTTTTTGCAATATAACTTTTCCGGCTCATGTGTCCGAATGATCATCAGTCTTTTGTCGTCGTCTGATCGAGCGAGGAACCAGTTGTGCTTCCCTATTTTTGGCAAAGGTGGTGTGATTACAAAGGGCAGTAACTGCAGGGACACTGCATCATATCAAAAAGGACATGCATTGTTAATGTAAGATCAACATTGTTCAGAGTATGAGTAGGATAATGCAAGAAACAGCATTGATATGTCCCTGTTGGAACTGGGAGGAAAATACAGGGAAATGTATACTGGGTTCGAAAATATAGAAGTGCCATGCATGGTTATACTCATGTTATCTCGCAATCGATTCTTCACAGGAAACTACCATGTCATGCATGTTGTGTAATCATGTTCTGTCCTCACAAACAAATTCTTCAAGGTAACTAACAGACCATGAATTGTTATATACTCGTGTTCTGTGGGCAAAATTTTTGTGAGGATATTATTCTAGCCATTGATTGCTGAAGGGCGAATATAGGTATGTACACATGGTAAGCATTGCAGGATTTCACTACTTCGAAATATAGAGTTCTGCATATGCACATTTACTTCCCTAATGTATGGTTAGATGAAACCAACAGTGTGGTGCATGTTTCTACATCATGAAAATGAGGAAACTAACATGGCCATTGATACACACTCATATTTAGTAGTAGTATATAGATTACTGTAAAATAAGGATAATATCCATATATTCCTAACCGTTTGATTATTCAGGGTACAAATTGGCTGTAATGACATGGTCACAATCGCATGAATTAACTCATTCCAAATATAGCTGATTTACGGCGTCTCTAATATATTGCCATAGTTCTACTCAAATTCTACTCAAACAGGGGTATGCCAATCATCACAAAAAGTTCAAACAGTGTCATGGCATCATCATTAACATGAGAAGGAAACAACTTACACGCGCCGTCCCAGCAATACGTGGTGCCATCTACTTTGTCGATCGTGTAGATGATGCCATTGTGTTCAATAGCATCACAGAAGTGTGTATCAGCTTTGACGATGATCCACTGCGAGCCGAGTTGTCTCCAGCTAAAAAAGGCACCGGCGTAAAGATAGGCGAGTCCGCGGTCGAACAAGGCAATTAGCTTGAAGTCTGCGTAATTTGCATGTCGTGTGGGCACTTGACAGATTACAATCTTCTGCAAAACAAGGTCCGTCCAACTGACGTAGTAATCTAGATGACTTGGACCGTGATGGTAATACTCTATATAATCCAACGGAGGAAGGATAATCTCATGGGAGGTCTGGAAGTTCACGAGCACCAACTTTTTACCGTCTTCTCTGAAGGCAGCCATCCAGTGGGAGTTCATGCCGACCCAGTACATACCTGCCAAGAAGTTTTGGGCGATGGTGATCGGATCGATGTCGAGGGAAATGATGTACGGCAACACACTACATACCTGCAAAGAAGTTTCGGCTAATGGAGATCGGATTGAAGTCGAGGGGCATCATGCACGCCTCTGTATCATGGTGAGGCAATCTCGCAAGACCAGATAGCAGCAAGCAGGGTGTCTTGAAAAGCTTAGGCCTCGCTTCGACGATGGCCGTGTGCATGTCCCTCGAGCATATAGCCAGCCGCAGGGCGGTCAACATATCCATACACGAACAACAGAGGTCGAGGATGTCACTGGGGAGATTGCTCCAATCGCGGCTCATATGGATGCTGCGCGGTTCGCGTTCGGCCATGGTGGAGTTTGGAAGGGGGCTTGATTTACGGTGGAGAAGGATGTCGGTGCTGGAGCGGCTAGCGAGGGAATAGTGGTACTGGGGAGGCGAGTGAGGCAACGGTACACTGGGGCACAGTGAGATGGAGACGGAGACGGAGAAGGAGATGGAGATGGAGTGGTGCTATGGGAGCGGAGAGGGAGACGAGGCGAGGCGCCAATGTGCTGTACAGCGGCGGTGATAGACTGCACAGTGCACAGGGTGAGGCTGACTTTGGTAACCCTAACACGCCGCCTTGCCTGGACTAGTGTCAGGCGCATGGTGTTGTCACTTCACTGTGAGGACCGCATGAATAGTATTTTGACCATCAAGTGTACCACAATTGCACTACTACTACTACTACTACTACTACTACTACTACTACTACTACTACTACTACTACTACTACTACTACTACTACTACTACTACTACTACTACTAGTAGTAGTAGGAACATGAGTACTCCAGTATTGTATAGCGGAAATAGGTCTCCCGTGCTAGCATGCCTGTTCACTTCATCGTTCAGGTATCATCCATATTGCAAGCAGAACCAAATTCTCGTGCATGACCAATCAACGCCCTGCCGCGATGCATGCAGTGGTCGTTCTGGTGCATCAAGGACGGCATGCAGATCGTTCCACACTTGAGAAGAGGAAAAATGGAAAGGTAGAACGGGACAGCAGAGGAAGAGAACGGTGGCTAACAAGGCTGGGAGGGGATCGAGCAGGAAGTTACTGCTCCACGCCTAAAGGTTTTGGGAAAACCTGATTTTCATAAGGTGACTTATACTCACCTAAACGGAGGGAGTATTCCTTAACCAGAGAATGTTGTGTCTCCCACTCACACGCTCAAAAAAAAATCTACGACACATTTTTTTATCTGTTTGCATAGGTCCCACCTATCAGGAAGGATGGGCACGTACACGAACAGGTACGACTCCTCAGTCTACCCGCATAGCCTTTTCGTTTAGTCTACCTAGTCGTCTAATCAACTGCCTGCATGCCACTTCTCCCATTTACTTCTCCATCGGGAACCGATTTGCCTCGGCTTCTTCACCTCCCCTTCGTCTTCATTTGCATCCAAACCCCACTGTGTTCACATAGTTTTAACCTCTTTAAATAATCATCTACTACTTCAGTTAGACTAGCCATCTAATCCTAATTCTCCAAACCATAGCCCTCCGTTCCAGCGGTTCCAAATGGCGAAAGAGATCGAGATGCAGGTTTTTAGCATCCAACATGTCCTCGTCGAAGGCTCGATGCGCATAGTTGCCACCGTCACCGTCAACCCAAGGGTTGTTCGGCAGTGGATCAACAATGTATCCAACTCCCTCGAAAAGGTAGAGACAAGGGTCATCGGTCTCGACGCAGAGTACACGGAGCGTGCCCCTGAGAAGATCCAGCGCGCCGCCGTCCTTCAGCTGTGCCTCGAAGATGATGTTTTGGTGTACCACATCATACACTCGCCCTCCATACTAGGTGAGCTTCACGATTTCTTGTCTCAGGAGGACGTATACTTCTGTGGGGCAGCCATCGAAGGGGACAAACAGAAGCTGGAGCCGTACAACCTTGATTTGAAAAGTATCGCTGACCTACAAACCAGAATCAAAATTCCTGTAGAAGATTCTGCTAAACAGACACCATCCCTATTCGACGTAGAAAATTTTGTGCTCGGTACAAATCTTTAGAAGGGTGATGAGACGGTGGCATTAAGGTCCTATGGATGGGAGAATTATCCCTTGACGTACGAGCGGATAAAATATGCTGCCCTCGATGCCCGTGTGAGTTTCGAGATAGCTGTAAGGTCCAAAGAGCTTGTTGCGAAGGTGTCTCCCACAGAGAATGAGAACAAGAAGAAGAAGAAGAAGAAGAAGAAGAAGAAGAAGAAGAAGAAGAAGAAGAAGAAGAAGAAGAAGAAGAAGAAGAAGAAGAAGAAGAAGAAGAAGAAGAAGAAGAAGAAGAAAACGTTGCACTAGTAGGAGGGCATTATGGATGGATGAACTATTTCCTCTCTTGTAAAAATAATTATTCCCTCTCGGTGTGTATTGATATAGATGGACTATTTCGATGGTGTGCATGTCCTTGGAATAAAGTAGTAGCATGGGTCCGCTTGACTATAAGGAACTATTTATCCGCATATATAGCTTTCTCTGCTACTCCTTCCAGTGATCGGTATGCAGTGCATGTGTCCGTAGACATGACAGCTTGTCCATGGAAGTTCAACTACGGCGACCATCATGTTTCATCTTGCGATTACCACGACGCCTCTCCAACCCACGGCACCACACCCCCTGACGTGCGCCTCACCCCTCTCGGCCGCACCGCCCCTCTGCCTTTGTGTGCATGACATGTGGGCCACCTAAAATGCGGCGAGCATCAAGTTTCTACCACAGCCACCCGCGATTCCCACGACGCCGCTCGAACCCATGAAACCACACGTCCCCCGACCTGCAGCTCACCCCTCTTGGCCCCACTGCCCCTCTGCCTTCGGGAGCATTACATGTGGACCAGTCACCTATCGGGTCCACATGTTATTGACTCAAAGGTAGGTGTAGTAAGGCGCTGAAGCTCAGTCCCGACGGCCCTGAGAGGGAAATGTAACTCCTGCGCCAGGGCTTGTGGTGCTCCCGCAGCACAAACTCGTGCCAAACTTGAGATTTGTTTCTTTACTATACATGCACGGAACACTTTAATGGACATTGTAATCTCAACATGTGATGGGCAGCTCTAAATTGAATTTGAAACTTATAAAATGAAAAGATTCAAAACAAATAAACTGGGAGAGAGGGAGTATATCGTAGGATGTGTCCCATACAAAATAAGTCCCTTGGTTTGTCACCGTGAAGATGCGGTTAGAAAGGAGCACATTATCTTCCTACTCGTACGGCAACAAATCGACCGCAGACAGCATGGTCCGCCTTGGACCGCCATGTGCAAGGTTCGTGCTATCTTATTCAATCTCACCGTGGTTCCATCATACTAATTCATGCGGTGGCCCGTTGCATGGTTGATCCCAATGTTGGACAAAGGTTCTGCGGGAACGGTGTCACCGTTGTAAATGTTGTGCAAATTGATGTTGGTACCCTCCCGTACATATGCAAGCCAATCTCCACTCGCACCGAGCCTAGCCTGTGAAACAGTGGGCAGGGGGAGAATTAGGAAATGGACACGGAAGTAGTCTTTAGGATGCATTTACTACGTGATCAAACTCATCTTACATGCTCATCGGAGGAAATTCGAGTGCCCCTCAACGTCGGCATCTCAAGGGGCGTCAACTTGCAACTACGGCCATGCCGCACTGGAGAGACCCCCAAGGAAACATCCTCGTGCGTTCCATGGAACATCAAGATGCATTTGTATGAGTAGTTTATCTTGTGAGAGAAAAGGATGAACGAGGGAAGGCCTCTAGAGATAGAGATGGACACTACTACTACCAATGTGCTGGCCCGTGTGTTGCAATGGATCCAAACTAGTAGAATAATACTTGCTCACGTGCTTGAAATATAAACACTCTAGTTTTGATATACATGTGTCGGCAGACACGACAACTTGTCCATGGAAGTTGAACCACGGCGACCATCACGTTTCTTGTTTCTACCACTGCCACACCCACACGCTATTCCCATGACGCCGCTCCAACCCACGGCACGACGTCCCCCGACGTGGACATGGATGCTCTGACGTGGCTATCACTGCCTTGCCTTGCCTTTCCTTCGCTGATAGGTGGGACCCATGCTTATGGATCCCACATGTCACTGATAGAATGATAGGATTGTTCGTGCCCCTCATCCCTCTCGGCCCCACCGCTCCTCTGCCTTTGTGTGCATGACATGCAGGCCAGCTGAACTGCGACGACCATCAACTTTCTACCACAGACACACCCGATTGGACGTGGTTTGCCTGCTCCGCTGCTGTGCTCCGATCCGTACTCCCGCACCATAGAATTTTCATCCAGCGGCTGTGACGCATTTCGTCCTGGGCATCAATCCTCAGCTGGAGTACTTATGTACTACAGGTAGTACCCGCCGGTGTGGGCATCTACGCCTCGTAACGCCCCGACGCCCAGCTGTGGTACCCTCACCACGGCCACGCCACCACTGGCCGATTCATCTCGAACAAGTGAGTCGCGAACCACGCCACCACCATGAGAATGACATGTGGGCCAGCCGCATTTATGGTCCGCATGTCATTGACTCATAGGCCGGGCACTATGCCACTGAAGTTCGGTCTCGTGGGCCCTGAGAGGGAAATGTAACTCCTATGGCAGGCCTTGTGGTGCTCCCGCAGTACGAGCTCGTGCCAAAACTGGAATTTGTTTCTTACTACTACCAACTAGTACTAGTAAGGTACACGTGCATTGCACGCATGAGATTCGGGTGGTTTGTGCATTATGCTTCTACATGTGGAGTTTTCTGGATTCTAACATGTGGCAAAATCTGGTGAAATGTAAGGTTAGGCAAGTTTGATTAACTTAGGTGAGTGTTTGGTTCAAGCCACACCTTAGGCAAGCCACACTAAGGCCCCACATGACATACACACAAAAAATGTGGCAAGATTCCCTTAGGCTTGCCAACTTGTGGCTCTCATTTTGAAGAACTAGGGCTGTTTGGTTCTAGGCCTAGCATTGCCATACTTTGCCATACATTTTTGGCAAGCTTGCCTCAGGTTAGTTCATCAAAATGAAAGCCACAAGTTGGCAAGCCTAAGGGAATCTTGCCACACTTTTTGTGTGTATGTCATGTGGGACCCAAGTGTGGCTTGCCAAAGGTGTGGCTTGAACCAAACACTTGCCTAAGTTGGTCAAACTTGCCTAACCTTAGGTGTGGCAATCTTTGGCAAAGTTAGTCACAAACCAAACAACCCCTAATAACTTTGCCTAAGCTTAGTTGTGGCAAAGTTAGTCATGAATTAAGTTCAACCATGGAGTCTTCTAGATTATACATGTGGCAGAATCTGGTGGATGATATCCAACGGCCAGTAGTGCTCGGATTTGCCATCTTTGTACCATCGGATTGGCTTCATCCAACGACCAACTTTCAAAGTTTTTCACACACTATATAGGGGGTATAGATATAGATGTGTCGATCCGTTGCAATGGATCCAAAGTATATCTATTTAGTGGAGTGCACTCTAAACACATTATCTATTTATTTTTCTCTAACCTTCCGTAGCCATGCAACCAAGCCACATAAGCTTCATGGGTGCCCCCCACATCATATTATTCATACTACGTTGATTAAAAAAAGATAAATCACCCAAAACAAGATATTCCCATTTTTTGTTCCTACGATGTTGTGTCGTGCACGTATCTACTAGTTGTATAGTGGTAGTACTAGTAATATAGTATTAGGAGTACAAACTTGGTAGTACTAGTAGGAGTAGTACTAGTACGGAATGCTCCTACTCTATCAACGAGCCCCGTCTGACACAAAATTTCTTAGCTTCCGTGCTACAGCTAGATCTTCCCCTTGTTTCTGTTTTCCAACCAGGCAGTGGGCGGGGTGTCGGTTTGCTCAACAGCGGTCCCACATGAAAGTGAAAATTCTAGGCACATGGGCGGAGCTACGTGAGGGCCAACACGTGCCCTGGCCCGCCCAACCTAGCAGGATTTTCGTAGTTGTACATCCAGTTTTGAGGCATGGAACGTCAACGCAAGGGTAATTTCTACAGCCTAGCTAGACTGGCACGCCCAACGTTTTGCTTCAAGCTCCGCCACTGCTAGGCAACATGCCTTCCCTAAGCTATGTGTCGTGTTAGACGGGCCATGTTGTACTCCCGATTCCCGGGCGTGTGGGGGTGCGACGCGAACGCGGCATGCCTTTTCCTTTTACTAGCAATGTGGCCGTGCGCTGCGACGGATCCAAAGTAGTAGAATAGTAGTATTTGTTCACAATCTTGAAAGAAATCACTATTGTTTTGATCAGGATATATTACTCCCTCCGTACCTAAATATTTGTCTTTTTTGAGATTTCAAATGGACTATCACATACAGATTATATGGACATATTCTAGTGTTTCTAGCAAGATGCCCGCGCGTTGCACGAAGTTGATGGAAAAGGTAAGCACAACTTATAAATTGACGGATGGAGTACTAGTTACAGTGATGCATATAATTAAGCAAAGGGATCGCACATGTCAGTATTGAATGGAACGAGAATGCAACAGCACAATAAGAATTAAGGCCACAATGATGCGATCGAAGTGGTGGTTACAAAAGGCAAGAAGAAAGATGGATCCACGAACGTACGACCTCCTCCTCCTCAACTTAGTGCGCCGGGCCACCGACCGGTGGCTAAGGAGCGGCGGCTTTTGTGGCGAGGTCGAGGTGCTTCTCAAGAAAGGCATCCAAGGCTTCCGGCCGGTTGAGGAAGGCCAACATCATAGCGTCCTCACTGGCCTTGTAGATACCTATGTACACGATTTGCTCGTACACGTGGATGTGTAGGTCAAGGAATTCTTGCAGGGTGAGGCGCCTCACGGCGAGCGCGACCTCTAGGTGGACATTCTTCATGGTGTCGGTGGGCAGTCGCAGGGCCACCAGTGCTTGAAAGAGGTTCCGGCCATGGAGGCCGACTAGGGTGGCAGGCAATGAGGAGCCCGGGCGCGCGGGCTGGAGGAGTACGGTGATGTCGTCCACGAGCTTCTTGAGGACGGTGAACTTGTTGCTGGTGGCAACGATCATCTGGTCCAACTGAGAGTCGTAGTTGGCGTCGATAGCGGCCATCCACCAGCCGGTCTCCAACACCGTCTGGAGACGATCCTCGGTGCCATGCCGCAAGCCGGCGTCGTGGACCATCTGGTGCAGCCGCTGGCCGCTCACGCGCATCGCCGCCATGCTTCTGGAGCGAGCTCTTTTGCGCTTAGTGTAGGTGCTTAGGCAAATGCTTAGGTGCGTACGATGTGGTAGATGCATTGGAATGGAGGGGCGCCTTTATATGAGGGCAATGAGGGCAAACTGCGTTGCATTCACATCGTGCAGCTTCTTTTCCCGGACCTCCTCCCATTACTTCCCTCATGCATTAATTGAAGGAGGATGCATTGGCCGTTCAACATATCAGGAACCGCTACTCCCTCCCTTGTCTGCATTAAAGCCGTATCAGGAACTGCGCCGCCCGCTGTCAAATCAAATACTCCCTCCGTCTAGGTGAGTATTAAGTCATCTTACGAAAACCAAATACTAGTAAACACATAGGCGTGGTGCATTAACTCTCATGTTGTTTCTTATTTTTTTGACGTAAATAGAGGAATCAACCAAGAAGAGATGTGGGGCTTGTATGCTTTTAATGACTTGAGACTATCAAACATGACATGCAGTGGTCAGTTCGTTGCACAAGAACAAATACAACCCACGTCAGCACACACGCATCTTATAGCATCACATCCAATGGCTATAAAAGATGAATGAGACCAAATTATATCTCATCTAGATGAGTTCTAGCAAAACTGTATTAATAATACTTAGTACTCCTGCGCCATGTACCATATATTAGTATCATGTAGTACTTTATTTATTGCCATGTATGACACATAGTTCACGAGCGCTCTCTACCACCTTTTTTTTAATTTCAAGTTTTGCTCCATGGCGCAATCCATCGATACTACTACTGTACAAAAGTGGAGTATATACATTTTTTAAAAGGCTAGAGGGCGGGGCAGTCTATCTCGGTCGGTTTCATGAGAGGCGAGGGCCTTTGTGATTTGGCGGCTCATTAATGCTGTCAAATCGAATAGTACTGCACCGCCCGCTGCACGCCCGACGCCTCCATTAAACCCCACCGTTAAACCCGCATGCAAACCAAGAATCCTACTCCGGCCACATGTCCGTTCATGAGTGGGTCGGAATTAAACGCAACACCGGCCGAGCTCCTCCCGTCCGCCCTCAGTTTAAACGAGGCCAGACGCCGACCAAGCTCCTATCGTCCGCCCTCTATTTACACGAGGCCAGACAGACAACGAGCAAGAATCGCACCCCACCGCCGCTCCCCCATCTCCTCCTTCACCATTTTCTCCACCCTTCTGATGGCTTCCGATGAGCCGTTCTCCGGCATATTACCCGGCTGGGTGGCCCGCCGAGCCCTCCGGATAAGGCCGAGGCCGCTTGGTGCTTCACCAACCTAGCTTGGCCCGACGGAGCCAGTTTCCGCCCCAAGCAGGCGCGTAGTTCAGCAACTCGCCACTCCAGTTCAGCTCGATGAGGAGTGGTGAGTTGCTCCACGCCGGCATGGCGGCGAGCACGCCGGTACGGGTGCCGTCGCTGCCGCGTCCTACCGCGCCACCAGTGTGTGCGGTGGCCGCGCCTCCCGTGTCTGTGGGCGCGCCTCCCGTGCCTGCGGCAGCGCCATGCAGGCAGACAGAAGCCGGGTGCATGGAGAGCGACAAGTCGGTGGCCAGCTTCTCCGTGTCCGCCGCCATCATCGAGGAGAAGTAGAACATGGGAGGCCGCCGCCACTTGGGACCCATGAAGGCCATCACTAAGGCGACGACCGTGGATTCAGGTGGTTTCTTTGCTACTTCGTCTCTTCCGAGGACCTCCGAGGACCGTGGATTCAAGTGTCTGACGGACATGAGGAAGACAAAGATATCCGCGGGCGGCCATTTAGAACTAAAATAAGGGATCTGCGGGCGGGCGGGCGGACGGAGGGAGTATTAATTATACAAGAGAGCCGGATTGGCACCTCTTAATTCATGTAAATGTAATGAAATCCATCATGTTTATATGAAGATCCGGCTTTTTTATACGAAATCCTTCATGCTTATATGAAATCAGTCTGTGCTTGCACGAATTTCATCTGGTTGGTTAGAGTTGTAAAAATGTATGCCACTGGCGTTTGATGTCGTCCTCCGCGGAAGGAAGCGGGAGGAAATTTGCCGGCTGCCCTTGGAGATGCTCTTTATGCTGGAAATAATAGAGTGACATCCAATCCATTTGAGTTAACTTCCTGTATGATTGTCCCTCTATAAAAAGTTAATTGCATGTACAGTGTACACGTGACTTGCAGGGTGGCTACAGCTTCATACAGAAAGTTAAAAAGAAACAAGTCCATCCTTAATATTCTAAGTACTCTATGGGTTCCACTGTCAGTACAGTAGCGAAAGAAGTATATATTAAATAAGTAGAGTAATATATAATATAAAAATCTAAAGTAAAAGACAGAATTCGAACTCATGTCATCGCGTTGCAAGCATCCGGCGCTAACCAGCCCAGCACATTTTTGTTGTAAACCATGCTGGAGATATATCTCCATTTCTACTCTTATATATACTCCATTCGTTCCTAAATATTTGTCTTTTTCAGATTTCAAATGCACTACCACATACGGATGTGTATGTAGACATATTTTAAAGTGTAGATTCACTCATTTTGCTACGTATGTCTTTTCAGGAAGGGGTCAGATTTGTCCTTGATTTATTTATGACGTATCCAGATGGCACTGCATCGCCAAGAAAAGAGGGTAAAATCAAAATTATGGACTACTTTTTTGAGTATGTTGGTAAGCTCCGGTTATAGTCACTTGTTGAAATCTCTAAAAAGACAAATACTCCCTCCATCCAGAAATACTTGTCATCAAATGGATAAAATGAAATGTATCTAGACGTATTTTCGTTTTAGATACATCTATTTTTATCCATTTTGATGACAAGTATTTTTGGACGGAGGGAGTAGAAAACAGAGTTAGTGATGATGGTGTGCGTGCCATCCTGCAATATAGGCCGTCGGATTTATATCTAACGGATAGGAAAGAAACTATGGCAATTTTGCAAAAATATAGCCACACGTCTCTCCACGTTCGCAAATAAGGCCTTCCCTCGTTCAGCCTTTTCTCTCACAAGATAAACTACTCATGCAAATGCATCTTGATGTTTCGTGCAACGCACGAGCAGCTAGCTAATTTCTTTTAAAATAGTTGCTGCGATAATTGGGTTGAAGTGATATATTTTATGACTGCCCCGAATGATTTCAGATTCACAAGTAGTAACAAAGAAAAGGTTGCCTTGTTAATTAACAGAAAACAGGGTGAAAACTATCACATGAGGCCAGTAAAAAAAGGCACACTGGGTTCAGCATCATCGTCACTACAGCTGTGCGCGCGCGAGAAGTCTACATATCGAGGGGGCTACCGAGCGAGGCACCGAGACACAATATTTGAGAGAGAAACCAATTGACAGATTATGATCAGATCGAGTTGTCACCCTTCTGTTGTCATTGTTGGGAGGGGGAGGGAGAGAAAGACGTATCGAGAGTGTGCGCGGTAGGCACAGAGGCACAACTAGCGAGTGTGTGTGTGTGTTTGAAAGAGGAGTAGATAGATTATTATCAAGATCGATGTGCCACCCTACTCCTTCGGTGTCGGGTAGTGTGTGTGTGTGTATGTTTGAGAGAGAATCCAGTCGATAGATTAGTATCAAGATCGAGGTGTCACCCTACTCCTTTGGTGCCGGGTAGTGTGTGTGTGTATGTTTGAGAGAGAAGCCAGTCGATAGATTAGTATCAAGATCGAGGTGTCACACTACTGCTTCGGTGTTGGGAAGTGTGGGTGTGTGTGGGGGGGAAGGGCAGTGACACTCACATATCTCTACTCTTATAAAAAACAGAGTTGGTGATGATGGTGTTCCTGCCATCCTGCAATATAGGCCATCCGATTTATATCCGACGGACAGGAAGGAAAATATGGCAATTTTGCAAAAAGATACCCACACCCCTCTTCGCATTTGCAAATGAGGCATTCCCTCGTTCATCCTTTTCTCCCACAAGATAAACTTCTCATACAAATGCATCTTGATGTTCCATGCAACGCATGGGCATCTTGCTAGTAGGGAGAAGGAGTTTGTGTGACACATATCTAGCTATATTAAGGGATAGGTAGATAGCATATGTGTGAGAGACATTATTATACTTTGAGACATTAGTGGCTATGGGTGGGCGGAATTAAAGGGGTGGGCGTGTTAGACATAGAGAGCGTGTGTGTTTCTGTGTGAGAGACTTGTAGGATGGGGTAGAAAGACGAATTTAACCCTGACAGAGGGAGAGAAATACATGAAGTGCGCGTGTGTGATTCCGATGCCCACAGGGAAATGAGATATGTATGCATGTGAGAGAGATTGCACAATTCATTCACGTATCACTATCTAGCGATCGTGGACGTGCATCGCTTGAACATAAGTCAATATCTACTTCGTATCATGGCCAAAGGTACAATATAGATTCAACGCTATAAAGATTGGACACTCACATATCACATTTTTTCTATTTAAATAAACCTTTACAGTTGTGCATGCCAAAGTTACAGTGATGTTTCTTCAAACAACCAATGTAGCTATCATGCACATGCACCATTGTTACTCCTGCATTCAAATTCATTAGTCTTGGATGATTTAAGTTTCTATTTTGAAGTAATATATGTAATATTCATATATGAATTTAACAGGTACAAATTTATGAAATGGAGGCTATGTAATCATACGAGGTAACACTTTTAAGTAGCTAACTATAATATCCATTTCTTTTTGTGCGCCTCTACACTAACATGTCAATGCATTATGTTTAAAGTAAATAACCAATGGCACTAAATTATCTATTTACACGAGAAATACATAGGCTGAGCGTTTGATCCCTTTTTTTGTGAACGCGCCACTACACCCGTACGATTGGTCGCGCCCATGTGAACGTCCAAGTTATCGGCGCATCATCCCGAGTTATTGTCTTTTTTTCTGGGGTGGACTTCACACCAGTTATTAACTGCTGGCGCGTGCCCCGTGTACACAGTCTAGCATGACCTTCCCGCCAGCATGGTCCAAAATTAGTTGAAATTGGATACGAACGATCGTGCGGGAGGCAAAATCTCCCGCCTCCTTCTAAAATTTCCGCCACCTTAGTCTTTAGCATGCGAAATCCCCCTTTTGTCCTTGGTGCACGGAGACCAACAGCTACAATACCGCCCTCATCTACATGATAGGTCGGGGATGCTTTGGTAACTTCCGGTTCCCCCCACTACACGGCACCCCCATTTCCTCTCCCCCTCCCACAAAAACGACTAACTCCACAGCACCAGGCATCTTACATCACGTCGTCTGTACTTCATCGCCCTTTCTCCCCTCCCCTCTCGAAACCCTAGACTGCTCATCCACCAGCGTACCATAGCCCATTCACTACCAGCAGCGTCCACCTCGCCAGATCTGCTTCTACGGCCGCATCTACCCCTCCCACCTCCCCTAGAAACAAGTAGACTGCTCATCCACCACTGTACCATAGCCCATTCAGTGCCGGCCTTGTCCACGGCGCCGGATCTGCTTCGTCGGTACTCTCGTCAACCGTCACGCATCTGCAGCGGCTCATTCGTACTCCCCACCGGAGACGCTTCGTCCACACCCCCTGGAGCCGCCCCACCGACGCCCCTGTCGACGGCCTCTGATCCTCTTCGCCGACACCTTCCTCAACCCTACCGGAGCCGCTTTGCCGACACCTTCCTCAACCCTACCGGAGCCGCTTTGCCGACACCTTCCTCAACCCTACCGGAGCCGCTTCACCGACACCATCGTCAACCCTACCGGAGTAGCTTCGCCTATACCATTCTCAACCCTACCGGGGCCGCTTTGCCAACTCACAAGTCCACAGCCTCAGATCCGCTTCCTTGCACCCTCATCCAACCTACCGAAGCAGCTTCTGACGCCCCGTCCACGGCCGCAGATCCGCATCGTCGACACCATCCTTAACCCAACCACCGGAGCAGCTTCTGATGCCCCGTCCATGACCACAGATCCGCGTCGTCCACACCATCCTTAACCCAACCATCGGAGCAGCTTCACCTACGCCCTTGTCCACGGCCACAGATCCGCTTCGCCCACACCGTAGTCCACCCTACCGGAGCCGCTCCACAAACACCCTACTCGACGGTTCTAGATCTCCTTACCGGACCCCGACAGCCAGCGCAGCATCATCACCCTCGACGTTTCTAACCTGATTCCCACCGTCTGGAGAGATGCCAAGCACCCGCCATGGCCTAGGTACTTGTCACCTTTAAACCCGTCCAGCATCACCTGCCCGATGTACTTCAAATATACTAACCGGTCGCTGTTACCTGTTATGCAGCTGGTAAAAACTACAAGGACGGTGTTTCTTCTGGATCTAACAGCTTGGCCAACCAAGATCCTGGACTGAGGCATTGCTATGATCTTGTAAGTGCGTCTCTCTCTCTTGTATTGTTCTGTGCCTGCCAGCGTGCTTTGCTAGGATTTTCGACCAGTAATCCCTTTGTGCAGACAATGATTTCTACTATTGGCTGCTAAATTAGATATGTAGATGTCATACATGATACTACCTCGTACCTCCGTTCCTAAATATAAGTCTTTCTAGAGATTCCACTATAGGCTACATACGGAGCAAAATGAGTGAATCTACACTAAAAATGCATCTATATACATCTGTATGTGGTCCATACTGGAATCTCTAAAAAGACATATATTTAGGAACAGGGGCAGTACATTACAAAAAATTGTAGGTGGAATGTAGGAATTCCAGTGCACTACATTAGGCTCCCTTAGAGTACCTGCTAGTCCAGCATACAGAGTCATGGCTAGTTTATGGTACGCACACAATCGTTAATTGGTGGTTTAGATATGCGCAAGGGATATGCAATGCAGTATCATGTAGAGATGTATGAAATTAGCCATGTCAAATTGCAGATAGGGTTACACAATGAAAAAGTACAAGATGTATGTGGCAATTTCATGGAACATCGCAAAAAAGGAGAGGCAACGGTGAGCCTATACAGTGTGCTATGGTACGTCACTCCTCCATTGCAACGGAATAACGACCCGTTAATGGGTATAAAGTGTTACAGTGTTCATTATGGGCCAGCTTCACCGCGGGCCGTTAATGGGTGTAAAGTAATACACTGTCCATTACGGGCCAGTTTCAGCACGGGCCGCTAATGGGCCAAGAGTTACAAAGGGCCTCATATGGGCCAAAAACCTTCATGGGCCATACATGGGCCAGAAGTGAAAACGGGCTGCAATCATATTGGATGGCCCAGATGACGCTACTGGGCCTAATTCACATAGGTTGTAACGGGCCTTGGGTTAGCGGGCTGTAAATGGGCTATATGCAAACATGCCGTTAACAGGCTATCCATGGGTCGGCCCGCCAGCTTTTGACCAAGTCAAACGGGACGGCCTTTTCACAGGAATGGGCCACTGTTGGGCCGTGCCATGTGTCGACGTATCATAGGCGCCTTCTGTCCAGTGAGTGGATGACATCTGTCCCAAGGATGAGCCGACACGTGTTTTCTCCAGCCAATGATGATTTTACATGTGGAAAATCCCCATTGGTCGGGGTTGTTAATGGGTTATCGGATCCAAAACCCGACCCGATAGCTTAACGGCGTTCCATTACGGTGGATGCCACATGTCGGTCACCCTTGACGAAAGCACTTCTGTGACGCGCGATTTATCGTCATGGAAGTGGACACTTCCGTGATGATAATTTTGGTAATGTCATGGAACACTTCTACGACAGCACATGTATGACTATCTTGATTCTATCATAAAATCGTCATGGATGTACATGCATGACAAAAAACGCGACCTACTGTGACAAACACGTATCATCATGGAAGTGTATTTTTTTGTAGTGGGATGAACATGGAAATTTGATTTACCCCGAGAACACCACTCGGCAGTGTAGAATCCTTATTCAGCAATTCCGCGCGGGTCAACCAAGTGAGAAAGGCTCAGATAAGGATGAAGATGAAGAAAAAGTAGATGATTACCCATAGGTCAATGCTACTTTGGTGATTTTTGTTGATGTCGAGAGCAAAAGTCGACTGAAAGTTATAAACAGAGAGGTGAACATGGTTGTTCCGGCAACTACAACATACCTCAAGTGGCCAAAGACTCCCATTACATTCGACCAGTCTGATCACCCAACTCACGTTGCTACCCCCGGGCGGCAAGTTCTCATGGATGGTGGCAGTGGTCTAAACATTCTGTATGATGAGACCCTCCAGGGATGGGCATTCTGATGTCTCAACTCAGTGAAAGCAACATGCAGTTCCATGAAGTCATCCCAGGGAAGAAGGCAAAGTCACTCGATTGCTTTGGATGTGGGTTTTTGTGATTCCAAGAATTTTCGCAAGGAGAAGTTGACATTTGAGGTAGTGGATTTCCATAGTGCCTATCATGCTATTTTGTGCAGGCCAGCATATGCTCATTTCATGGCCCATCCATGTTACGTGTATGTTAAGCTGAAGATGTCCGGGCCCAAGGGTGAGATCATGGTCACTGGGAATAGACAAAGAGCGGAGGAATGCCTAATCGCTGACGAGCAAATGGTAGTGGTGGAACTGGAAGAATACAAGAAGAATGCTAATCCGAGTGATTTGCTTCGAGCCAAGAAGCCTGCTTCTGAATCTGCATTTCTGTCGGGGAGAGAGACGAAGCCAATTCACATTCACCTGGAGGATCCCACAGCTGCTCTGACCTTTAAACCCGTCCAGCATCACCTGCCCGATGTACTTCAAATATACTAACCGGTCGCTGTTACCTGTTATGCAGCTGGTAAAAACTACAAGGACGGTGTTTCTTCTGGATCTAACAGCTTGGCCAACCAAGATCCTGGACTGAGGCATTGCTATGATCTTGTAAGTGCGTCTCTCTCTCTTGTATTGTTCTGTGCCTGCCAGCGTGCTTTGCTAGGATTTTCGACCAGTAATCCCTTTGTGCAGACAATGATTTCTACTATTGGCTGCTAAATTAGATATGTAGATGTCATACATGATACTACCTCGTACCTCCGTTCCTAAATATAAGTCTTTCTAGAGATTCCACTATAGGCTACATACGGAGCAAAATGAGTGAATCTACACTAAAAATGCATCTATATACATCTGTATGTGGTCCATACTGGAATCTCTAAAAAGACATATATTTAGGAACAGGGGCAGTACATTACAAAAAATTGTAGGTGGAATGTAGGAATTCCAGTGCACTACATTAGGCTCCCTTAGAGTACCTGCTAGTCCAGCATACAGAGTCATGGCTAGTTTATGGTACGCACACAATCGTTAATTGGTGGTTTAAATATGCGCAAGGGATATGCAATGCAGTATCATGTAGAGATGTATGAAATTAGCCATGTCAAATTGCAGATAGGGTTACACAATGAAAAAGTACAAGATGTATGTGGCAATTTCATGGAACATCGCAAAAAAGGAGAGGCAACGGTGAGCCTATACAGTGTGCTATGGTACGTCACTCCTCCATTGCAATCATCGTGACATGTTATTTGTATGCCCGTTCTATTAGCCAAGTTTCTTAGGGACAGTTATTACGAGTTATCCTAAGAAAATAAGCACATGTGAATATAAGCTCCATGTAATAAGCCAACCAGTTCTTTTCATTGCGTTTTCAGCTTATCTTTGGTATGATCAGTGGAAAGTCTAGATTGCATTATATATTTTTCATTTTGCTGCCCATATGGAAATTAATTTGACTTGCAAACATCACAAATTGAACCCAGTGCAGTAATTAATATGATAGGAAAACAGACCATCACTATTTGCTCAAAATGCAAATACACAGATACCATCTACTTGGCACAATCTACTTTGGTCAATGTTTTCCATAGAGATCCCATTGCCTAATTTAAACGAAGAATGCATGACCCACATTTAAATGAAGAACAATTATTTATTGAAATTCAATGGTCCAAGTGGCTGGTTATTATCATATAGCAGCACCACCTAAAAGCATCATATAGCAGCAGCAGCAGCTCATAGCAACTCATCATATAGCAGCAGTCTGCAATTCATCATATACCAGCAGCAACTCATAGCAATTCATCATATAGCAGCAGTAGGAGCAGCTCATAGCAATTCATCATATAGAAGCAGTAGGAGCAGCTCATAGCAATTCATCATATAGCAGCAGCAGGAGCAGCTTGTAGCAACTCATCATATAGCAGCAGCACCAGCTCATAGCAATTGATCATATAGCAGCAGCAGCAGCTCATAGCAACTCATCATACAGCAGCAACAGCTCATAGCAACTCATCATACAGCAGCAGCAGCTCATAGCAATTCATCATATAGCAGCAACATGAGCAGCTCATAGCAATGCATCATATAGCAGCAGTAGAAGGAGCTCATAGCAATTCATCGTATAGTGGATCAGAATGAAAATTTGGCAAAAAATCAGAGGAGATCCTCACCTTGTTGGATGAGCTCATCCTTCAATAGAACCTCAAGACCATGGCCTGGGAGGAGGGGAGGGGGAACAAGGTGCCTTCTGCCACAGTGTGGCATCAGCCGTAGTTGTGCAGCGCCCGCCGGAGTAGTGCGTTGGACGAACCATAGTGGAGCAGCTGCTGGAGACCATGAGAATGAGGGGCGGCGCCAGAGGGAGGAGCAACCAGGGAGATTTGCCCCTACCCGCCGGCCATGTAGCCTAGATGGACATAGCATCATCGAGGACCAGGC
>NC_041385.1:157460319-157501285 GCF_002162155.2 Triticum dicoccoides
GCCTGATGTTCGGTACTTGTATCACTATTAGTTGACATAATTAAAGGCCTTACCATTTAATTACTCTGCCGAAGTGTGCCTGAAGCTTTGAAGTCTATTAACCAACTATTATTGCATGAGGCTCACAATCTAGTTTATACTACGCTAATGATTGCATAGTTTTGCCTGCTGTAGTATGTTTGTATGAAACCCTCTGCTGTTCATTATGATCCCTAAGACTTTAATTGAGGTACAAAATGGCCAACTGCTTGCTTACTTATACGCAACGTGCTGTCTAAATTTGTAACCTGTCTGTGTTTTCGATTGGGCCCCAACATCATGCTCCTCTGGTGAGCTAAGAGGGATTTCTGTATGCAGGCTGCACAGACTATCTTTTTTATAATTTTTAAAATATCACTTGCTTATGCTTCATGACGTGTAACATTTTTTGTGAAAGTGATGTGTAACATTATTGTTAGTCCTGTTTTGCCATGTAGTATAAAATAGTGTCTTGTTTGCTTCACTGTTGTAACTATATTTTTGCCCTAGTCATGTGTACTTATAGAAACATTTTAGGATGAAGTGACATCAACACAAAAATCTGCGAGCAGTGCGGCATGGCTGTTACCGAATGATTATGGATTGGAATTGGAATGTGTTGATGTTCTCGAGCATCAACTAGAGGTGGCAAGACAACATGTACATGATTGTCAACGTATAATCAACAAGTTGAGACTGGACATGCAGGTATTAGATGCAGGAGTCAAAAAAATGAAACAAGACACCGAGGTAACCATGAAGGAATTGGAGATTTTGCATACTGAAATTTGTGCTATCTGAATCCGGCCAATCCTATTTTCTGAAGAGATTATAGTTCAAATGGAGTTAAGTTGATGCGCGTCCATGATGTATGAGCTGTATTTGCCCAGTGTATGTAATTTGCTATTTGTGTATGCTTTATTATCACCTTTGCCGAACCATAATGCCCAGTGGGTATAACCGGCTGTAATTTCTTTATTGTATAGCGTAGGATTATTCTACCTATTTATGCCTTGATCTCTTTGCTGTATACTGTATGCTTTTTAGAGGTGATAGTATTGAGTAGGATAATTCTTTGAATATGCTATATCATTCAAACGGGGTCCAACTCGCCCGACCATGGCTCTTCACGGACCATCGGATCCATGGGCCTTCTACATCTCGTAGGATCCATGGGCCTTCTACGTCTTGTAGGATCCATGGGCCTTCTACGTCTCGCAGGATCCATGGGCCTTCTACGTCTCGCAGGATCCATGGGCCTTCTACGTCTCATAGGATCCATGGGCCTTCTACGTCACGTAGGATCCATGGGCCGCCGACTCATTTATGGGTCTTGTACGGGCCTTTAATGGGCCGTAGACAGGCCTATAATGGAAATCGTACGTTTTATGGGCTGACCATAACGGGCCATTAATAGGCCGTATTTGGTGATGCTATGAAAATGGCCCAACAGACTAACGGACCACAAACGGGCCGACTGTAATGACGGGCTGAATTTGGCCCACAAGTAGAAAATGATAGTAACGGGCCGTAAGTAACCGAATGCTGCAAATGAGCCCAAGAATAAATGGGCCCTCAGAAGGACGAAAGTTAACTTGGGCCGGAAACGGCCCAACGGAATAACGACCCGTTAATGGGTATAAAGTGTTACAGTGTTCATTATGGGCCAGCTTCACCGCGGGCCGTTAATGGGTGTAAAGTAATACACTGTCCATTACGGGCCAGTTTCAGCACGGGCCGCTAATGGGCCAAGAGTTACAAAGGGCCTCATATGGGCCAAAAACCTTCATGGGCCATACATGGGCCAGAAGTGAAAACGGGCTGCAATCATATTGGATGGCCCAGATGACGCTACTGGGCCTAATTCACATAGGTTGTAACGGGCCTTGGGTTAGCGGGCTGTAAATGGGCTATATGCAAACATGCCGTTAACAGGCTATCCATGGGTCGGCCCGCCAGCTTTTGACCAAGTCAAACGGGACGGCCTTTTCACAGGAATGGGCCACTGTTGGGCCGTGCCATGTGTCGACGTATCATAGGCGCCTTCTGTCCAGTGAGTGGATGACATCTGTCCCAAGGATGAGCCGACACGTGTTTTCTCCAGCCAATGATGATTTTACATGTGGAAAATCCCCATTGGTCGGGGTTGTTAATGGGTTATCGGATCCAAAACCCGACCCGATAGCTTAACGGCGTTCCATTACGGTGGATGCCACATGTCGGTCACCCTTGACGAAAGCACTTCTGTGACGCGCGATTTATCGTCATGGAAGTGGACACTTCCGTGATGATAATTTTGGTAATGTCATGGAACACTTCTACGACAGCACATGTATGACTATCTTGATTCTATCATAAAATCGTCATGGATGTACATGCATGACAAAAAACGCGACCTACTGTGACAAACACGTATCATCATGGAAGTGTATTTTTTTGTAGTGGGATGAACATGGAAATTTGATTTACCCCGAGAACACCACTCGGCAGTGTAGAATCCTTATTCAGCAATTCCGCGCGGGTCAACCAAGTGAGAAAGGCTCAGATAAGGATGAAGATGAAGAAAAAGTAGATGATTACCCATAGGTCAATGCTACTTTGGTGATTTTTGTTGATGTCGAGAGCAAAAGTCGACTGAAAGTTATAAACAGAGAGGTGAACATGGTTGTTCCGGCAACTACAACATACCTCAAGTGGCCAAAGACTCCCATTACATTCGACCAGTCTGATCACCCAACTCACGTTGCTACCCCCGGGCGGCAAGTTCTCATGGATGGTGGCAGTGGTCTAAACATTCTGTATGATGAGACCCTCCAGGGATGGGCATTCTGATGTCTCAACTCAGTGAAAGCAACATGCAGTTCCATGAAGTCATCCCAGGGAAGAAGGCAAAGTCACTCGATTGCTTTGGATGTGGGTTTTTGTGATTCCAAGAATTTTCGCAAGGAGAAGTTGACATTTGAGGTAGTGGATTTCCATAGTGCCTATCATGCTATTTTGTGCAGGCCAGCATATGCTCATTTCATGGCCCATCCATGTTACGTGTATGTTAAGCTGAAGATGTCCGGGCCCAAGGGTGAGATCATGGTCACTGGGAATAGACAAAGAGCGGAGGAATGCCTAATCGCTGACGAGCAAATGGTAGTGGTGGAACTGGAAGAATACAAGAAGAATGCTAATCCGAGTGATTTGCTTCGAGCCAAGAAGCCTGCTTCTGAATCTGCATTTCTGTCGGGGAGAGAGACGAAGCCAATTCACATTCACCTGGAGGATCCCACAGCTGCTCTGACCTTTAAACCCGTCCAGCATCACCTGCCCGATGTACTTCAAATATACTAACCGGTCGCTGTTACCTGTTATGCAGCTGGTAAAAACTACAAGGACGGTGTTTCTTCTGGATCTAACAGCTTGGCCAACCAAGATCCTGGACTGAGGCATTGCTATGATCTTGTAAGTGCGTCTCTCTCTCTTGTATTGTTCTGTGCCTGCCAGCGTGCTTTGCTAGGATTTTCGACCAGTAATCCCTTTGTGCAGACAATGATTTCTACTATTGGCTGCTAAATTAGATATGTAGATGTCATACATGATACTACCTCGTACCTCCGTTCCTAAATATAAGTCTTTCTAGAGATTCCACTATAGGCTACATACGGAGCAAAATGAGTGAATCTACACTAAAAATGCATCTATATACATATGTATGTGGTCCATACTGGAATCTCTAAAAAGACATATATTTAGGAACAGGGGCAGTACATTACAAAAAATTGTAGGTGGAATGTAGGAATTCCAGTGCACTACATTAGGCTCCCTTAGAGTACCTGCTAGTCCAGCATACAGAGTCATGGCTAGTTTATGGTACGCACACAATCGTTAATTGGTGGTTTAAATATGCGCAAGGGATATGCAATGCAGTATCATGTAGAGATGTATGAAATTAGCCATGTCAAATTGCAGATAGGGTTACACAATGAAAAAGTACAAGATGTATGTGGCAATTTCATGGAACATCGCAAAAAAGGAGAGGCAACGGTGAGCCTATACAGTGTGCTATGGTACGTCACTCCTCCATTGCAATCATCGTGACATGTTATTTGTATGCCCGTTCTATTAGCCAAGTTTCTTAGGGACAGTTATTACGAGTTATCCTAAGAAAATAAGCACATGTGAATATAAGCTCCATGTAATAAGCCAACCAGTTCTTTTCATTGCGTTTTCAGCTTATCTTTGGTATGATCAGTGGAAAGTCTAGATTGCATTATATATTTTTCATTTTGCTGCCCATATGGAAATTAATTTGACTTGCAAACATCACAAATTGAACCCAGTGCAGTAATTAATATGATAGGAAAACAGACCATCACTATTTGCTCAAAATGCAAATACACAGATACCATCTACTTGGCACAATCTACTTTGGTCAATGTTTTCCATAGAGATCCCATTGCCTAATTTAAACGAAGAATGCATGACCCACATTTAAATGAAGAACAATTATTTATTGAAATTCAATGGTCCAAGTGGCTGGTTATTATCATATAGCAGCACCACCTAAAAGCATCATATAGCAGCAGCAGCAGCTCATAGCAACTCATCATATAGCAGCAGTCTGCAATTCATCATATACCAGCAGCAACTCATAGCAATTCATCATATAGCAGCAGTAGGAGCAGCTCATAGCAATTCATCATATAGAAGCAGTAGGAGCAGCTCATAGCAATTCATCATATAGCAGCAGCAGGAGCAGCTTGTAGCAACTCATCATATAGCAGCAGCACCAGCTCATAGCAATTGATCATATAGCAGCAGCAGCAGCTCATAGCAACTCATCATACAGCAGCAACAGCTCATAGCAACTCATCATACAGCAGCAGCAGCTCATAGCAATTCATCATATAGCAGCAACATGAGCAGCTCATAGCAATGCATCATATAGCAGCAGTAGAAGGAGCTCATAGCAATTCATCGTATAGTGGATCAGAATGAAAATTTGGCAAAAAATCAGAGGAGATCCTCACCTTGTTGGATGAGCTCATCCTTCAATAGAACCTCAAGACCATGGCCTGGGAGGAGGGGAGGGGGAACAAGGTGCCTTCTGCCACAGTGTGGCATCAGCCGTAGTTGTGCAGCGCCCGCCGGAGTAGTGCGTTGGACGAACCATAGTGGAGCAGCTGCTGGAGACCATGAGAATGAGGGGCGGCGCCAGAGGGAGGAGCAACCAGGGAGATTTGCCCCTACCCGCCGGCCATGTAGCCTAGATGGACATAGCATCATCGAGGACCAGGCTAGATGGGACCAGTGGAGACGGCTCGCTGGAGGAACCCTGGTGCTGCATGCAGGGGATCGAGGTAGAGGGAAAGGGGAGAGGAGATGGAAGCGGGCAGGGCAATGAATGCTTGCGTGTTTGTTTTTACTTGAGGGTCAGGTGTGACACGGGCGTCAGCAGTTGCATTTTGAGTGTAATATAGGCAGACAACAGAGTCATTTCACTATTCCCCTTCCCTTCAATTTTTAGTGAGGTTCTACCCGAAACACCCCCCTCCAAAGAGAAATTAGTTAAGCCCAAGCCCATAACTCAAAAATGACTTCTTTACATCTTTTATGGCTTATTTTGACAATATGCCCTAAAAAGGCGGAATCAAACTGGGCCTTAACCTGCAATTCAATTGTGCGTGCAATGATGAATCACTCCTACCTGCTATCTATACATTTAGGCATCATCATACATGGCATAACCTAATACATGTGCATTCCATTGTAGAATCTGGAATATGCAATGTTTATGTTAGTTCATACGTTGCACATGATGTTTAAATGCCCCTTAAATCTGGTCAGTCAAGTGATGGTCTTGAAGCCTCCTTCTTTGCTTCTTTTCTTGATATGTAAGATTTGCTCACACATCTGTTCAATTGCTTGTTTGCATCAGCCAACCAACTAGGACTGTTTGTTTTGATTACTTGTTGTTCTTGACCTAACACTCTAATAGAGCTTGTCAATGATTTAAACACTAAGGGATGCTGTAGTGGGGCCTTGTCTAACTCACAGGTGACATAAAGGTTTGGCTGTACACTACAGTAGGCTCTCCAAGAGTACCTGGAGATCCAGTTCGAAGGTATGCCTAGTTTTTACATAGTGCAGACATAGTAAATGCTCATTTCATTCTGCGCAAGTGCAAGAGATGCGGCATGTTTCATTATGTGGTGTTGTTTTGTTATAATCTCATCCTTTTGTGTTCACAGACTGGAAAGTATGCATATTTATCTTCCAAGGAGACGAGTAACTAGTTTGTGTCACCTTGCAGAGGGGGTGCAATGAAGATAAGATTGAGGATTTCCAAGTACAAGATGTTAAGAAGGAGCCTTGCAAGAGAAGTAGGAGCTGCGTTGAGCCTCTTCAACCTGCTAAGGTAAGTCACTGTATGCAACTCAACAGTTCAATTCCTTGTTTGTTTCAGGCATAGTTAATTTTCTCTTTTCAACTGCTTTATTTGTCCTCACTTAATGAGATGCCCAAATAATTAAGCCTGATGTTCGGTACTTGTATCACTATTAGTTGACATAATTAAAGGCCTTACCATTTAATTACTCTGCCGAAGTGTGCCTGAAGCTTTGAAGTCTATTAACCAACTATTATTGCATGAGGCTCACAATCTAGTTTATACTACGCTAATGATTGCATAGTTTTGCCTGCTGTAGTATGTTTGTATGAAACCCTCTGCTGTTCATTATGATCCCTAAGACTTTAATTGAGGTACAAAATGGCCAACTGCTTGCTTACTTATACGCAACGTGCTGTCTAAATTTGTAACCTGTCTGTGTTTTCGATTGGGCCCCAACATCATGCTCCTCTGGTGAGCTAAGAGGGATTTCTGTATGCAGGCTGCACAGACTATCTTTTTTATAATTTTTAAAATATCACTTGCTTATGCTTCATGACGTGTAACATTTTTTGTGAAAGTGATGTGTAACATTATTGTTAGTCCTGTTTTGCCATGTAGTATAAAATAGTGTCTTGTTTGCTTCACTGTTGTAACTATATTTTTGCCCTAGTCATGTGTACTTATAGAAACATTTCAGGATGAAGTGACATCAACACAAAAATCTGCGAGCAGTGCGGCATGGCTGTTACCGAATGATTATGGATTGGAATTGGAATGTGTTGATGTTCTCGAGCATCAACTAGAGGTGGCAAGACAACATGTACATGATTGTCAACGTATAATCAACAAGTTGAGACTGGACATGCAGGTATTAGATGCAGGAGTCAAAAAAATGAAACAAGACACCGAGGTAACCATGAAGGAATTGGAGATTTTGCATACTGAAATTTGTGCTATCTAAATCCGGCCAATCCTATTTTCTGAAGAGATTATAGTTCAAATGGAGTTAAGTTGATGCGCGTCCATGATGTATGAGCTGTATTTGCCCAGTGTATGTAATTTGCTATTTGTGTATGCTTTATTATCACCTTTGCCGAACCATAATGCCCAGTGGGTATAACCGGCTGTAATTTCTTTATTGTATAGCCTAGGATTATTCTACCTATTTATGCCTTGATCTCTTTGCTGTATACTGTATGCTTTTTAGAGGTGATAGTATTGAGTAGGATAATTCTTTGAATATGCTATATCATTCAAACGGGGTCCAACTCGCCCGACCATGGCCCTTCACGGACCATCGGATCCATGGGCCTTCTACATCTCGTAGGATCCATGGGCCTTCTACGTCTTGTAGGATCCATGGGCCTTCTACGTCTCGCAGGATCCATGGGCCTTCTACGTCTCGCAGGATCCATGGGCCTTCTACGTCTCATAGGATCCATGGGCCTTCTACGTCACGTAGGATCCATGGGCCGCCGACTCATTTATGGGTCTTGTACGGGCCTTTAATGGGCCGTAGACAGGCCTATAATGGAAATCGTACGTTTTATGGGCTGACCATAACGGGCCATTAATAGGCCGTATTTGGTGATGCTATGAAAATGGCCCAACAGACTAACGGACCACAAACGGGCCGACTGTAATGACGGGCTGAATTTGGCCCACAAGTAGAAAATGATAGTAACGGGCCGTAAGTAACCGAATGCTGCAAATGAGCCCAAGAATAAATGGGCCCTCAGAAGGACGAAAGTTAACTTGGGCCGGAAACGGCCCAACGGAATAACGACCCGTTAATGGGTATAAAGTGTTACAGTGTTCATTATGGGCCAGCTTCACCGCGGGCCGTTAATGGGTGTAAAGTAATACACTGTCCATTACGGGCCAGTTTCAGCACGGGCCGCTAATGGGCCAAGAGTTACAAAGGGCCTCATATGGGCCAAAAACCTTCATGGGCCATACATGGGCCAAAAGTGAAAACGGGCTGCAATCATATTGGATGGCCCAGATGACGCTACTGGGCCTAATTCACATAGGTTGTAACGGGCCTTGGGTTAGCGGGCTGTAAATGGGCTATATGCAAACATGCCGTTAACAGGCTATCCATGGGTCGGCCCGCCAGCTTTTGACCAAGTCAAACGGGACGGCCTTTTCACAGGAATGGGCCACTGTTGGGCCGTGCCATGTGTCGACGTATCATAGGCGCCTTCTGTCCAGTGAGTGGATGACATCTGTCCCAAGGATGAGCCGACACGTGTTTTCTCCAGCCAATGATGATTTTACATGTGAAAATCCCCATTGGTCGGGGTTGTTAATGGGTTATCGGATCCAAAACCCGACCCGATAGCTTAACGGCGTTCCATTACGGTGGATGCCACATGTCGGTCACCCTTGACGAAAGCACTTCTGTGACGCGCGATTTATCGTCATGGAAGTGGACACTTCCGTGATGATAATTTTGGTAATGTCATGGAACACTTCTACGACAGCACATGTATGACTATCTTGATTCTATCATAAAATCGTCATGGATGTACATGCATGACAAAAAACGCGACCTACTGTGACAAACACGTATCATCATGGAAGTGTATTTTTTTGTAGTGGGATGAACATGGAAATTTGATTTACCCCGAGAACACCACTCGGCAGTGTAGAATCCTTATTCAGCAATTCCGCGCGGGTCAACCAAGTGAGAAAGGCTCGGATAAGGATGAAGATGAAGAAAAAGTAGATGATTACCCATAGGTCAATGCTACTTTGGTGATTTTTGTTGATGTCGAGAGCAAAAGTCGACTGAAAGTTATAAACAGAGAGGTGAACATGGTTGTTCCGGCAACTACAACATACCTCAAGTGGCCAAAGACTCCCATTACATTCGACCAGTCTGATCACCCAACTCACGTTGCTACCCCCGGGCGGCAAGTTCTCATGGATGGTGGCAGTCGTCTAAACATTCTGTATGATGAGACCCTCCAGGGATGGGCATTCTGATGTCTCAACTCAGTGAAAGCAACATGCAGTTCCATGAAGTCATCCCAGGGAAGAAGGCAAAGTCACTCGATTGCTTTGGATGTGGGTTTTTGTGATTCCAAGAATTTTCGCAAGGAGAAGTTGACATTTGAGGTAGTGGATTTCCATAGTGCCTATCATGCTATTTTGTGCAGGCCAGCATATGCTCATTTCATGGCCCATCCATGTTACGTGTATGTTAAGCTGAAGATGTCCGGGCCCAAGGGTGAGATCATGGTCACTGGGAATAGACAAAGAGCGGAGGAATGCCTAATCGCTGACGAGCAAATGGTAGTGGTGGAACTGGAAGAATACAAGAAGAATGCTAATCCGAGTGATTTGCTTCGAGCCAAGAAGCCTGCTTCTGAATCTGCATTTCTGTCGGGGAGAGAGACGAAGCCAATTCACATTCACCTGGAGGATCCCACAGCTGCTCTGACCCATATCTCAACGACACTTGACAACAAATAGGAACCCGCGCTCATCCAGTTCCTCCGTGAGAACTGGAACATCTTTGCATGGAAACCTTCTGACATGCCAGGTGTACCCACGGGGACTGGCTGAGGACCGTTTGCATGTCGACTCCAAAGCCAAAGAGCATCTCCGTTGGTCCACCGCGGAAAAGAGGAAGGCGATTGGTGAGGAAGTGGCTCGGATCCTGGAAGCTGAGTTCATCCACAAGATATACCACTCCGAGTGGCTCGCCAACCTCGTCATGGTCCCCAAGAAGGATAAGTCACTTTCTATGTGTATTGATTTCAAGCATATCAACCAGGCCTGCCAGAAAGATCATTTCTCGCTTCCTCACATCGATCAACTAGTTGGCTCGACTGTGGGATGTGAGCGATTGTCTTTTGTTGATGCATATTCCGGGTACCATCAGATCCGACTGTATGGACCTGATGAAATGAAAATAGCCTTCATCACCCCATTCGGGTGTTTTTGTTATATCACCATGCCATTCAGTCTCAAAAATGCTGGTGCCACATTCATGCGCATGATCCAGAAGTGCCTGCTCACTCAGATCAGTCGGAATGTGAAAGCGTACATGGATGATATCGTGGTTAAGTCACGCAAAGGTTCCAACTTGCTGACTGACCTCACCGAAACCTTTGCCAGTCTGAGAAGGTATGACCTTAAGATGAATCCGTCCAAGTGCACATTCGGAGTACCAGGAGGAAAGTTACTCGGGTTCCTCGTTTCTGAACGAGGGATAGATGCTAATCCCAAGAAGATCGACGCTATTGTCTGAACGAAACGCCATGTGCGGGTGCATGATGTTCAGAAGCTCACATGTTGTCTTGCTGCACTAAGTCGATTCATTTCTCGTCTCGATGAAAAGGCACTACCTCTTTACCGACTAATGAGAAAATTAGACACTTTCGAGTGGACTCCGAAAGCCGAAGCAACATTTATGGAGCTCAAACCTTGCTTTCCACCCAGCCGGTGCTTGCTGCTCCAAACAGCAAAGAGCCTTTACTCTTATACATTGCGGCCACTGGTCAAGCTGTTAGCACAATGCTCACAGTGGAGCAAGAAGAAGAAGGCAAGGACTATAAAGTTCAATGCCTAGTGTATTAGATTTCTGAAGTCGTCACTCCATACAAGCAGAGGTATCTGATGGGGAACATAGTAATTTCAAAAAAAAATCCTACGTACACGCAAGATCATGGTGATGCATAGCAACGAGCGGGGAGAGTGAGTCAACGTACCCTCGTAGACCGAAAGCGGAAGCATTAGCACAACACGGTTGATGTAGTCGTACGTCTTCACGATCCGACCGATCCAACTACCGAACGTACGGCAGCTCTGAGATCAGCACAAGTTCAGCTCGATGACGTCCCGCGAACTCGGATCCAGCAGAGCTTCACGGGAGAGTTTCATCAGCACGAAAGCATGATGACGGTGATGATGTTGCTACCGACGCAGGGCTTCGCCTAAGCACCGCTACGATATGACCGAGGTGGAATATGGTAGAGGGGGGCACCGCACACTGCTGGGAGAGATCAACAGATCAACTTGTGTGTCTATGGGGTGCCCCCTAGCCACGTATATGAAGGATGGAGGGAGGAGGAGGCCGGCCCTCATAGGGCGTGCCCAAGTGTGGAGTCCTACTAGGACTCCCTAGTCCTAGTAGGATTCCTCCTCCCACATGGAATAGGAAAAAGGGAAGGGAGAAGGAGAAGGGAGGAAGGGGGCGCCCCCCTCCCTAGTCCAATTCGGACCAGTCCATGGGGAGGGGTGCGGCCACCCTTTGAGGCCTTTCTCTCCTTTCCCGTATGACCCATTAAGGCCCAATACGAATTCCCGTAACTCTCTGGTACTCCAAAAAATACCCGAATCACTTGAAACCTTTCCGATGTCCGAATATAATCGTCCAATATATCGATCTTTACGTCTCGACCATTTAGAGACTCCTCATCATGTCCCTGATCTCATCCGGGACACCAAACTACCTTCGGTACATCAAAACACATAACTCATAATATAAATCGTCACCGAATGTTAAGCGTGCGGACCCTACGGGTTCGAGAACTATGTAGACATGACCGAGACATCTCTCTAGTCAATAACCAATACCGGAACCTGGATGCTCATATTGACTCCTACATATTCTACGAAGATCTTTATCGGTCAAACTGCATAACAACATATGTTCCCTTTGTCATCGATATGTTACTTGCCTGAGATTCGATCGTCGGTATCTCAATACCTAGTTCAATCTCGTTACCGGCAAGTCTCTTTACTCGTTATGTAATGCATCATCCCGCAACTAACTCATTAGTCACATTGCTTGCAAGGCTTATAGTGATGTGCATTACCGAGAGGGCACATAGATACCTCTCCGACAATCGGAGTGATAAATCATAATGTCGAAATACGCCAACTCAACAAGTACCTTCGGAGACACCTGTAGAGCACCTTTATAATCACCCAGTTACGTTGTGACGTTTGGTAGCACACAAAGTGTTCCTCCGGTAAACGGGAGTTGCATAATCTCATAGTCATAGGAACATGTATAAGTCATGAAGAAAGCAATAGCAACATACTAAACAATCAAGTGCTAAGCTAATGGAATGGGTCAAGTCAATCACATCATTCTCCTAATGATGTGATCCCGTTAATCAAATGACAACTCATGTCTATGGTTAGGAAACTTAACCATCTTTGATTAACGAGCTAGTCAAGTGGAGGCATACTAGTGACACTATGTTTGTCTATGTATTCACACATGTATTATGTTTCCAGATAATACAATTCTAGCATGAATAATAAACATTTATCATGAAATAAGGAAATAAGTAATAACTTTATTATTTCCTCTAGGGCATATTTCCTTCAGTCTCCCACTTGCACTAGAGTCAATAATCTAGTTCACATCGCCATGTGATTTAACACTAATATTCACATCTGCATGTGATTAACACCCATAGTTCACATCGTCATGTGACCAACACCCAAAGGATTTACTCGAGTCAATAATCTAGTTCACATCGATATGTGATTAACACCCAAAGAGTACTAATGTGTGATCATGTTTTGCTCGTGAGAGAAATTTGTCAGCGGGTCTGTCACATTCAGAGCCGTATGTATTTTGCAAATATTCTATGTCTACAATGCTCTGCACGAAGCTACTCTAGCTAATTGCTCCCACTTTCAATATGTATCCAGATTGAGACTTAGAGTCATCTGGATTAGTTTAAAAGCTTGCATCGATGTAACTCTTTACGACGAACTCTTTTATCACCTCCATAATCGAGAAACATCTCCTTAGTCCTCACTAAGGATATTCTTGACCGCTGTCAAGTGATCTACTCCTAGATCAAAATTGTACTCCCTTGCCAAACTCAGAGCAAGGTATACAATAGGTCTAGTAGACAGCTTAGCATACTTTATAGAACCTATGACTGAGGCATAGGTAATGACTTTCATTCTCTATCTATTTTCTGTCGTGGTCGGGTTTTGAGTCTTACTCAACTTCACACCTTGCAACACAGGCAAGAACTCCTTCTTTGACTGTTCCATTTTGAACTACTTCAAAATCTTATCAAGGTATGTACTCATTGAAAAATCTTATTTTGATCTATCTCTATAGATCTTGATGCTCAATGTGTAAGCAGCTTCACCGAGGTCTTTCTTTGAAAAACTCTTATTCAAGTATCCTTTTATGCTATCCAGAATTTCTATATCATTTCCAATCAACAATATGCCATCTACATATAGTTTTAGAAACGCTACAGAGCTCCCACTCACTTTCTTGTAAATACAGGCTTCTCCAAAAGTCTGTATAAAACCATATGCTTTGATCAACTCATCAAAGCATATATTCCAACTCCAAGATGCTTGCACCAGTCCATAGATGGATCGCCGGAGCTTGCACATTTTGTTAGTACCTTTAGGATTGACAAAACCTTCTGGTTGCATCATATACAACTCTTCTTTAATAAATACATTAAGGAATGCAGTTTTGACATCCATTTGCCAGATTTCATAAAATGTGGCAATTGCTAACATGATTCGGACAGACTTGAGCATCGATACGAGTGAGAAAATCTCATCGTATCAACACCCTGAACTTGTCGAAAAACTTTTTGCGACAAGTCGAGCTTTGTAGATAGTTACACTACTATCAGCGTCTGTGTTCCTCTTGAAGATCCATTTATTTTCTATGGCTTGCCGATCATCAGGAAGTCCACCAAAGTCCACACTTTGTTCTAATACATGGATCCCATCTCAGATTTCATGGCCTTCAAGCCATTTCACGGAATCTGGGCTCATCATCGCTTCCTCATAGTTTGTAGGTTCATCATGGTCTAGTAACATGACTTCCAGAACATGATTACCGTACCACTCTGGTGCAGACTTTACTTTGGAAGACCTACGAGGTTTTGTAGTAACTTAATTTGAAGTTTCATGATCATCATCATTAGCTTGCTCACTAATTGGTGTAGGAATCACTGGAACTGGTTTCTGTGATGAACTACTTTACAATTTGGGAGAAGGTATAATTACCTCATCAAGTTCTACTTTCCTCCCACTCACTTCTTTCGAGAGAAACTCCTTCTCTAGAAAGGATCCATCTTAGCAACGAATAACTTGCCTTCGGATCTGTGATAGAAGGTGTATCCAATAGTTTCATTTGGGTATTCTATGAACACACACTTCTCCGATTTGGGTTCGAGCTTATCAGGTTGAAACTTTTTCACATAAGCATTGCAACCCCAAACTTTAAAAAATGACAAATTTGGTTTCTTGCCAAACCACAGTTCATAAGGTGTCGTCTCAATGGATTTTGATGGTACCCTATTTAAAGTGAATGCAGCTGTCTCTAATGCATAACCCCAAAACAATAGTGGTAAATTGGTAAGATACATCATAGATCGCACCATATCCAATAAAGTGCGGTTACGACGTTTGGACACACCATTACGCTGTGGTGTTCCATGTGGCGTGAGCTGTGAAACTATTCCACATTGTTTTTAAAAGAAGGCCAAACTCATAACTCAAATATTATCCTCTACGATCAGATTGTAGAAACTTTATTTTCTTGTTATGATGATTCTCCACTTCACTCTGAAATTCTTTGAACTTTTCAAATGTTTCAGACTTGTGCTTCATTAATTAGATATACTCATATCTGCTCAAATCATCTATGAAGGTAAGAAAATAATGATACCCGCCACGAGCATCAACACTCATTGGACCGCATACATCGGTATGTATTATTTCCAATAAGTCAGTAGCTCATTCCATTGTTCCAGAGAACGGAGTTTTAGTTATCTTGCCCAAAAGGCATGGTTCACAAGCATCAAATGATTCATAACCAAGTGATTCCAAAAGTACATCTTTATGGAGTTTCTTCATGCTCTTTACACCGATATGACCCAAACGGCGGTGCCACAAATAAGTTGCACTATCATTATAAACTTTGCATCTTTTGGCATCAATATTATGAATATGTGTATCACCATGATCAAGATTCAATAAACCATAAACATTGGGTGTATGACCATAGAAGGTTTTATTCATGTAAACAAAATAACAATGTATTCTCAGTCTTAGATGAATAACCATATCACAATAAACATGATCTAATCATATTTATGCTCAACGCAAACACCAAATAACATTTATTTTGGTTCAACACTAATCTCGAAAATATAGGGAGTGTGAGATGATGATCATATCAATCTTGGAACCACTTCCAACACACATCGTCACTTCACCCTCAACTAGTCTCTGTTTATTCTGTAACTCATGTTTCGAGTTACTAATTTTTAGCAACCGAACAAGTATCAAATACCCAGGGGCTACTATAAACACTAGTAAGGTACACATAAATAACCTGTATATCAAATATACCCTTGTTCACTTTGCCTTCCTTCTTATCCACCAAATATTCAGGGCATTTCCGCTTCTAGTGACCGTTTCCTTTGCAATAGAAGCACTCAGTTTCAGGCTTTGGTCCAGCTTTGGGCTTCTTCGCGGGAGTGAAAACTTGCTTTCCATTCTACATGAAGTTCCCTTTCTTTCCCTTTGCCATTTTCTTGAAACTAGTGGTCTTGTTAATCATCAACACTTCATGCTCTTTCTTGATTTCTACCTTCATCGATTTCATCATCATGAAAAGCTCGGGAAATGTTTTCGTCATCCCTTGCATACTATAGTTCATCACGAAGTTCCAGTAACTTGGTGATGGTGACTAGAAAACTCTGTCAATCACTATCTTATCTGGAAGATTAACTCCCACTTGATTCAAGCGATTGCAGTACCCAGACAATCTGAGCACATGCTCATTAGTTGAGCAATTCTCCTCCATCTTTTAGCTATAGAACTTGTTGGAGACTTCATATCTCTCAACTCGGGTATTTGCTTGAAATATTAACTTCAACTCCTGGAACATCTCATATGGTCCATGACGTTCAAAACGTCTTTGAAGTCCCAATTCTAAGCCGTTAAGCATGGTGCACTAAACTATTAAGTAGTAATCATATTGAGCTAGCCAAACGTTCATAACGTCTGCATCTGCTCCTGCAATAGATCTGTCACCTAGCAGTGCATCAAGGACATAATTCTTCTGTGCAGCAATGAGGATAAACCTGAGATCACGGACCTAGTCCGCATCATTGCTACTATCATCTTTCAACTTAGTTTTCTCTAGGAACACATATAAAACATAGGGAAGCAACAACGCGAGCTATTGATCTACAACATTATTTGCAAAATACTATCAGGACTAAGTTCATGATAAATTAAAGTTCAATTAATCATATTACTTAAGAACTCCCACTTTGATAGACATCCCTCTAATCATCTAAGTGATCACGTGATCCAAATCAACTAAACCATGTCCGATCATCACGTGAGATGGAGTAGTTTTCAATGGTGAACATCACTATGTTGATCATATCTACTATATGATTCACGCTCGACCTTTAGGTCTCAGTGTTCCGAGGCCATATCTGCATATGCTAGGCTCGTCAAGTTTAACCTGAGTATTCTGCGTGTGTAAAACTATCTTACACCCGTTGTATTTGAACGTAGAGCTTATCACACCCGATCATCACGTGGTGTCTCGGCACGAAGAACTTTCGCAACGGTGTATACTCAGGGAGAACACTTATACCTTGAAACTTTAGTAAGGGATCATCTTATAAAGCTACCGTCGAACTAAGCAAAATAAGATGTATAAAAGATAAACATCACATGCAATCAAAAATATGTGACATGATATGGCCATGATCATCTTGCGCCTTTGATCTCCATCTCCAAAGTACCGTCATGATCTCTATCGTCACCGGCATGACACCATGATCTCCATCATCTTGATGTCTATCAATGTGTCGTCACATGGTCATCTCGCCAACTATTGCTCTTGCAACTATTGCTATCACATAGCGATAAAGTAAATCAATTATTTGGCGCTTCCATCTTATGCAATAAAGAGACAACCATAAGGTTACAGCCAGTTGCCGATAACTTCAACAAAACATGATCATCCCATACAACAATTTATATGTCATCACGTCTTGACCATATCACATCACAACATGCCCTGCAAAAACAAGTTAGACGTCCTCTACTTTGTTGTTGCAAGTTTTACGTGGCTGCTACGGGCTGAGCAAGAACCATTCTTACCTACGCATCAAAACCAGAATGATATTTTGTCAAGTTAGTGTTGTTTTAACCTTCGCAAGGACCGGGCGTAGCCACGCTCGGTTCAAATAAAGTTGGAGAAACTGACACCCGCCAGCCACCTGTGTGCAAAGCATGTCGGTACAACCAGTCTCGCGTAAGCGTACGCGTAATGTCGGTCTGGGCCGCTTCATCCAACAATACCGCCGAACCAAAGTATGACATGCTGGTAAGCAGTATGACTTGTATCGCCCATAGCTCACTTGTGTTCTACTCATGCATATAACATCTAAGCATAAACCTGGCTCGGATGCCACTATTGGGGAACGTAGTAATTTCAAAAAAAATCCTACGTACATGCAAGATCATGGTGATGCATCGCAATGAGCGGGGAGAGTGAGTCTACGTACCCTCGTAGACCGAAAGCGGAAGCGTTAGCATAACACGGTTGATGTAGTCGTACGTCTTCACGATCCGACCGATCCAAGTACCGAATGTACGACACCTCCGAGTTCAGCACACGTTTAGCTTGATGACGGCCCGCAAACTCCGATCCAGCAGAGCTTCACGGGAGACTTTCGTCAGCACGACGGCGGGATGACGGTGATGATGTTGCTACCGACACAGGGCTTTGCCTAAACACCGGTACGATATGACCAATGTGGAATATGGTGGGGGGGCACCGCACACGGCTGGGAGAGATCAACAGATCACTTGTGTGTCTATGGGGTGCCCCCTGGCCACGTATATAAAGGATGGAGGGAGGAGGAGGCCGGCCCTCATAGGGCGCGCCCAAGTGTGGAGTCCTACTAGGACTCCCTAGTCCTAGTAGGATTCCTCCTCCCACATGGAATAGGAAAAAGGGAAGGGAGAAGGAGAAGGAAGGAAGGGGGCGCCCCCCTCCCTAGTCCAATTCGGACTAGTCCATGGGGAGGGGTGCGGCCACCCTTTGAGGCCTTTCTCTCCTTTCCCGTATGGCCCAATAAGGCCCAATACGAATTCCCGTAACTCTCCGGTACTCCAAAAAATACCCGAATCACTCGGAACCTTTCCGATGTCCAAATATAGTCGTCCAGTATATCGATCTTTACGTCTCGACCATTTAGAGACTCCTCGTCATGTCCCTGATCTCATACGGGACACCGAACTACCTTCGGTACATCAAAACACATAACTCATAATATAAATCTTCATCGAACGTTAAGCGTGCGGACCCTGCGGGTTCGAGAACTATGTAGACATGACCAAGACAAGTGTCTGGTCAATAACCAATAGTGGAACCTGGATGATCATATTGGCTCCTACATATTCTACGAAGATCTTTAAAGGTCAAACCGCATAACAACATACGTTGTTCCCTTTGTCATCGGTATCTTACTTGCCCGAGATTCGATCGTCGGTATCTCAATACCTAGTTCAATCTTGTTACCGGCAAGTCTCTTTACTCGTTATGTAATGCGTCATCCCGCAACTAACTCATTAGTCACATTGCTTGCAAGGCTTATAGTGATGTGCATTACCGAGAGGGCCCAGAGATACCTCTCTCACAAACAGAGTGACAAATCCTAATCTCGAAATACGCGAACTCAACAAGTACCTTCGGAGACACCTGTAGAGCACCTTTATAATCACCCATTTACGTTGTGACGTTTGGTAGGACACAATGTGTTCCTCTGGTGAACGTGAGTTGCATAATCACATAGTCATAGGAACATGTATAAGTCATGAAGAAAGCAATAGTAACATACTAAACGATCAAGTGCTAAGCTAACGGAATGGGTCAAGTCAATCACATCATTCTCCTAATGATGTGATCCCATTAATCAAATTACAACTCATGTCTATGGTTAGGAAACTTAACCACCTTTGATTAACGAGCTAGTCAAGTAGAGGCATACTAGTGACACTATGTTTGTCTATGTATTCACACATGTATACAATTCTAGCATGAATAATAAACATTTATCATGAAATAAGGAAATAAGTAATAACTTTATTATTGCCTCTAGGACATATTTCCTTCAGTATCCGATTACCAGAAGCTTGTTTATGGAATTTACTTGACTACGAAGAAAGTTGCACATTATTTCCAAGACCACTCGATCTCAGTTGTCAGTGATGATCCATTGTATGAGATCATGAACAATCAAGATGCAACTGGTCGAGTGGCTAAGTAGGAAATTGAGCTTCTCCATTTGGATATCAAGTTTGAAGCAAAGAAGGCGATCAAATCTCAGGTGCTCGCAGATTTCTTGGCTGAGTGTATTGAGTAGCAACAACCGACTCAAGTTCACTCGGAACACTGGACTATGTTCTTTGATGGTTCTAAGATGCTGAATGGTTCTGGTGTCGGAGTGGTCCTAGTGTCTCCAAGAGGCGATAAACTCAGTTATGTTCTCCATATTCACTTTGATTCCTCCAATAATGAAGCTGAGTATGAAGCACTCCTCTATGGGTTGCGTATGGCCATCTCACTCGGCATCCGTCGCCTGATGGTCTATGACGACTCTAATTTGGTGGTCAATCAGGTCATGAAGGAGTGGGATGTCAGGAACCCTGCAATGACTGGATACGGCAATGCAGTAAGGATACTAGAGAAAAGTTCGAGGGATTGGAGCTTCACCACATTCCCTGACTCAAAAATCAAGCAGCTGACGATCTGGCAAAGATAGGTTCCACTCGGAAGCGCATCCCCAGCAACGTGTTTCTAGTACATCTCCATTCCCCGTCATTACAGGAAGATCCTTTCACTGAAGAGCCACCTTAGGCGAAAAGTCCTACCGATCCGACTAAAATCGAGGTACCTGCTGTTATTGACTTGGTAATGGAGATCCTAGTAAGCACCCCCGACTGGACAGTGCCGTACATCGCATATATGCTCAGGAAGGAACTTCCAGAAGATGAAGTTGAAGCAAGACAGATTGTCCGTAGATCGAAAGCATTCACAGTAATCAATGGGCAGCTTTATAGAGAGAGTGTCAGTAGCGTCGCCCAACGATGCATTTCCCCAGAAGAAGGCCGACTGATTCTGGATGAGATTCACTCGGGGACCTGTGGTCACCATGCATCCTCTCGGACCATCGTGGCCAAAGCATACCGAGCAGGATTCTACTGGCCTCGAGCTAATGAGGCCGCAAAAGAAATCATGGACAAGTGTGAAGTTTGTCGGTTCTATGCAAACTTGTCACACAAGCCCGCATCTGCTTTGAAGACCATTCCACTCGTCTAGCCATTTGTTGTTTGGGGATTGGGCATGATCGGGCCGCTCAAGACCGACAGAAGTGGTTTCACTCATTTACTTGTCGCAGTTGGTAGATTGAAGCCAAGCTAATCAAGATACTAGACTCACGCACGGCCATCAAGTTTATAAAGGAGCTGGTGTTCAGATATGGTGTTCTGCACCGTATTATCACAGATAATGGCTCAAAATTCGACTCAGAAGAATTTAGAGCGTTCTTGTGCTTCCCAGGGCACTCGGGTAGATTATGTTGGAGATATGCCCTAGAGGCAATCATGTATGATGATATTTCCTATGTGTTTATGAATAAAGATAGTCCTTGGACATTATCAATGATGTGTATCAGCAAGTACGTGACTTGTTTGTGGGACTATGCATTGTATGATGACTACCCTAAAAGGTCCCTAGTCGAAAGAGCTGTGTGTGCGCGCAGCCGACTAGACTAGCATATGACACGGTCGATGGCTTGGTCTCACTAGCCATAGAGCATTGGATGCTAACCGGATAATATGGACTCAGAAGGACCTGGTCGTATTCGACGTAGTCGAATCCGAGTCGAGACAAGGTCTGAGTCGGACAGACCCAACTATGAGACACAGCGATATGTCATCTGTGAGTCTCTAGTACAACATACATTCTATGTCCTAAGACCTGAGCAGACGCATGTACTCGGGATGGTGACAGACTTGCTTTGGGCCGACAAAACGCTACTCCATGACTAGGTACTAGGTAGTTACAAAGGTAGGTTCGGGTTTGTCCAGTCCCATGCTACGAGACATGGTGGAGAAAGATGGGATTTGCCCCTCCGATCAGGAGAGATATACTCTGGGCCCCTCGTGTGATCCGACCAGGATAAGCATGGCCATGCGACAAGGATTATGAGATAATCCAGTTTGTGGTTGGTATCAACGGAACGAGAAAGGGGTCGGGGTAGCACAAGGATGACAGTCTCGCCTTGAGCCCGACACATATATCGTGAGGCAAAGGGAACAGAAGTGTGACACATTGTACAGGTTCGCCTAACCAGCTTCATAGTCTTCTTGGTGGTCGGCACGCCTTGCTAGAGGCCTCTACCACCTGTGCAGGTCGAAGGTGATCCGAATTGTGGCCAAGCTGACTTGAACCTAAGGGGTCGTGCACTTAAGGGAAGGAACCTACGAGGTCGGTTCAGAGGACACTAGTCGGATGTGATCCGAGCTGGACTTGGAATGCGACCGAGTAGGCTTTGGGTTTAGGATCCATGCAAGGCCCAAGTGTTGAGCCCGCGATGGAATCCTATAAATAGTGGAGCTGTGGCACACTTATTCAGTTGATTGCTTCAGCGTTTTCACTAGGGTTTGCATGTGTTGCGAATAGACACCTCTACTCGCCGCTGGTTGTGTGATCGGACCTAGCAGTCCACCGCACGACGTTCCTCCTACACGTGCGGATACCGTTAGAGGCAGTGCACTTGTGCTGCTCCAGCCAACCTGTACGAGGGATCTGACGACTGGCTGTTTAAGGGAGATCATATGAGGAGGAGACAAACCACGTAGACGCGCTGCCCCAACTCTTCTTCCGTTGCATGGCACTGCGCTTCTAGTGGTAATGATCCGTGATCCATCTCCTGTAGCATGTTCCTATTGTTCTGCGCGTAGGAAATTTAAATTTGCAGTCGATGCACCCTACCATAGATCCCAACAGTGGTATCAGAGCCTCTTCTATAGGATTGGGATTCAGATCGTATGCATATTAGATATGTGGAGGCGGCAGATGAGATATGTTGTCGTTGATGAGATCGGCTGTGTGCACGGTTGGTGAGATTAACTGCACATGGGGATCGATGAGGCTATGTTTTCTAATGATCGGAGTCGATGAGGTCGTGACACAATCTACCCCTACTGGTCGGTATCCTCCATCATGGTTAATAGTGAAACGTAAATCGGAATCAGACTCGCAATGATCGATAAGATCGGTCAGATCAGAAAATTCGGCGTGATCGGAGTTCAGATGTGATCTGTGATTTCGGCGGGACCGCCGTGTGCGTAGCGCCTTGTATTTCTTACACGATCACTCAAATCAGTAGAATGTGATTCTATGCGTAACTTTGTTTTGTAGGGTTTGATGTGAATAGTATGGCTCATGTGTATGTGATGCATGTGTGTAATTTATACATGGCATGCGCGTCATGTTTGTCAGCCGGCAGGAGCCAAAGTGTTGTCATTATAATGTATAACGACCTGCGTGTCGACTTGTGACTCTATGTAAAATTCATTACTAGTTGTAGTAGTTGGACTATAGAGATCAGGTTGGGGGATTGGCGTCCCGGCGTGACAAACAGGATGGAGTTCCTAGATGGTCATCGGAGTCGGAGCCGACCTGGAAGAACATCCATGAAGGAGCCATACTATTTTACAATATGTGTTTATTTGTGATTGTTATGCTTCTTTGTTTCTATGCATGTTAGAATGGTAGAAAGATCCCTCATGAATATCAAGCGAATTGCCATCCCCGATGTTGCACATTCGCATGTCAAGTATGTCTAGTAGTGGGCTCATAAAATTGGGGTGCTGCTGGGTGTCCTTGAACTGAAGGGTTCATGTCGGACACGGACATGCATTGCATCAGGTTAACTTGATAAGGCTATCAAAACAGTTTTGGGCCTTGTGGCAAAGAAGGTTGGGAGCCAGGTATAAGATACCTACCAACCGACAGGAGTCGTATAGAGATACAATTAACAAGGAGTTGCTTACTGGATAGGTATGTTGGCTAGCAGTGATGCTAAAGCTCACTAGTCGCATGCGCTAGTCGGATCCTGACTCACTGAGAGTTTGCAGAGGGATGCTGGCTTTAGTGGGAGTATTTCTGTTTAGGCTTGAATTACTCTACATAAACACATTGCCAAGTGATTGCATTTTTCTGTTGTAGATCAATGGCACCACCTGCTCAACCCAACTTTGCATTGAAATCAATTCTGGAGAAGGATAAACTGAATGGAACAAACTTTAGCACCTGGTATAGAAATTTGAGAATTGTTCTCAAGCATGATAAAAAGGAACATGTTCTAGAGGATCCACTTCCAGAGGAACCTGCCGATAATGCTAATGCCACAACCAGGAATGCCTACTAGAAACTCATTTTTAGAGATGCCTAAGTATTTTTAATAAAGCCAGACAGTTACAGAAAAATAGAAAACAGAAAATAAAAGAGAAGGAGGGAACTTACCTGGCCGCAGCCCACCTGGCAGCCCACCTAGCAGGCCCAGCACTGTGTTGGCCCATGCCAGCCAATTGCTTCATCCTTGCCAGGCAGGCACAGAGGTGACGCCGACGAGCGCGGGCTCACCACGCCACCTCCCTCCTTGCCTGCCTCACCGAGGCGCCTCGAAGCCCTCCTCGGCGCCGCTCTGGACCCCCTGACCCCCTCACTCTCCCGTGTCCACTCCTCTCCTCTCCCTCGCTCTCTCACGCGATGCCCGAACGCCATCGTCGTCGCCGTTCGCCACCACCATAGCCACCGCCTCCCCCTCGCTTCTCCGACCGGTCCAGAGGCTCCTCCTCAACCCCCCCTTTCTTCCACCCCAAGCCACGCCACCGCGGGAGCCCCACATCGCCTCCACGAGTCGTCTTCCCCGAGCACGGCCGCCGGACTCCATCGATGGATTCGTCGCCTTTCGGTCGTCCCCGAGACAGCTGAGCATGTCGTCGGCCTCACCGTGAGCTCCCGGTCCTTTCCCCCTTAAGCACGTCGTTGTTTTCGTTCCGTAGCCGCCGATTCCACCGGAGCCGCGAGCTCGGTCTCGCCGGCCATGTTGCCGCCGTGGCCAGGGCCACCGCAGCTCATACCCGCGCACGTCATCGCACTCAGCTACCTCCCAGAAGCCCAACGCCGCCGCCCACAGCTCCTGCCGTGCCTCGCAGCACCCCGCACGCACATGGCCGAACTCCGGCCGCCGCCTTTGAGCTCTCCGCTGTCGATATAGGCTGCCCCCGTCTTAACTGACTGCACCATTTGACGCGCGGGATCTCTAGCGTCACGTAGAAGCCCTCCGCCGGCCATTTGGTCGCCGGAGGAGGAATTTCGAATGCCTCCGCCGTCTCTGGCCTCGCCGGCGACTCGACGCCGGTGGGTTTGACCCGCTGACCGTTGACTGGGTGGGTCCAGTTTGACCCCCTGGGTCACTGACGTGTGGGCCACCCTTGTTAGTTATTACCTAGGTTAGTTTAGCGCTAATTAACCTAGATTAGTGCTTAACCTAACACTAACTAACTCTGTTTAGTTAGTTAACTAACCACTGACACGTGGGTCCAACAGGTCAGGTTTGACCTGGCCGATCCAGTTGACCGCTGACATCACAGTGACGTCATGCTGACGCATTAATTCAATTATTGGAATTATTCTTATTCAGGAAATTCCAGAAAATGTCCTAAACTTCTAAAAATCATATAAAATCAACCGTAGCTCCAATTCAAATAAATTATATAAGAAAAATGATCAGAAAAACCCAATCTATCCATCTGCACTGGTTTCATGCATGTTAGAACACATTAACCTTGCTGTTTAGGTGAAACAAGTTAATGCACTATTATGACCTCTTAAAATGGGTTTGCATTTGAATCTTTGGTTCAAATGGACTCATCTCAATCTGTTCTAGCTTGCATTAGACCAAACACATTCATATTGCCATGTCATAGCATGCATCATATTGTGCATTGCATTGATTGTGTTCCCTTCTGTGTTGCCGGTATTTGAACCCTCTCGATAGATGTGATACCGACGATGAGATCGATGACACCGATGAAGAGCTATACTATCTTTAGAAGTGCCAGGCAAGCAAAACCCCCTTGTTCATTCTGATACAATCCCACTCTCTCTTTCCTGCTCTCTTTTACTGCATTAGGACAACAACGATTCATTTGTTACTTGCTGCGGTAGCTGAACCCCTTTATCCTCTGCATGACCTGTCATTGCCACAGTAAATAGATGAAACCCACTAGCATGAGTAGGAGTTGTTTGAGCCCTGTTGTGACTACTCATTAATGCTTGTTTGTCATGCCTGCTACTGCTTAGAGTTGAGTCAGGTCTGATTCATCGAGGATGAATCAGAGGTGTGTGAACATGTCCTACTGTGTATGAGCTAAGTGTGTGAACACGATTTGGTAAAGGTAGCGGTGAGAGGCCATGTAGGAGTACATGGTGGGTTGTCTCATTGAAGCCGTCCTTAGGAACTGAGTTCTGTGTTTGTGATCCATGATTCAGCTACTACCATGCATTGGGCCCTGAAATATGACCCCGCTCAACTTCTTAATTTCCCTTGTCCTCTGTCCAGGAATTGCAAATAGTTTCTGGTGTTTGTAGTATGCTGGAGGCCGTGGGCAGCGCTGACCCGAGGGGTGGGCTATGATGCGGTAGGCACGTGGCACGGTGTACCGGGCGCCCGTTTGGTGTCTCGGGAACCCTGCACACACTGTTTGGGGCTGTGAGCGAAACTCTGGCCGGATCTCCTCGCGGATGGAACCCGAATAGGCGATAAACCTAGACTAGAGACTTGAGTGTTTAGGTAGGTCGTGGTCTACACCCACGTCGGCTTTCGCTTGAAGTCTGCCGAGCACATGTCGTGTGCAGATGCTAAGTGGTGGAAACATGCATGAAGAAGTACACCCCTGCAGGGTTAACATCATCTATTCGAATAGCCGTGTCTGCGGAAAAGGACTTCTGAGTTGCCTGTACAGTTCATAGACAAGTGAAAGTGGATACTTTAAAATGCGCAAGATAAGCGTGAGTGCTATGGATGGCGTTCTCGTAGGGAGACGGGAGCGGATCCATAGTGGTGTATTGGTTGGTGAATATGTGGACTCGTGTGCGCCACCTCAAAAGAGTTACTTGCAGTCGTAGTTCAGGATAGCCACCGAGTCAAAGCTGGCTTGCTGCAGTTAAACCCCACCATCCCCTTTGTTGATAATGATGCATATGTAGATAGTTCTGATGTAAGTCTTGCTGGGTACATTTGTACTCACATTTGCCTATTTTATGTTTTTGCAGAGAGACTTCAGTCTCACTACTAGTTCCACGTGGACTTCGACGTTTAGCTTGTTACCTCAGCTACGATCTTGTGCCCTCGGCAGGATCTGGTAGATAGTCAGGCTTCTCAGCCTTTTTCATTTGTAGATGTCTGTACTCAGACATGTTAAGCTTTCGCATGTGTTTGACTTGTATGCTCTGAATGTTGGGTCGTGAGACCCATGTTTGTAATATCTCGCTCCTCGGAGCCTATTGAATAAAATACTTGAGTTGTAGAGTCATGTTGTGATGACATGTTGTATTTGCACATATCGAGCATATTGTGTGTATGCTATTGAAATGCTTGGTATGTGTGGGATCTGACTATCTAGTTGTTTATCCTTAGTAGCCTCTCTTACCGGGAAATGTCTCCTAGTGCTTCCACTGAGCCATGGTAGCTTGCTACTGCTCCGGAACACTTAGGCTGGCCGGCATGTCTCCTTCTTTGTTCCTGTGTCTGTCCCTTCGGGGAAATGTCATGCGATGAGTACCGGAGTCCTGTTAGCCCACTACAGCCCGGTTTACCGGAGTCCTACTAGCCCAGTTGCTACAGCCCGGATTCACTCGCTGATGACCGACACGTTCCTTGTTGGGTCATGTATGCCTGTCCCTGTAAGTTAGTGCAACTTTGGGTTCACGACTAGCCATGTCAGCCCGGGTTCTTTGTCATATGGATGCTAGCGGCACTATCATATACGTGAGCCAAAAGGCGCAAACGGTCTCGGGCCAGGTAAGGTGGCACCCGTGGGAATACCGTGCGTGAGGCCGCAAAGTGATATGAAGTGTTACATGCTAGATCGGTGTGACTTAGGATCGGGGTCCTGACAGCTTTGGTATCAGAGCCTGACTGCCTGTAGGATTACCAAGCCAAACTGGTCGAAATTGAGTCTAGAAATTCTTTAGTTATGTAAGGGAATTGATTGTGGGTTGGAACGTAAGGCTCTTTTTACTCCTTATACCTCATGCCCTTCTTATCTGAGTCATCTTATCTTTCCTACGGGGTTAAGGAACTAGGCTTTCTCTTCTTTCTATCAGGATCACGTGTTACTAATCCGTAGACTTATAAGATTGTTGGTTTTAAGCCTCAGTTCAGTCCCGACTACTTCTGTATGTTAACTGTTGATCTCGAAACCTTGATATTGTACTTCTGAGTGGCTATGCCACCATCTTTGTAGCATGTCTCCAATATTTTTGAGCATTTACAGTCATTATGCTGTTCGAGTCATCCCAGGTTTCTAAAATAGTCTGATGCATTTGCAGATCCCCCTTTCCGTTTTCGATGTTTCTTTAGGCCATGTTAATCACACTAACTGCTGAGTTGAGGTACTCTATGGCCTCGACATATATGTTGGAGTTATTATTATGACCCTAGGTGTCTTAGAGTGCCATCTAGTAATCTAGACATGATTTGTGTCCCAGTGTGATGATTCTGGCCTTTATTCTCGAAAGCATCCCGTGATGCAATTTAGTTAGTAGGTATTCTATTCCTAGGGTTTTGAACCCGAGATTCACCCTACTTACTTCATGTTGATAGTAATTGCTAGTTCCCTTAGGTTATTAGTAACCTTTGCATTAGTCCTCGAGGTCCGTGGTATTTCCTTCTTCCAAATACTTTGAACCACTTACGGCAGATGTCTGTTGGATCAAAAGATCACAACAGGAGTGCTCTCGATGGGTTCTCCATTCTATATTGCGACTCTGCCAGTTCTACTTTTCTGCATGGGTTATCCAGAAGAAACTTGTTGAACTTGGTTCGACATACTAACCTATGCATCCACAACTTAGAAAACCGTATGTTCCTTTGAGTTGTCCCGCTTTAGTTGTCTTCCGACCCTCGTCTACCAATTGATAGTCAAGAGTATGCGTGCAATCGTTCATCGATGCCTATTATTCTTATGGTCCCGTCAAGCCATTCTATTCCAGAATGACTAGGAGAAATGAACTCCAGTACCTCATCCATATCTAGGATTGGGCCAAAGTAGTCATACTCCGCAGATCAAAATACTAATCCAGTTTTTGTCCTGTTCTACCTTGAGGTATTACCCTCTTTATGTCAAGAAAGTCATAGGAATTACACATCATCTTATGAATTCTTGATACAGTGATACTTCTCGCCCTCATTATTCATTTCTCGGCTCCCGTATTGTTGCAACCGGAACGCCGCCAAGTGAAACATGATGTGTGAAATCTATACTCCTAGCAACTCTGTTTCTTGGTAGTTAAATGGATAATAACCTCATTTTTAGCGTGTTGGTTACTGAATCATCACCCTAAGGTTGATCGTGCTACCTAGTCCTTATTTTCGGTGCACCTTTTGATCAATGAGTTAGGGCTATGTCAATGCCTTGCTTATTTGATCATCTCATCTTGCCCTGAAGAGCAAGATTGTTCTCGAGTTTAATAGCATATCGGTGGTTCGTGATGTTCCGAATATCTTCTCGGAAGTATTACCAGGTTGTCACCTGACCGCTATGTTGAGTTCGTGATCAAGTTGGTTTCATATAAACCACCCATTCTCCAAGAATCTGTGTTGCATACCCCTGGGCTGTTTGGTCAAGCTAAACAACAACTTGGAGAGTTGGAAGATGGAAGCTTGTCCGATTTAGTTCATCTTAAGGGATATCTTGTATGTGTGTTGAAGAAAGATGATATCTTCATGGATTGGTCCCTGTGATCAGTTGTTGGACCTATTACCTTATCAAAACTTTGATTTGGGTATGGGCTATTCTCAAATCAAATCAGAACCAATGATGTTCATAATGTTGTCTTACTCGTGGTTCCTCCTCGAGCATACTCCATTATATCTTTTGGTCTGACCAATGCTATCACCATGTTCACATAATTGTGGAATTCCATTTATATGGAAACCTGGATGAATTGTTGTTGAGCCCATCGACAACATCCTTGTCCTCTCCATAATTTTGTTGAACATTAAGCTAGTGTTGGAAACTTTTGAAAGCATTTGTTCATGTTAGCTCATGAAGCATATGTTCGGATGTAAGAAGTGACTTCCTCCAGTTCATGTGCATTTGATGCAAGTTGCCGCCGTGGATTCGAGAAAGTCAATGTTGCTTCCTTTGGAATCATCCCAAATTGGTCATGCATACGTGTGAAGTATTCTGTGGTTTGGAGACTTGCAACCTCCGTTCTATATGTGTTCCTAGCACGCACAAGCACTAGGTGTTATCATCGTCATAACTAAGATTGCTCCTAGCTTCCTCGGTTATGCTATAAATTTTCAAACAGTGGACTCACTCTCTGCTGTTGAGTTTCTTCCCAGTTACTAGAATCATTTCCATCATTTGTGTTTTGTTCCCAGCTTGCACCATCATTGTGCCATCCTACCTTGGGTCCCATCCATTTTCGGTGATAAGCAAAATAAACCCTTGTGTTGTCTTCAACAAGGTAATCCACATCATCCATACTGGTCCGGGTATGTCATTCCACCGAACTCCTCCAAATGATCGATTTTGATTTGACTTAAGCTGGTATAAAGAATTTCAATGATCTCGGAATCAAAGGTAATTCTTTTTGCCACTTAAGGGGATATTTCTACGAGTCACCCTCCACCAAGATGTCTCGTTATGGTATCATGGCAACCCAACTCCTCGCTACGTTGACAACCGTTCACCACCTTCTTAAGCGTGAAATTGTTGTCTCTAGTGGACCTTCTTTATCTGCTTCACTCCATTCCTCTAGATGTGTGCTTTGCGTCTCAGCTCGTGAGATGTTTCTATGTCTCATTCTGTGAGTGGATCCTGAGTTGCTAGATCTTCGAGAAGATCAATCCTTGTAGAGTTTCTTTCTCCTCTTGTTGTCATGTTGGTAGGAGTTCCTGGAGCAAGACATCGAGACAATGATGGTGATCGAATCAACGTTCATTTGAAGTGCAACCTGGATCGTGAAGATCATGTTAGCTTGTGTCCTTGTGTCTTCTTACCCTATGCTTGAATCTCGGGACGAGATTCTTGTTTAGTGGGGGTGAGTTGTCACATCCCCAGTTTAGGCCTTGCTTGTCTTTGCTTTAGCTTCCATGCATCATGTTTAAATTCTTTTGAAAACTTGAAATGGCGATGCTTAAACCCTAACACCAAATGAATTCAACTAGGGTCAAAATAAAATCTTTTTCTTTGAACTCAAAATGCCCTCTAAAAATGTTCAACATTTCTGGTTTGAGGTGGAAGCATCTACCAAAAATGGTTTATATTTTTGCAGGACATATTGGGCTCTGAATTAAATCATACTCTATTTGTATTTGGGCATTTAAATGCTATAAAATATTTCAAATGCCCAAATAATTCTGAAAATAAGTGTGGGCTATTGGAAATAATCTAAACAGAGCCCCTCATTATTTTCCAGGATTTTTAGAGATGCCTAAGTATTTTTAATAAAGCCACACAGTTACAGAAAAATAGAAAACAGAAAATAAAAGAGAAGGAGGGAACTTACCTGGCCGCAGCCCACCTGGTAGCCCACCTGGCAGGCCCAGCACTGTGCTGGCCCATGCCAGCAAGCTGCTTCGTCCTCGCCAGGCAGGCATAGAGGTGACGCCGAAGAGCGCGGGCTCGCCACGCCACCTCCCTCCTTGCCTGCCTCACCGAGGCGCCTCGAAGCCCTCCTCGGCGCCGCTCTGGACCCCCTGACCCCCTCACTCTCCCGTGCCCACTCCTCTCCTCTCCCTCGCTCTCTCATGTGATGCCCGAACGCCATCGTCGTCGCCGTTCCCCACCACCATAGCAACCGCCTCCCCCTCGCTTCTCCAACCGGTCCAGAGGCTCCTCCTCGACCCCCTCTTTCTTCCACCCCAAGCCACGCCACCGCGGGAGCCCCACATCGCCTCCACGAGTCATCTTCCCCGAGCACGGCCGCCGGACTCCATCGACGGATTCGTCGCCTTCCGGTCGTCCCTGAGCCAGCTAAGCATGTCGTCGGCCTCACCGTGAGCTGCCGGTGTTTTCCCCCTTAAGCACGTCGTCGTTTTTGCTCTGTAGCCGCCGATTCCACTGGAGCCGCGAGCTCGGCCCCGCCGGCCATGTCACTGCCGTGGCCAGGGCCACCGCAGCTCATACCCGCACACGTCATCGCACTCAGCTACCTCCCAGAAGGCCAACGCCGCCGCCCACAGCTCCTGCTGTGCCCCGCAGCACTCCGCGCACACATGGCCGAGCTCCGGCCGCCGCCTTTGAGCTCGCCGCCGTCGATATAGGCTGCCCCCGGCTTAATTGACTGCACCATTCGACGCACGGGATCTCTAGCGTCACGTAGATGCCCTCCGCCGGCCATTTGGTCGCCGGAGGAGGAATTCCGAATGCCTCCGCCGTCTCTGGCCTCGCCGGCGACTCGACGCCGGTGGGTTTGACCCGCTGACCGTTGACTGGGTGGGCCCAGTTTGACCCCCTAGGTCACTGACGTGTGGGCCACCCTTGTTAGTTATTACCTAGGTTAATTTAGCGCTAATTAACCTAGATTAGTGCTTAACCTAACACTAACTAACTCTGTTTAGTTAGTTAACTAACCACTGACACGTGGGTCCCACAGGTCAGGTTTGACCTGGCCGACCCAGTTGACCGCTGACATCATAGTGACGTCATGCTGACGCATTAATTCAATTATTGGAATTATTCTTATTCAGGAAATTCCAGAAAATGTCCTAAACTTCTAAAAATCATATAAAATCAACCGTAGCTCCAATTCAAATAAATTATATATGAAAAATGATCAGAAAAACCCAATCTATCCATCTGCACTGGTTTCATGCATGTTAGAACACATTAACCTTGCTGTTTAGGTGAAACAAGTTAATGCACTATTATGACCTCTTAAAATGGGTTTGCATTTGAATCTTTGGTTCAAATGGACTCATCTCAATCTGTTCTAGCTTGCATTAGCCCAAACACATTCATATTGCCATGTCATAGCATGCATCATATTGTGCATTTCATTGATTGTGTTCCCTTCTGTGTTGCTGGTATTTGTCCCCTCTCGATAGATGTGATACTGACGATGAGATTGATGACACCGATGAAGAGCTATACTATCTTCAGAAGTGCCAGGCAAGCAAAACCCCCTTGTTCATTCCGATACAATCCCACTCTCTCGCTCCTGCTCTCTTTTACTGCATTAGGACAACAACGATTCATTTGTTACTTGTTGCGGTAGCTGAACCCCTTTATCCTCTGCATGACCTGTCATTGCCACAGTAAATAGATGAAACCCACTAGCATGAGTAGGAGTTGTTTGAGCCCTGTTGTGCCTACTCATTCATGCTTGTTTTTCATGCCTGCTACTTCTTAGAGTTGAGTCAGGTCTGATTCATCGAGGATGAATCAGAGGTGTGTGAACATGTCCTAATGTGTATGAGCTAAGTGTGTGAACACGATTTGGTAAAGGTAGCGGTGAGAGGCCATGTAGGAGTACATGGTGGGTTGTCTCATTGAAGTCGTCCTTAGGAACTGAGTTCTATGTTTGTGATCCATGATTCAGCTACTACCATGCATTGGGCCCTGAAATATGACCCGCTCGACTTCTTAATCACCCTTGTCCTCTGTCCAGGAGTTGCAAGTAGTTTCTGGTGTTTGTAGTATGCTGGAGGCCATGGGCAGCGCTAACCCGAGGGGTGGGCTGTGATGCGGCTGTCAGCGAAACTCCGGCCGGATCTCCTCGCGGATGGAACCCGAATAGGCGATAAACCTGGACTAGAGACTTGAGTGTTTAGGTAGGTCATGGTCTACACCCACGTCGGCTTTCGCTTGAAGTCTGCCGAGCACATGTCGTGTGCAAACGCTAAGTGGTGGAAACATGCATGAAGAAGTACACCCCTGCAGGGTTAACATCATCTATTCGAATAGCCGTGTCTACGGAAAAGGACTTCTGAGTTGCCTGTACAGTTCATATACAAGTGAAAGTGGATACTTTAAAATGCGCAAGATAAGCGTGAGTGCTATGGATGGCGTTCTTGTAGGGAGACGGGAGCAGATCCATAGTGGTGTATTGGTTGGTGAATATGTGGACTCGTGTGCGCCACCTCAAAAGAGTTACTTGCAGTCGTAGTTCAGGATAGCCACCGAGTCAAAGCTGGCTTGCTGCAGTTAAACCCCACCATCCCCTTTGTTGATAATGATGCATATGTAGATAGTTCTGATGTAAGTCTTGCTGGGTACATTTGTACTCACGTTTGCCTATTTTATGTTTTTGCAGGGAGACTTCAGTCTCACTAGTAGTTCCACGTGGACTTCGATGTTTAGCTTGTTACCTCAGCTACGATCTTGTGCCCTCGGCAGGATCTGGTAGATAGTCAGGCTTCTCAGCCTTTTTCATTTGTAGATGTCTGTACTCAGACATGTTAAGCTTCCCCATGTGTTTGACTTGTATGCTCTGAATGTTGGGTCGTGAGACCCATGTTTGTAATATCTCGCTCCTCGGAGCCTATTGAATAAAATACTTGAGTTGTAGAGTCATGTTGTGATGACATGTTGTATTTGCACATATCGAGCATATTGTGTGTATGCTATTGAAATGCTTGGTATGTGTGGGATCTGACTATCTAGTTGTTTATCCTTAGTAGCCTCTCTTACCGGGAAATGTCTCCTAGTGCTTCCACTGAGCCATGGTAGCTTGCTACTGCCCCGGAACACTTAGGCCGGCCGGCATGTGTCCTTCTTCGTTCCTGTGTCTGTCCCTTCGGGGAAATGTCACGCGATGAGTACCGGAGTCCTGTTAGCCCGCTACAGCCCGGTTTACCGGAGTCCTGCTAGCCCAGTTGCTACAGCCCGGATTCACTCGCTGATGACCAACACGTTCGTTGTTGGGTCATGTATGCATGTCCTTGTAAGTTGGTGCCACTTTGGGTTCACGACTAGCCATGTCAGCCCGGGTTCTTTGTCATATGGATGCTAGCGGCACTATCATATACGTGAGCTAAAAGGCGCAAACGGTCCCTGGCCAGGTAAGGTGGCACCCGTGGGAATACCATGCGTGAGGCCGCAAAGTGACATGAAGTGTTACATGCTAGATCGGTGTGACTTAGGATCGGGGTCCTGACATCCTTGATGGACTGTAAGCTGAATGAAGGTGATCCACTAAGCCCGCATGTGATCAAAATGATCGGATATGTGCAAGCTTTGGATCAGTTGGGCTTCCCGCTCTTGGATGAGCTGGCTACTGATGCAGTTCTTGGTTCTCTTCCGCCCAGCTATGGGACATTCATCTCGAACTATCATATGCATGGCATGGATAAGAAGCTCACTGAATTGCATGTGACGCTCAAAGTGGCAGAGCAGGATATTAAGAAAGGCATGCTTCAAGTGTTGATGGTGCAGAAATCGGCTAAGTTCAAGAAGAGTTGGTCCAAGAAAAAGACTAAGGCAAAGGGCACGGAGACGGTAACCTCCACCGTTACGCCGAAGTCTGGACCGGACTCGAAGACCGTTTGCATCACTGCAAGGAGACCGGTCACTAGAAGAGGAACTGTAGCAAGTGGCTTGCAGAGAATGGCAAGAAGGCCGGAAATGCTTCTTCGCGCAAAGGTACACTTGTTGCATATGTTATAGACATTTACCTTGCTGACATACCTAGTGGCTCTTGGGTATTTGATACCGGATCGGTTGTTCACATTTGCAACTCGATGCAGGGGCTGGTAAGAACTAGGCGTGTGGCACAAGGGGAGATTGACATCAGGGTCGGCAACAAAGCAAGAGTTGTTACGTTGGAGGTCTGCACGATGCAGCTCCAGCTTCCTTCTGGATTTATTTTGGAATTGAATAATTGTTATTACATTCCTGCACTTAGTCAGAACATTATTTCTACCTCATGCTTGATGAGTCAGGGTTATGAATTCAATTTAAAGGACAATGGTTGTTCGTTTTATTTGAATGGTATGTTCCACGGCTATGCACCCATTGTTGATGGGCTTTCTATATTGAATCTAGAACAAGAACCGGTCTATAACATGAATGTCAAGAGGCATAAGCCTAGTGAGATAAATCCGACATACTTTTAGCATTGCCGGCTTGGACACATTAGTCTGAAACGCATGAAGAAGCTCCATGACGATGGGCTCCTAACTTCTTCCGACTTTGAGTCGTTCGAGACATGTGAATCATGATTTCTCGGCAAGATGACTAAGTCTCCTTTCACAAAGAGTTGTGAGAGGGCGTCCGAGCTGTTGGAGCTTATACACAGTGATGTGTGTGGTCCAATGAGCACAACGCCAGAGGTGGCTATCAGTACTTCGTAACTTTTACCGACGACTTGAGTAGATATGAATGTATCTATTTGATGAGGCACAAGTCGGAAACTTTTGAAAAGTTCAAAGAGTTTCAGAATGAGGTTGAGAATCAGCTCAGCAAGACTATAAAACTTCTACAATCAGATCGTGGAGGTGAGTACATGAGCTAGGAGTTTGATGATCATCTGAAAAGTCGAGGTATAGTACCTCAGCTCACACCTCCGGGTACGCCATAGAGAAACGGCATGTCAAAACGGAGGAATAGGACCTTTTTGGACATGGTCCGATCTATGATGAGCAAATCGGATTTACCCTTGTCATTCTAGGGATACGCTATAGAAACTGTAGCTTTCACACTTAACGGGGTACCATCAAAATCAGTAGACAATACACCACATGAGATGTGGACCGGGAAGAGTCCCGGTTTGTCTTTTCTAAAGATTTGGGGTTGTGAAGCATTTTTCAAGAGACTTATGTCAGACAAGCTTACACCCAAGTCGGATAAATGCATATTCGTGGGATATCCGAGGGAAACCTTGGGATATAGCTTCTACAACCGTGAAGAGAACAAAGTGTTTGTTGCTCGGAATGGGGTTTTCCTTGAGAAAGAGTTTCTCAGTCGGGAGGCCAGTGGGAGGACAGTCCAACTCAAAGAAATTCGAGGACCACTCGGGGACAGCTCGACTGGTGATGAGATCATGCCGGAGTCAGTCAGGGAACCCGTAGTGGAAGCGACACCGGAACCACGGAGGTCGGAAAGATTGCGCAGAGTGCGTGATGTGTTGTTGCTAGAAAGCAATGAGTCGGCCACGTATGCGGAAGCGATGGTGAGCCCAGATTCCAAGGCATGGCTAGAGGCCATGAGATCCGAGTTAAAGTCCATGGATGAGAATCAAGTTTGGGACTTGGTTGATCCGCCGCCTGGCGTAACAGCCATTGGATGCAAATGGGTCTTTAAGAAGAAAACCAATGTGGATGGAAATGTTCAGATCCACAAAGCTCGGCTTTTCGCTAAGGGTTACGGACAAGTTCAAGGAATTGACTACAACAAGACTTATTTGCCGATAGAGATGCTAAAGTTGGCGAGGATCATACTAGCTATAGTTGCATATTTCGATTATGAGATATGGCATATGGATGTCAAGATGGCTTTCCTTCATGGAAATTTCACCGAGGACGTGTATATGATACAGCCCTTGGGTTTTGTCCATCCGACTAGTGCTAGTAAGGTATGCAAGCTCAAGAGATCCATTTATGGGTTGAGGCAAGCATCTCGGAGCAGGAATGTTTGTTTTGATGAGTTCGTCACTGGTCTCGGTTTCATCAAAAGCGAAGAGGACGCTTGTTTATACAAGAAGTTAAGTGGGAGCTCGATAGTGTTTTTGATCTTGTATGTGGATGACATATTGTTGATAGGGAACGATGTTTCCATGCTAAACTCGGTCAAGGAGTCATTGAATGGCAAGTTTTGATGAAGGACCTTGGTGAGGCAGTCTGTATTTTAGGCATTAATATCTATAGGGATAGATCGAGGAGGTTGCTCGGCTTAAGCCAGAGCACGTACATAGATAAAGTGTTGAAGCAATTCAACATGAGTGAGGCGAAGAAAGGGTACTTGCCACTCTCACATGGTATAAGGCTAAGAGAGACTCAAAGTCCTTCGACATCTGATGAGCGAAGCAGGATGAGTAGGATTCTGTATGCCTCGGCAATCGGATCCATCATGTATGCCATGATATTTACAAGGCCTGATGTTGCTTTTGCAATAAGACTAACAAGTAGATAACAGGCCAACCCAGGTGAGAGTCACTAGGCAGCGGTAAAGACTATTCTAAAATACCTGAAAAAGGACTAAAGAGATGTTTCTAGTTTATGGAGGTGAGGAAGAGCTCGTCGTAAGGGGTTACGCCGATGCTAGTTTCCAAACCGACAGAGATGATTGTCGATCACAGTTCGGATTCGTGTATGTCATGAATGGAGGAGCAGTGAGCTGGATGAGTTCCAATCAAGATACGGTGGCCGATTCTACCACAGAACCGAATACATTGCGGCTTGTGAAGCTGCAAAGGAAGGTGTTTGGATCTGAAACTTTCTGGATGATCTTGGTATTTTCCCAGCCTCGGTAAAATCGTTGGACCTTTATTGTGATAATTCTGGTGCCATCACACAAGCCAAGGAGCCGAGGAATCACCACAAGATCAGACACATAGATCAGAAATATCACCTGATACGAAAGATCATAAAGAATGGTGAAGTAGAGTTATGCACAATTCAGACGGATGCAAATGTTGCGGATCCATTAACTAAGCCGCTTCCACAACCCAAGCATGAGGGGCACGTTAGAGCTATGGTTATACGATGTCTATTTGATTGACTCTAGTGTAAGTGGGAGACTATTGGAGATATGCCCTAGAGGCAATCATGTATGATGATATTTCCTATGTGTTTGTGAATAAATATAGTCCTTGGACATTATCAATGATGTGTATCAGCAAGTACATGACTTGTTTGTGGGACTATGCATTGTATCATGACTGTCCTAAAACCGGATAATGTGGACTCGAAAGGGTTGTGTGGACGCGCAGCCGACTAGACTAGCATATGACACGGTCGATGGCTTGGTCTCACTAGCCATGGAGCATTGGATGCTAACCGGATAATGTGGACTCAGAAGGATCTGGTCGGATTCGACATAGTCGAATCCGAGTCGAGATAAGGTCCGAGCCGAACAGACCCAACTATGAGACGCAGCGATATGTCATCTATGAGTCTCTAGTACAACATGCGTTCTATGTCCTAAGACCTGAGCTGACGCATGTACTCGGGATGGTGACAGACTTGCTTTGGGTTGACCAAACGCTACTTCGTGACTGGGTAGTTACAAAGGTAGGTTTCGGGTTTGTCCAGTCCCATGCTGCGAGACATGGTCGAGCAAGATGGGATTTGCCCCTCCGATCAGGAGAGATATACTCTAGGCCCCTCGTGTGATCCGACCAGGATAAGCATGGCCATGCGACAAGGATTATGAGATAATCCAGTTTGTGGTCGGTATCACTGGTACGAGAAAGGGGTCGGGGTAGCACAATTATGACAGTCTCGCCTTGAGCCCGACAACATATATCGTGAGGCAAAGGGAACAGAAGTGTGACATGTTGTACATGTTTGTCTAACCAGCTTCATAGTCTGCTTGGTGTTCGGCACACCTTGCTAGAGGCCGCTACCAACCATGCAGGTCGGAGGTGGTCTGGACTGTGGCCAAGCTGACTTGAACCTAAGGGGTCGCGTGCTTAAGGGAAGGAACCTACGAGGTCGGTTAGGAGGACACTAGTAGGATGTGATCCGAGTTGGACTTGGAACGCGACCGAGTAGACTTTGGGCTTTAGGATCCATGCAAGGCGCAAGTGTTGAGCCCGCGACGGATGCCTATAAATAGTGGAGGTGCGGCACACTTATTCAGTTCATCGCTTCAGCGTTGTCACTAGGGTTTGCATGTGTTGCGAATAGACACCTCCACTCGCTGCCGGTTGTGTGATCAGACCTAGCAGTCCACCGCACGATGTTCCTCCTGCACGCGCGGATTCCATTAGAGGTCGTGCACTTGCGCCGCTCCAGCGAACATGTACGAGGGATCTGACGACCGGCTGTTCGAGGGAGATCAGACGAGGAGGATATGAACCACGCGGATGCGCTGCACAACTCTTCTTCCGCTGCACGGCACGACGCGTCTAGTGGTAATGATCTGTGATCCATCTCCCGTAGCATGTTCCTGTTGTTCTATGCGTAGGAAATTTAAATTTACAGTTGACGCACCCTATGCAGATCCCAACAGATTACGCATCCGTTGTGCACCCGCAGTCGAATGGGCAAGTATAAAGAGCAAATGGTCTGATTCTCCAAGGGCTGAAACCTCGACTCATGCGCGACCTTCAACATGCGGCTGGAGCTTAGGTGACTGAACTTCAACGTGTTCTGTGGGGATTGAGGATGACTCCTAACCGATCCACCAACCGAACTCCCTTCTTCCTGGTGTATGGGGCTGAAGTCGTGCTTTGTAGTGACTTGTTTCACAATGCACCCCGAGTGGAACTTTATTCTGAGGCTGAAGCCGAACAAGCACGCCAAGATGTCCTCGATCTTCTGGAGGAAGAACGAGAGATGGCTTTTATTCGGTCGACTATTTATCAACAGGACCTTCATCGATTCCATGCAAGAAACATCAAAGGTTGAGCGTTTCAATAAGGAGACCTAGTGCTCCGAGTGGATCAGCAGTGACAACGCAAGCTTGCCCCAGCATTGAAAGGTCTTTTCGTTGTCACCAAGGTGCTTCACAATGGGGCTTATCATCTTTACAACCTGAAGCAAAAGAAAGACGAGTCGCGCTCCTGGAACGCATATCTTCTTTGTTGTTTTTATATTTGACAGTCAGACTGTCAGGATGTAATAAGAGTACTTTTTCCTAGATTGTTTATCAAGACATAACTCCTGCAGTCTCATAATGATTGTTCTCGCATAAGCATGTGTGCAAATCCCCCAGTGGGTGACTTAGCTGCAGAACCCCTTTTTGCCTAAGTTAAAAAACTACTTCGAGTGAGAGCAACCCACCCACTCGGGGGCTTAGCCGCGAACCAGTTTTGCCTAAGTCAAACAACTACTCCGAGTAAGAGCAATCCTCCCACTTGGGGGCTTAGCCGCGAACCTGTTTCGCCTAAGTTAAAAAAACTACTCCGAGTGAGAGCAATCCTCCCACTCGGGGGCTTAGCCGCGAACCTGTTTCTCCAAAGTTAAACAACTACTCCGAGTGAGAGCAAACCTCCCACTCAAGGGCTTAGCTGCGAACCTATTTTGCCTAAGTTAAACAACTACTCCGAGTGAGAGCAATCCTCTCACTCGGGGGCTTAGCCGCGAACCTGTTTCGCCTAAG
>NC_041385.1:157501702-157548402 GCF_002162155.2 Triticum dicoccoides
AAGTTAAACAACTACTCCGAGTGAGAGCAATCCTCCCACTCGGGGACTTAGCCACGAACCTGTTTCGCCTAAGTTAAAAACTACTCCGAGTGAGAGCAATCCTCCCACTCGGGGGCTTAGCTGCGACCCCGCACTCGCCTGAGTTAAAAACTACTCCAAGTGAGAGCAATACTCCCATTCGGGGGCTTAGCCGTGAACCTATTTCGCCTAATTTAAAAAACTACTCTGAGTGAGAGAAATCCTCCCACTCGGGGGCTTAGCCGCGAACCTATTTCGCCTAAGTTAAAAATCTACTCCGAGTGAGAGAAATCCTCCCATTCGGGGGCTTAGCCACGAACCTGTTTCACCTAAGTTAAAAAACTACTCCGAGTGAGAGTGATCCTCCTACTCAGGGGCTTAGCCACGAACCTGTTTTGCCTACGTTAAAAAACTACTCCGAGTGAGAGCAATCCTCCCACTCGGGGGCTTAGTGGCGAACCTGTTCTGCCTAAGTTAAAAATCTACTCCGAGTGAGAGCAATCCTCCCACTCGGGATCTTAGCCATGAACCTGTTTCGCCTAAGTTAAAACCTACTCCGAGTGAGAGCGATCCTCCCACTCAGGGGCTTAGATGCGACACCGCACTCGCCTAAGTTAAAAAAAACTACCCCAAGTTGAAAGTGACCCTCCCACTCGGGGGCTTAGCCGCGAACCAGCTTCGCCTAAGTCATAAAACCAAATCACGCAAAACATTGTGGAAGCAGGAAAAGCAATATTCAGATAAACCCGCCAAGTTTGGGCAAAACTGTCAAGTTTCAGAATCGCAAGCAAAAGTACTCTGGCTTCAGGCCTGAAAAAGTTTAATGGTTACAAGATCACTCGGCATCCCGAGGCGAATAAATTTGAATCATTAAAGTTTTTTGACTCAGCGGGTGGAGGACTCGCTGGTTCGACGAAGGTGTCCAAGTCAATGCCCTCAGCGATCCGAGTGGCTGCATCAGTAAAGGTCTCCATAAAGTCTTCGAACTGGAGTTTCCTTGTGGTAGCCACCTGGAGAGCTTTTAGCTTGTCCTCCCTAGCCTCCTTGCAGTGGACCCGAACAAGCGATAAGAACACATCAGCTCCACTACGAGTAGCTGACTTCTTCCAAGTTTGCACTAGACCTGGGATGTCGATGAGGCGATTCAGTGACTCAAGGTCATTCTGAAGAGTGTCCCCTGGCCATAGCTCCTTGTCTATCTGAGTCAGTGCAACCTTCAGTCGAGCGATGTACCCCAAGACACTAGCAAGACAAGCTTCAAGTCGCATCACATTCATCGCAACTTCGTCTTTGATGAGTGACTTTGTGGGATCCAAGCCTGGTTCAATTCGTTCGGTCTCTTGCTCGAAATTCTGGACAAACTCTACACAGGGAGAGAAAGTACAAGTTAGCAGCAGTAGCATTATCTGGAAGTTTCTGAATTCATTTTGAGGAAGAGATTTAACTTCAAGCATGATGTACATCTTCTTCTTGAGACCTCTCAAGTAAACCTCTAGCTCATCCCTCTTCCGAATGAGCTCATCCACCTTTCCAGCCAGGGCCACTTTCTCTTCTCTCAGTTCTGCAACTTCTTTCTTCGCCTCATCGATAGCAGTCTTCAGATTGGCATTTTCCTCTTCAAGTTTGCCGACTGAAGCTAGCTTTCTCTCAGCTAATTCAGTCTTCTCATGCACCACCTTCTGCGCCCTCGCAAGATCAGTGTCCTTCTCCAATGCCTGCTTCATGGTGTCTAAAGAAATAACATTCTTCAGTCGTGCTTGGAGTTGACGGTTTTCACTACACACATCTATTCGAATGGAGTCACTCGGCTCAAAAGATGGAAAAGGAGAAATATCAAAGAATACAGTCAGCAAGTTGTTATCTCCCATGATCGCTACTTCATCCTAAGCAGCATTCTGATTTTTCTTGGCAAGTTCCAGATCAAGTTGGAGTTGGATCTTCTCCTTCTCCAGGGTAGCATACTGAGTCCCAAGTTCACAAGATTTTTGCGATCTACAAAAAGGACAATTCAGTCGACAAAAAGAAGACCGTTTACTTCCGAGTAAAGAAGATCAAGTCAAAGCTGCCAGCGATCAAAGAAGTTTTAAGACCACCGCCGAATCAAACATTCAAAGGCGGTCTCAGGGACTACACCCAGTGGGTGCACTCAGCGTTCCCCCACTAGATAGATTTCCCACTCGGTACGGCCTGCCCGGTCTGAGTGGAAGAAGAAGAAAATTATTCCCTTGTTCTCAGACCCCTGCCGACTGCCCGCAGTTGACCGCGGTCTCGGGGACTACACCCAGTGGGTGCACTCAGCGTGCCCCCATTGTATAGATTTCCCACTTGGTACGGCCTGCCCGGCTCGAGGACAAGAGTTACGAACAGACATATTCTAAAAAGACCCCCGTCAAATCAAACATTCGACGGCGGTCTTGGGGACTACACCTAGTGGGTGCACTCAGCGTGCCCCCACTGGACCAGGTACCCACTCGACACGGTCTGACCGACTCGAGTGGAAGAATTACACAGCAAAAGAAAACACCCAATGGGTGTACATATTCAAGACACAAACCCATAAGAGATGCACATTAAAAGTTCCAAAACGCTCATCAATGGACATATTATGAATAATAAAGCAGCAGTTTGAGGTAGCATATCCTAACAGAGCAGGACTCAAGACGAAGAAAAACCAATCAGAAATCAACTTACAATAGTACTTACTCGGACATTGCTCTGAAGGGCTGAACTGGCGTCATAAGCAGCCTTACTGGACTCATACACCACCTTCAGTTGCTCCATCATCAGACCAGATTGGATCATAGCTGCCTTGGTAGCTCCTACTTGGTCCTTATCGGTGTCAAAACCGGCGGATCTCGGGTAGGGGGTCCCGAACTGTGCGTCTAGGCGGATGGTAACAGGAGACAAGGGACATGATGTTTTACCCAGGTTCGGGCCCTCTTGATGGAGGTAAAACCCTACGTCCTGCTTGATTGATATTGATATTGTGGATGTTTACAAGAGTGGATCTACCACGAGATCAAGGAGGCTAAACCCTAGAAGCTAGCCTATGGTATGATTGTTGTTGTTGTGTCCTACGGACTAAAGCCATCCAGTTTATATAGACACCGTAGAGGGCTAGGGTTACACAGAGTCGGTTACAATGGTAGGAGATCTACATATCCGGATCGCCAAGCTTGCCTTCCACGCCAAGGAAAGTCCCATCCGGACACGGGGCGAAGTCTTCAATCTTGTATCTTCATAGTCTTGGAGTCCGGTCGATGATGATAGTCCAGCCGATGATAGTCCGGCTGATGATGGTAGTCCGGCTATCCGGACACCCCCTAATCCAGGACTCCCTCAGTAGCCCCTGAACCAGGCTTCAATGATGATAAGTCCGGTGCGTATATTGCTTGGCATTGCAAGGTGGGTTCCTGCTCCGAATGATAGAAGATTGTGAACACCAGGATAGTGTCCGGCTCTGCAAAATAAATTCCACATTTCACCGTAGAGAGAATAATATATACACAAGTTCAATCTGCTGACGTTTTTTGCAGCATGATGTCACGCCACTACCAAGCCATTACTTGAGTCGTTTTTTACTCTACCCCTCAGCGCATTTAGCGAAGTGGTTTCCTTGGCACGTCTTGTCGAAGCAGAGATCGTGTTTCCCTTAATCCGGGATTCTCGTCAATACAGACGTGGGTAACCCAACCGCGCCATTGATGGTGACGCTTGGGGGATAAGCAAGTTTTACCAGGCCGATGGGGGACGCGTAGACTTCGCCCGCCCATATAAGGGATAAGGATTCACCTTTTCACCTACGCCTTCTTCCTCCTTTGCTTATCCATCTCCGCGCACTCGAGCTCCAGCACCCAAGCCCGCACATCTCGTCTCAACCTTCCCCAGTCATGTCTGGAGCGGGAGGCAAGTGGATGACCTCCTCCGTTACAGAGGAGCACATCGAAAGATTGCGCAGCGCCGGCTACCTGTCCGGTGACATCGCGCACTGGCTGCCCGATGAGGGGCAGCTCATCCCCACCCCCAGGCCCCATGAGAGGGTCGTTTTTCTTCCCCACTTCCTCCGTGGACTGGGTTTTCCACTTCACCCCTTTGTCCGGGGGCTCATGTTCTACTACGGCCTGGATTTCCATGATCTGGCGCCGAACTTCATCCTCAACATCTCGGCGTTTATCGTCGTGTGCGAGGCCTTCCTCTGCATCCAGCCCCACTTCGGCTTGTGGCTCAAGACCTTCAATGTCAAGCCGAAGGTAGTAAAGGGCACTCAAGCGGAGTGCGGAGGCGCCATGTTGCGCAAGATGCCCAATGTCCTTTGGTTCGATGGGGCCTTCGTGGAATCCGTCAAGGGGTGGCAATCGGGGTGGTTCTATATCACCGAGCCGCGCGACTCTAAGTGGGCAGCGGCCCCCGAGTTCAGATCTAGTATCCCCACGCAGCTCACCTCCTGGAAAGAGAAGGGCTTGTTGTGGGGTAGTTCGGAGGAGGTGACGGGACTCCAAGCCTGTATCCAGAAGCTGGTGAAGAAGCTCTGGCTGGTTAACGTGGTCCAAGTCATGCTCGTCCGCCGGATTCTCCCATGCCAAGAGCGGGCATTCAATCTGTGGGAGTTCAATCCGGAATAGCACTAGGCGCTGAGCGGGCTCTTCGATACGATGTACGAAGGCGCCTGGAGGGTGCTGTTTAAGGGCGCCGAAGCCCCCGCATCCGCGACTGAAGATCGCGGATTTCGCTCACAGCGCCAAGCTGACGAGGTAAGTGATTCTACCCCTTTACGGGACATTTGCTTTTCATAGTTTGACTCTATGCGGGATTTAATTTCCCCTTTTCCTTTGACAGGACTGGATGAGGAAGGCGGAGCAGATTATCTGCCCGGCTCCTATGCCAGAAAACCCAGTAGACGCCCGTCTAGCGAGGCTGCTGGTTCCGGCACCGCACGTGGTGCCGGAGAAGAAGGCCAAGAAGGAGGCCACGGGTGCTCGAAAGAGTTCCCGTTTTCAGGTGTCCGACGACTCCGGGGCGGACTCCTCCCCTGAAAACGAGGAGGAGAAAGAGGACTCTCCCCCAGAGGGGGGAGAGAGGAAGAGGAAGGCTTCCCCAACAGGGGAGGCCGAAGGGTCCAAGAGGGGAAGGACTATTCCCCCGGACAGCTCCGCCAACATCAACGTTGGCGAGGAAGAATGGCCTTCAAGGGCCAGGCCTCCGGCGAGATCGTAAGTATCCGGATTCCTGAATGAGTTATAATTTCTTTTTCTGCGTCACATAGTGTCATTCTGATGCCGCATGCTGCCTGTAGTCCGGCCAATGATGATCTCCCCGCTTCAACGAGCGGGTCGTTGGCTCCGTCGGAGGTAGACTCCATCCCGACCGCCTCCACCCCCCGCGACACCAAGGACGCCGTGGTGGGGTCCCAAGAAGGAGCCCATCAGGGGGAGGCTCCGGAGGCGCCACGAGGCGGCCTCCCGGACTTTGCGCTGGACTCCATATCAGAACCCGCAGTGGTTCCGGAGTCCGGCCGGCGGCCCCTTCACACGAAGGGCAAGACCGTGACGCCGGCGGCTTCCATCCAACCGGAGGCGCCGGATAATTTGTTGGAGGCGCTCCAGAGCGCTTCCATCGAGGAAGAACACCGCACTATTATGAGTGCGGTGATCCAGAAGGTACAGCTCGCCAAGAGCGGGCTGACCAAAGCCTGCAGCAGCCTTCTATCAGGCTTTGAGGTAAGAAGTTAAAAATATGCAATGTAATACCGCATAGACAGTAGCCCCTGATGCTCGGTTCGGTGTTCGGAAAGAAAAGCCGGACTGAGGATATGAAAAAAAAAGATATACGCAGGGTTGCTAAAAAACTATGTCAATATGGGTTGCAGGCTGCGCTGCTGACCTCTGCCGCATTGACTGCGGAGGTCGGTGGTTTGAAGCAGGAGCTCGAGCGGTCCGAGCAAGAGCTCGGCCGCGCCAAGAAGCAGCTCCAGGACAAAGAAGGTGAGTAACACCACTTTGAACTTGTACCTTACAGAAAAGGATTTAGGTTGCAACAAAAAATAACAAGGATAACATGGGTACTGCAGGGGCCATGAACGAGGTGGCGACCCTGAAGGAGGCCGTGTCTGCGGCCAAACGCAATGCGGCCGCGGAACGAGCAGAGCGAGAAAAGCAGGAGGCGCGGGTGGCGGTGGTTCAGCAAGAGCTCCAGGCTCTCATGGAAAGGCATGAGAGTTTGGAGCGTGACTCAAAGACTCGAGAGTCCGAGCTTGCCTCGGCTCTCGAAAGTGCCAAGACTGCCAAGGCCGATGCCCATAAGTCCCTTCAGGAGATTGAGTTGGTGAGGAAGATAGCGGCGGGTAAGGCATTTTTCATGCAAAGCAAGCATGTGAATGTAAATTACGTGTTACTTACCCGTATTCGGAGCTCTCCAGGGGCATTTGCAGATCTGCCTCACAGTGTATCTGATGCCGCCGCATTCTATCGAGCCGAGGAGGGGAGCTCAACGGAGAAGGTCTTCTGGTCTCAGTATGCTTAGGCCGGCAATCCGGTGCCCCCTAGCGACCAGCTGAAGCAGCTGGTCGAGCTCCACAAGGCGGCCGAGCAGGCCATGAAGGGCCTCATAGTCCGGCTGTGGCCTGGAGAGGCCATGCCTGGGAGCTACTTCGGCCTCGTGCGACGGTTGGTGGATGCGTGCCCCTGGGTGGAGGTTATCAAGCGCCCCGCCTGTATTGAAGGTGCTCGTCGGGCCCTTGCCCGCGCAAAGGTGCATTGGGGCAAGCTGGATGCGGAGAAGCTAATCGCTGACGCGCCACCAGCGGGCAAGGAATATCGTACGCCCGAAATGTACTATAGGACTGTCTTGAAGGGTGCCCGCAAGATTGCGGATGAGTGCCCCAGGGATGTAATTATTGAGTAAATTCGCAATGTGTTATCCTGTGCGCTAAAAACTTTGTTCATATGCGCTAAGCAACGTTTGTTAATTTAAAATATTACCTTCTGTGCGGCCGTTTATTAAATCTGAGAGATGGCAAGTCGTCGGCTTCAGCCCCCATGCCACGAGTGCTGGGGTGTTCGGGATAAACTTGAGCACTCTTGTTCCCATTTTTGGGTCCATCTAGGGAGGCGCTCAACACAACGAACAAGGCAACCGGACTTATAATGCTTGAGCACTCTCACTTAGCCATAGAATTCTATAATTTTAAATTTCGGCGAAGCCCCTAGTATTCGGAAGACCGAATTAGGGGCGCTATCCACGCCTTCATCGGACATTATCGGAACTTCGCTCGAAGCGGCGTAGGTCTTTAAGGACCCGAAAGGACCTCTCAAACAGCGACCAGTCTCTTGCCTTATCATGACAGTCAGTTTTAGCTTTCTCCACTGAGGCGTTAACCCGGCTCAACCGGGGCGCAATCGCAGTGGTTCTCCCAGTGCTACCTTAGCCGATAGAACGGAACGTAAGGTGCCAAACATGGGAGCCGGGCAAACCCAACTATTGATCCAAGACATGATTCGGAGCCGATTCATATAATGCTATAAGTTCGGGGTGCCGCACTTGTGAAAGTGTTCGGACTTTATCACACCATAATGTGGGGAACATAAGCCCCTGGCGTATTTGGCCGTACCAAAATGTACGGATGCAACATGTCGTAAATGAACATATATATAAGGTAATGCAATTATGGGCAAAAGGTGCTGCATTTTATTCGAGAAGATCTGTTATGTCACATCCCTAGCTTCTGGCATTGCTCTAGGTTAGCTTCATGTGTGCATCATGTCTATATTTTTGAAACTTGAATTGAGGAATATTGGAAGCCTCAAAACCCTAAATAAAAGAGGGGCAAAAACCCTAGAAATCTCATTCATTACTCCAAAAGGCTCTTCTTAAATGTTTGATAAATTTTGGTAAGGGTTCTGGTCCCAACCAAAATATTGAACATTTTTAAGGATTTATTTTTGGGACTTTGAATTTAAATCATTAGCTATTTGAATTTGAATTATATTCATATAATTAGAATATAATTTAAATACCCCTGAAATATTTTATAAGCTTTTGGAAAAGTCCATCTAGCAATATAAAATATTCAGAGGAGTTTTTGGCATTGTTTGAATTATTTTAAAATTCAAAACAGTGGCAAAATAAATTAATAAAACAAAACAGAACAGAAAAATATAAAACAGAACTTACCTGGACTTACCTGGCCTCACCCGTGCAGCCCACCAGAGCCGGCCCAGCTCCTGTGCTGGTCTAGCACTGTGCGGCCCAGCCCACCATGGTCGCCACCGTCTTCAACCTCCTGCCAGTAGGCAGGAGGGCGGGTGCCCGACGCGCGCGCGCACGCTCCGGCCACCTCCTGCTTACCTGCTCGCCGCTGGAGGCACCCGAGGGAGCCACGCACTCCCCCTCGCCCCCTGCACCTCCCCTCTCTTCCCCTGGACCCCGTTCCCTCCTCTGCTTCCCTCCCGCGCACACCACCGAGCGGAGCTCGCCGTCATCGTCGCCGTACCCATGGCCACCGGCCACCCCTAGCCTCGCCGATGCACCCAGGAGCTCCGCCTCGACCCCCTGTTCCTTCCCACCGATCCACAGCCCTCCGGAAGCCCTGCATCACCGCCATCGCCGTCGTCTTCTACCTCGGACCCGCCGGCCATCTTCGTCAAATTCGCCGGCTCCGGACCGTCCCCGACCTCGCCGAGCGTCCCCTCGTCATCGCCGTGAGTCACTGACCCTCTCCCCTAACTCAGCATGCTCCCCTCCATGCTGTAGCACCGTTCCCCACGAGCACCGAAGCCACCGTCCGCCATTGCTGCTGCACGCATAGCCTCCGTGCTCCCCTGGCCCCACTGAGCTGCTCTTAGTGCTCCCCATGACTAGCAGGTGCTGCCCAGCCTCTCAGCTCGCTCGCTCGCCAAGCGTAGCCCCGTGCCCGTGCTGGCCCGAACTCCGGTCGCCGCCGCGGGCCCCGTTCCGGTGAGCTCGGGCCACCTCAGCCCCTGCCGTTTGCACAGATGGATGCGGGCGACTCCCAGCTACGCGTAGAGCCCCTCCTCCGTCCGTTTGGTCGTCGGAGCACGAAACCCGAAGGCCTCCGCCGCCTCGGCCTCGCCGGCGACTCACCGCCGGCGGGTTAGGCCCTGTTGACCAGGGGTTTGACCCCCCCCTGGGTCGATGAGAGGTGGGGCCAGCCCCCCCTGTTAATTAGTTTAGTTTATTTTAACTAATTACCCCCCCTGCTGACACTGACATGCGGGCCCAGGCTCTAATTAAAATTAGGTTAGTTAGTTAGTCACTGACGTGTGGACCCCACACGTCAGGTTTGACCCTGACCGACCCCTGTTGACTTGCTGACGTCACGGTGACGCACTGCTGACGCAGTAAATGTTTTCTGGAATTTAAATAATTCTTAAATGATTTATTATTTCCAGAAAATAGCTAAAACTTCAATAAATCATAGAAAATTAACCGTAACTCCAAATTAAATAAATTATATATGAAAAATTATCAGAAAAATTCAAGGAATCCATCTGTACCATTTTCATGCATGTTAGAATAACTTATAGCTGCTGTTTAGCACAAATCAATTAAATGGCATTTATTAATCACATATGGAGTTTGAATTTGAATTTTATATTCAAACCAACTTCATTTAATCTGTTGCTAGTTGCATTAGCTCAAAACACATTCATTTTGCCATGTCATGATCATGCATCATATTGTGCATTGCATTGATTGTGTTCCTTTCTGTGTTACCGGTATTTGTCCCCTCTCGATAGACGTGATACCGATGATGTGATCGTTGACACTGATGAAGACTCAATGTTATCTTCAGAAGTGCCAGGCAAGCAAAACCCCCTTGTTCATTCCGATAAAATCCCACTCTCTCGCTCCTGCTCTCTTTTACTGCATTAGGACAACAACGACATATTTGATACTTGCTGCGGTAGCTGAACCCTTTATCCTTTGCATGACCTGTCATTACCACAGTAAATAGATGAAACCCACTAGCATGAGTAGGAGTTGTTTGAGCCCTGTTGTGCCTACTCATTCATGCTTGTTTGTCATGCCTGCTACTGCTTAGAGTTGAGTCAGGTCTGATTCATCGGGGATGAATCAGAGGCGTGTGAACATGTCCTACTGTGTGTGAGCTAAGTGTGTGAACACGATTTGGTAAAGGTAGCGGTGAGAGGCCATGTAGGAGTACATGGTGGGTTGTCTCATTGCAGCCGTCCTCAGGAACTGAGTTCTGTGTTTGTGATCCATGATCAGTTACTACCACACATTGGGCTCCGGGCGCTCCAAGCCCTCTCGACTTATTAATCAACTTGATCTCTGTCCAGGAGATGCAACTAGTTTCTAGTGTTTGTAGGCAGTGTTAGTAGTCTACCAAGTGGCACCCGGTACAGGTGGGCTTGGGACAGACTAGGCACAGTGGCCCGGTGTACCAAGTGGCACCCGGTTGGTGGGCTTGGGAACCCTGCACACATCGTTTGGGGCCGTAAGCGACACCCCGGCCGGATCTCCTTGCGGATGGAACCTGAATAGGCGATAAACCTGGACTAGAGACTTGTTCGGTTAGTCAGGTCGTGGCCGACTCCCTCGCCCGGCTTCCGCTTGAAGGTTGCCGAGGTACATGACGTGTGCAGGGCGATAAGTGGCGAGAGCGTGTGTGAAGAAGTACACCCCTGCAGGGTTAACATCATCTATTCGAATAGCCGGATTCCTCGGATATGGAAACGTGGACCCCTTATATCAGTTCATAGACAAGTGAAAGTGGATACTCTAAAATACGCAAGATAAGCGTGAGTGCTATGGATGGCGTTCTCGTAGGGAGACGGGAGCGGATCCATAGTGGTGTATTGATATGGTGGATATGTGGACTCGTGTGCGCCACCTCAAAAGAGTTACTTGCAGTCGTAGTTCAGGTTAGCCACCGAGTCAAAGCTGGCTTGCTGCAGTTAAACTCCACCACCGCCCCTTGTTGATAATGATGCATGTGTAGATAGATCTGATGTAAGTCTTGCTGGGTACATTTGTACTCACGTTTGCCTATTTTATGTTTTTGCAGAGAGACTTCAGTCTCACTAGTAGTTCCGCTTGGACTTCGACGTTTAGCTTGATACCTCAGCTACGATCTTGTGCCCTCGGCAGGATCTGGTAGATAGTCAGGCTTCTCAGCCTTTTTCATTTATAGATGTCTGTACTCAGACATGATAGCTTCCGCTTGTGCCTTGACTTGTATGCTCTGATTGTTGGGTCATGAGACCCATGTTTGTAATGTCTCGCTCCTCGGAGCCTATCGAATAAACTACTTGAGTCGTAGAGTCATTTTGTGATGCCATGTTGTATTGCACATATCGAGCATATTGTGTGTATGTTATTGAAATGCTTGGTATGTGTGGGATCTGACTATCTAGTTGTTTATCTTTAGTAGCCTCTCTTACCGGGAAATGTCTCCTAGTGTTACCGCTGAGCCATGGTAGCTTGCTACTGCTCTGGAACACTTAGGCTGGCCGGCATGTGTCCTTCTTCGTTCCTGTGTCTGTCCCTTCGGGGAAATGTCACGCTTTGAGTACCGGAGTCCTGTTAGCCCGCTACAGCCCGGTTTACCGGAGTCCTGCTAGCCCAGTGCTACAGCCCGGACCCACTTGCTGATGACCGACACGTTCGAAGCTAGGTCATGAATGCCTGTCCCTGTAAGTCTGTGCCACTTTGGGTTTACGACTAGTCATGTCAGCCCGGGCTCCTTATCATATGGATGCTAGCGACACTATCATATACGTGAGCCAAAAGGCGCAAACGGTCCCGGGCAAAGGTAAGGCGACACCCGTGGGGATACCGTGCGTGAGGCCGCAAAGTGATATGAGGTGTTTCCGGCTAGATCGATGTGACATCGAGTCGGGGTCCTGACAGCATTGGTATCAGAGCTTGACTGCCTGTAGGATTACCAAGCCAAACTGGTCGAAGTTGAGTCTAGAAATTCTTTAGTTATATAAGGGAATTGATTGTGCGATGGAACGTAAGGCTCTTTTTACTCCTTATACCTCATGGCCTTCTGATCTGAGTCATCATCTTCTCTTCTACGGGGATTAAGAACTAGGCTTTCTCTTCTTTCTATCAGGATCACGTGTTACTAATCCGTAGACTTATAAGATTGTTGGATTTAAGCTTGAGTTCAGTTTCTACTACTTCCGTATGTTAATTGTTGATCTCGAAACCTTGATATCGTGCTTCTGAGTGGTTATGCCACCATTTTTGTGAATGTCTCAAATCCTTTTTGAGCATTTACAGCCGTTATGCTGTCCGAATCATCCCAGGTTTCTAAGTAGTCTGATGCATTTGCAAATCCTTTCTTCCCGTTTCAATGTTCCCATGGGCCAGATTAACCACACTAATCAGTGAGTTGAGGTACTCCGTTACCTTGACATATATGTTGGAGATATTATTATGACCCTAGGTGTCTTAGGGGATCATCTAGTAATTTAGCCATGATTGTGTCCCAGTGTGATGATTCTGGCCATCATTCTCGCAAGCATCCCTTGATGCCACTTAGTTAGTAGGTATTCCATTCCGGGGTTCTTGAACCCGAGATTCACTCTACCTACTTCATGTTGATAGTAATTGCTAGCGCCTTTAGGATATTAGTAACCTTTGCGATAGTCCTTGAAGTCCGTGGTATCTTGTTCTTCCAAATACCATGAACTACTTATGGTAGAAGTTCCTCGTTGAACTGAAATATCACAACAGGATTATTCTTGAGGAGTTCTCCATTCATAAATCGTGACTCTGCCAGTTCTACCTTTCTGCATGGATTATCCGGAAGAATTATGTTGAACTTGGTTCGACATACTAATTTATGCATCCACAACTCAGAAAGTTATATGTTCCTTTGAGTTGACCCTCTTTAGTTGTTTTCTGACCCTTGTCTATCAATTGATAGTCAAGAGTATGCATGCATTCGTTATCGATGCCTATTACTCTTGTGGTCCGTCAAGCCATTCTGTCCTGAATGACTTGGAGAAACAAACTCCAGTACCTCATCCATATCTAGGATTGGGTCAAAGCAGTTGTATTCCGCAGATCAAATGCCAATCCAGCTTTTGGTTCTGTTCTACCTTGGAGTATTACCCCCTTTATGTCAGAATTGTCATGAGAACTGCACCAACTCTCATGAATTTTGACGTAGTGATACTTCTCACCATCATTAGTCATTCCTCGGCCCTCGTGTTGATGCAACCGGAATACCGACAAGTGAATCGTGATGTGTGAAATCAATACTCCTAGCAACCTCGTTGCTTGGTAGTAAAAGGGCAATAATTTCATTCTTAGCGTGTTGGTTCTTGAATCACCATTCTAAGATTGATCGTGCTACCTTGTCCATCTTTCCGGTGCACCCTTCGATCAATGAGTTAGGATTGTGCCAATCCCTCGCTCTGTTGATCATATCGTCTTGCCCTGAAAAGCAAGATTGTTCCTGAGCTTAATAGCATATCGGTGGTTGTGATTTTCCGATTATCTTCTCGGAAGTATCACCGGGTCGTCACCCGACCGCTATGTTGAGCTCGTAATCAAGTTAGTTTATCCTTGTAAACCACCCCTTCTCCGAGAGTCTGTGTTGGATACCCCTGAGCTAGATGGTTAAGCTGAACAGCAACTTGGAGAGTTGGAAGATAAAAGCTTGCCTAACTTAGTTCGTTCCAAAGGGATATTCTTGTGTAGTGTGTGTTGAAGAAAGGTGATATCTTCATCGATTGGTCCCTGTGATCAGTTGCTGGATCTATTATCTTATCCAATCTTTGATTTGAGTATGGGCTATCGTGAAATCAAATCAGAACCAACGATATTCGTAATGTTGTCTTACTCGTGGGTTTCCTCGAGCATACACCATTATATTCTTATGGGTCTGACCAATGCTATCACCGTGTTCACACGATGGTGGAAGTCCAGTGATATGGGAATTCCGATGAGTTGTTGTTGAGCTCATCGACAACATCCTTATCTTCTCCATGATTCTGTTGGACATTAAGCTAGTGTTGGAAACTTTGTAAACAATGCCTTCGAGTTCCGTCTCTGAGGTATATGTTTGGATGAAAGAAGTGACTTCCTTTGATTCACGTGCATTTGATGTAAGTTGCCGCCGTGAATTCGAGAAAGCATGTTTTTACCTCCTCTGGAACCATCCCAAGTCAGTTATGCACGTGCGAAGTATTCTGTGGTTTGATAGACTGATCATCTTCATTCCATATGTGTATCCTAGCACACCAAGCCACTGACTGATTTGTTCAAGGAGAAAGAGTATCTTCATAAGAGCTAATCCGGACTTATGAAAGAACTTCGATATCCTCGCTGATGGTTCCCAACCAGAACTCGGTAGTGTTTTATTGTAAGACTACCATGTGATCATGTTTTGTCTGGGACAGCGTGTTCACACGTGTGTAGCAGAACCAGCTCATGTTTTGGAGCTTGCTATCGTAGTTCATTTCCCGAGAATCTCGCAACGTCATCTCGTCGAATTGTGTTGCAAACTTTCGTTTTCTTCCTAGACTCAATGAGTCTGGAATATTCTGACACCAACCAGTTCTGAATCTCAGGCAGATATGATGGTTGGAGCATTTCCCAAGAACTATGATATTGGTCCCTCGATAACTGGTGAAGTGGATGTCGTGGCCAGCACCACCCAGCCGAAAGACCTGTTATTGTAGTATCTTGTTTGAGGAAGTTGGCCACCTCCCCATAAGGATTTCGTAGTATTTACCTCCGTAACTGTTTCTTATGGATTCTATTGCTCCCGAAGTCCGACCTTTACTTGATGTTCTAGATATCAAACCATATCTATGAATGGGTTACCCTAGCACATCAAGGAGAACATTAGAAGCGGAGTGCTAAATGTCTCTCGGTCGATCATCCAGATTTTTATTTCCTTGGCCTTGCTAAGATGAAATCTGAGAAAGTGTTATCCTCCTTTGCATCTGCATCGTCCATCTCTATTCATCATGGTAGTATGTCATGTTGTCAGCATCCTTGACACGGATGTTGGTAAACCTTGATGAATATGGAAATGCTCAAGTTCTTGAGAGCACGCACAAGCGCTACGTGTTATCATCGGCACTAACTGGGATTCCTCTCAGTTTCCTCGGCAATGCTATGACCCTTTCAAACAGTGAATCCACTCTCTTTTGTTGGGTTCTTCCCCAGTTACCAGAATCATTCCCAACATTTGCATTTTGTTCCCAACTTGCACCACCAATGTGCCCTTCTACCATGGGTCTCTTCCATTTCCGGTGATAAGCAAAATCATCCATTGCGTTGTCGTCAACAAGGTAATCCACATCATCCAGTCCGAGTATGCCATTCTACCGACCCCCTCCAAACGATCGCTCGAGAATTGCCTTAGGCTGGTTTAAAGAGTTTCAATGATCTCTGAATCAAAAGTAATTCTTTTTGCCACTTAAGGGGATATCTCTACGAGTCACCTTCCCTAAGATGCCTCGTTGTGGTATCATGGCAATCCAACTCCTCGCTACCTTGACAATCGTTTACCACCTTCTTAAGTGTGGAATTATTGTCCACCTAGTGAACCTTCGTCATCCGTTTCTTCCACCCCTCTTGATGTGTATCTCATGTCTCAACCCGAGAGATGGTTCTATGTCTCATTCCGGAAGTTAATCCTGAGTTGTTCGATCTTCGAGAAGACCGATCCTTCCAGAGTTTTCCTTTCCTCTTCTTGTCATGATTAGCTGGAGTTCTCAGAGCAAGACGACAAGACAATGATGGTGAATGAATCAACGTTCAACTGAAGTGCACCCTGGATCGTGAAGATTGTACTAGTTTGCGTTTCCCCTTCATCCTACCCTACGCTTGAATCTCGAGACGAGATTCTTGTTTAGTGGGGGTGAGTTGTCACATCCCTAGCTTCTGGCATTGCTCTAGGTTAGCTTCATGTGTGCATCATGTCTATATTTTTGAAACTTGAATTGAGGAATATTGGAAGCCTCAAAACCCTAAATAAAAGAGGGGCAAAAACCCTAGAAATCTCATTCATTACTCCAAAAGGCTCTTCTTAAATGTTTGATAAATTTTGGTAAGGGTTCTGGTCCCAACCAAAATATTGAACATTTTTAAGGATTTATTTTTGGGACTTTGAATTTAAATCATTAGCTATTTGAATTTGAATTATATTCATATAATTAGAATATAATTTAAATACCCCTGAAATATTTTATAAGCTTTTGGAAAAGTCCATCTAGCAATATAAAATATTCAGAGGAGTTTTTGGCATTGTTTGAATTATTTTAAAATTCAAAACAGTGGCAAAATAAATTAATAAAACAAAACAGAACAGAAAAATATAAAACAGAACTTACCTGGACTTACCTGGCCTCACCCGTGCAGCCCACCAGAGCCGGCCCAGCTCCTGTGCTGGTCCAGCACTGTGCGCCCCAGCCCACCGTGGTCGCCACCGTCTTCAACCTCCTGCCAGTAGGCAGGAGGGCGTGTGCCCGACGCGCGCGCGCACGCTCCGGCCACCTCCTGCTTACCTGCTCGCCGCTGGAGGCACCCGAGGGAGCCACGCACTCCCCCTCGCCCCCTGCACCTCCCCTCTCTTCCCCTGGACCCTGTTCCCTCCTCTGCTTCCCTCCCGCGCACACCACCGAGCGGAGCTCGCCGTCATCGTCGCCGTACCCATGGCCACCGGCCACCCCTAGCCTCGCCGATGCACCCAGGAGCTCCACCTCGACCCCCTCTTCCTTCCCACCGATCCACAGCCCTCCGGAAGCCCTGCATCACCGCCATCGCCGTCGTCTTCTACCTCGGACCCGCCGGCCATCTTCGTCAAATTCGCCGGCTCCGGACCGTCCCCGACCTCGCCAAGCGTCCCCTCGTCATCGCCGTGAGTCACTGACCCTCTCCCCTAACTCAGCATGCTCCCCTCCATGCCGTAGCGCCGTTCCCCACGAGCACCGAAGCCACCGTCCGCCATTGCTGCTGCACGCATAGCCTCCGTGCTCCCCTGGCCCCACTGAGCTGCTCTTAGTGCTCCCCATGACTAGCAGGTGCTGCCCAGCCTCTCAGCTCGCTCGCTCGCCAAGCGTAGCCCCGTGCCCGTGCTGGCCCGAACTCCGGTCGCCGCCGCGGGCCCCGTTCCGGTGAGCTCGGGCCACCTCAGCCCCTGCCGTTTGCACAGATGGATGCGGGCGACTCCCAGCTACGCGTAGAGCCCCTCCTCCGTCCGTTTGGTCGTCGGAGCACGAAACCCGAAGGCCTCCGCCGCCTCGGCCTCGCCGGCGACTCACCGCCGGCGGGTTAGGCCCTGTTGACCAGGGGTTTGACCCCCCCCTGGGTCGATGAGAGGTGGGGCCAGCCCCCCCTGTTAATTAGTTTAGTTTATTTTAACTAATTACCCCCCCTGCTGACACTGACATGCGGGCCCAGGCTCTAATTAAAATTAGGTTAGTTAGTTAGTCACTGACGTGTGGACCCCACACGTCAGGTTTGACCCTGACCGACCCCTGTTGACTTGCTGACGTCACGGTGACGCACTGCTGACGCAGTAAATGTTTTCTGGAATTTAAATAATTCTTAAATGATTTATTATTTCCAGAAAATAGCTAAAACTTCAATAAATCATAGAAAATTAACCGTAACTCCAAATTAAATAAATTATATATGAAAAATTATCAGAAAAATTCAAGGAATCCATCTGTACCATTTTCATGCATGTTAGAATAACTTATAGCTGCTGTTTAGCACAAATCAATTAAAGGGCATTTATTAATCACATATGGAGTTTGAATTTGAATTTTATATTCAAACCAACTTCATTTAATCTGTTGCTAGTTGCATTAGCTCAAAACACATTCATTTTGCCATGTCATGATCATGCATCATATTGTGCATTGCATTGATTGTGTTCCTTTCTGTGTTGCCGGTATTTGTCCCCTCTCGATAGACGTGATACCGATGATGTGATCGTTGACACTGATGAAGACTCAATGTTATCTTCAGAAGTGCCAGGCAAGCAAAACCCCCTTGTTCATTCCGATAAAATCCCACTCTCTCGCTCCTGCTCTCTTTTACTGCATTAGGACAACAACGACATATTTGATACTTGGTGCGGTAGCTGAACCCTTTATCCTTTGCATGACCTGTCATTGCCACAGTAAATAGATGAAACCCACTAGCATGAGTAGGAGTTGTTTGAGCCCTGTTGTGCCTACTCATTCATGCTTGTTTGTCATGCCTGCTACTGCTTAGAGTTGAGTCAGGTCTGATTCATCGGGGATGAATCAGAGGCGTGTGAACATGTCCTACTGTGTGTGAGCTAAGTGTGTGAACACGATTTGGTAAAGGTAGCGGTGAGAGGCCATGTAGGAGTACATGGTGGGTTGTCTCATTGCAGCCGTCCTCAGGAACTGAGTTCTGTGTTTGTGATCCATGATCAGTTACTACCACACATTGGGCTCCGGGCGCTCCAAGCCCTCTCGACTTATTAATCAACTTGATCTCTGTCCAGGAGTTGCAACTAGTTTCTGGTGTTTGTAGGCAGTGTTAGTAGTCTACCAAGTGGCACCCGGTACAGGTGGGCGTAAGACAGACTAGGCACAGTGGCCCGGTGTACCAAGTGGCACCCGGTAGGTGGGCTTGGGAACCCTGCACACATCGTTTGGGGCCGTAAGCGACACCCCGGCCGGATCTCCTTGCGGATGGAACCTGAATAGGCGATAAACCTGGACTAGAGACTTGTTCGGTTAGTCAGGTCGTGGCCGACTCCCTCGCCCGGCTTCCGCTTGAAGGTTGTCGAGGTACATGACGTGTACAGGGCGATAAGTGGCGAGAGCGTGTGTGAAGAAGTACACCCCTGCAGGGTTAACATCATCTATTCGAATAGCCGGATTCCTCGGATATGGAAACGTGGACCCCTTATATCAGTTCATAGACAAGTGAAAGTGGATACTCTAAAATACGCAAGATAAGCGTGAGTGCTATGGATGGCGTTCTCGTAGGGAGACGGGAGCGGATCCATAGTGGTGTATTGATATGGTGGATATGTGGACTCGTGTGCGCCACCTCAAAAGAGTTACTTGCAGTCGTAGTTCAGGTTAGCCACCGAGTCAAAGCTGGCTTGCTGCAGTTAAACTCCACCACCCCCCCTTGTTGATAATGATGCATGTGTAGATAGATCTGATGTAAGTCTTGCTGGGTACATTTGTACTCACGTTTGCCTATTTTATGTTTTTGCAGAGAGACTTCAGTCTCACTAGTAGTTCCGCTTGGACTTCGACGTTTAGCTTGTTACCTCAGCTACGATCTTGTGCCCTCGGCAGGATCTGATAGATAGTCAGGCTTCTCAGCCTTTTTCATTTATAGATGTCTGTACTCAGACATGATAGCTTCCGCTTGTGCTTTGACTTGTATGCTCTGAGTGTTGGGTCATGAGACCCATGTTTGTAATGTCTCGCTCCTCGGAGCCTATTGAATAAACTACTTGAGTCGTAGAGTCATTTTGTGATGCCATGTTGTATTGCACATATCGAGCATATTGTGTGTATGTTATTGAAATGCTTGGTATGTGTGGGATCTGACTATCTAGTTGTTTATCTTTAGTAGCCTCTCTTACCGGGAAATGTCTCCCAGTGTTACCGCTGAGCCATGGTAGCTTGCTACTGCTCTGGAACACTTAGGCTGGCCGGCATGTGTCCTTCTTCGTTCCTGTGTCTGTCCCTTCGGGGAAATGTCACGCTTTGAGTACCGGAGTCCTGTTAGCCCGCTACAGCCCGGTTTACCGGAGTCCTGCTAGCCCAGTGCTACAGCCCGGACCCACTTGCTGATGACCGACACGTTCGAAGCTGGGTCATGAATGCCTGTCCCTGTAAGTCTGTGCCACTTTGGGTTTACGACTAGTCATGTCAGCCCGGGCTCCTTATCATATGGATGCTAGCGACACTATCATATACGTGAGCCAAAAGGCCCAAATGGTCCCGGGCAAAGGTAAGGCGACACCCGTGGGGATACCGTGCGTGAGGCCGCAAAGTGATATGAGGTGTTACCGGCTAGATCGATGTGACATCGAGTCGGGGTCCTGACATGTTATGAGTACGGAATGATACAAATAGTGCGGAAAGCAAGGGATTGGACGAATTAAAGGCGTCTCCCTCCAGGGGTAGGTCGCGGAATGGTGTATTTAACAAATTTAATGCTCGTAATGGAGACCACCTGAGTGTTCGTCGCGGCCTTTGTCCCTCCCTCGCTGTTGCATCATGAGTTCGGCAGATTCGCCGCCGGACAGAGTTCTGTATAAAAAAGAAAAATAAAAGATAAAAAGAGCGACACACTTGGGAGCCCCTGGTGTGGTCGAACTGCACTCTGGGTCTGTTGTGGTTGTGCCTCTCCCCCTATGCCCATGGTATCTCCAGGGCGTAATTATGTACGCGGAGAGTTTGTCTTATAGTTGAGCGAGGGCTGGGGTTGAGGCCGCATTGCTACGTGTGCTCGGAACGTGCCAGGTGGTCTTGGTTGATGTTGCTCCGGGCGCGTTTGGCCGTGTCCGGTCGTTTAACGGCCGGACTCGAAAATTGCCTTAAAAGGCTGCTCTGTACTTCTGCCGCGAGAGCCGCTGTATGTTCCTCCATTCGGAGGGAGCGTTCCATGTTTCCATTGACCGTGATGACTCCACGAGGGCCTGGCATCTTGAGCTTAAGGTATGCATAATGCGGCACCGCGTTGAATTTTGCGAACGCGGTTCGTCCGAGCAGAGCGTGATAGCCACTGCGGAACGGGACTATGTCGAAGATTAACTCCTCGCTTCGGAAATTATCCGGGGATCCGAAGACCACTTCTAGTGTAACTGAGCCTGTACAACTGGCCTCGACACCTGGTATGACGCCTTTGAAGGTTGTCTTTGTAGGTTTAATCCTTGAAGGGTCTATGCCCATCTTGCACATTGTATCCTGATAAAGCAGGTTCAGGCTACTGCCGCCGTCCATCAGGACTCTCGTGAGGTGAAATCCATCGATGATTGGGTCTAAAACCAATGCGGCGAATCCGCCATGGCGGATACTGGTCGGATGGTCTCTTCGATCGAAAGTGATCGGGCAAGAGGATCATGGGTTGAATTTTGGGGTGACTGGCTCCATCGCGTATACGTCCCTTAGTGCATGCTTCCGCTCCCTCTTGGGAATATGCGTTGCGTATATCATGTTTACCGTCCGAACTTGAGGGGGGAATCCCTTTTGTCCTCTATTGTTCGGCGGCCGGGTCTCTTCCTCGTCATCACTGTGTAGCCCCTTGTCACTGTTTTCGGCGATTAATTTGCCTGCCTGCTTGAATACCCAACAATCTCTCTTGGTGTGGTTAGCTGGCTTTTCGGGGGTTCCATGTATTTGACAGGAGCGGTCGAGTACTCGGTCCAAATGGGATGGGCCCGGTGTGGTTCTTTTCAATGGCTTCTTCCGTTGACCGGGCTTGGAGCCTCAGAATCCGGCGTTGACTGCCGTATCCTCATTGCTGTCGCCGTTAATGCGGCGTTTGTTTTTGTTTCGACGCAACCTGCCATTGCGGTCCTTGGTATCCGGACTGCCAGCGTTTTTGCTGAGGTTGTTGCTGCGAGCTAGCCAGCTATCCTCTCCCGCGCAGAAGCGGGTCATGAGTGATGTGAGGACTGCCATGGATTTCGACTTCTCCTGTCCTAGGTGCCGGGCCAGCCACTCGTCGCAGATGTTATGTTTAAAGGCAGCGAGGGCCTCTGCATCCGGACAGTCGACGATTTGATTTTTCTTTGTTAAGAACCGTGTCCAGAATTGCCTGGCCGATTCGTGTGGCTGCTGGATTATGTGGCTTAGGTCATCTGCGTCCGGTGGTCGCACATACGTGCCCTGGAAGTTGTCGAGGAATGCGGCTTCCAGGTCTTCCCAGCATCCAATTGACTCTGCGGGCAGGTTGTTCAGCCAATGCCGAGCTGGTCCTTTAAGCTTGAGCGGGAGATACTTGATGGCGTGAAGATCGTCGCCGCGGGCCATATGTATATGGAGGAGATAATCCTCAATCCAAACCGCGGGGTCTGTTGTGCCATCGTAGGATTCGATATTAACGGGTTTAAACCCTTCAGGGATTTGATGATCCATTACTTCGTCAGTGAAGCATAGTGGGTGTGTGGCGCCTCGGTATTGAGCAATATCACGACATAGCTCGAGAGAGCGTTGTCTGCTGTGTTTGGCCCGGCCGGAGTAGTTGTATCCAGCGCGGCGGTATTCGTCGTGGGTCTTTGGGCGCTCACGTGATCCATAGATAGATCTGGATTGTCTTGCCTTGTCCTCCAATATATCTCGCAAGTCCGGTGCATTCCCCCGTGGCTTCATGCTTTTTCAGCGATGCTGGGGTACGGTTTTGGTGGAGGGTTTGCATGCCTCTCTGTCGCGGCCACGAGGTGGCCGGTCTGCCGTATTGTGTGCTTGTGATGCAGGTCTGTACGCTTCCTCCTCTAGTCAGGGGAGCAACTTGCGTTTTGGGTAACTTTTGGAGGGGCGTTCGAGTTCATACTCTTCGGCCGCGAGGACCTCAGTCCATCTGTCGGCCAGTAGGTCTTGATCAGCTTGAAGTTGTTGTTGCTTTTTCTTTAGGCTGTTTACCGTGGCCATTAGCCTGCGTCTGAAACGCTCTTGTTCGACGGGATCCTCAGGCACAACGAATTCGTCGTCGTCGAGGCTTGCCTCGTCTCCGGAGGGAGGTAAGTAATTATCAACCTCGACCTCGTCGTCTGCCGCCCTCTCGTGAGGGCTTGCTTCTGCCTCCTCCTGCGCTGGATCGTGCTGGAGGGGGTTGTCTTCGGCACTTTCCGGGGTGCTATTATCTCCTGTGCCAGAATCTCCATTCTTGCTATGGCGGGATTTAGAGCGGCGCCGCTGACGTCGGTGCTTGGGCTGTTTCTTTAAGGAATCGGCCTCCGCTGCTTCTGTGTCGTCCCCATCCTTTGGGGTGTCCACCATGTATATGTCGTATGACGAGGTGGTCTTCTAGTGTCCTGTAGGCACTGGTTCTTGATAGTCTCCGGCATCATCGTCCATACCGTCGATGTCTTCGGAGTCGTAGTCGAGTACGTCGGTTAGATCGTCGACGGTGGCTACGAAGTGGGTGGTGGGTGGGTTCTGAATTTCTTCATCGTCCGCGTCCCAACCGTCCTGGCCGTAGTTCGGCCAGGGTTCTCCGGATAGCGAGAGATGCTTCAGTGAATTTAAGATATCGCCGAAGGGTGAGTGCTGAAAGATGTCCGCAACGGTGAATTCCATGATCGGCGCCCAATCGGATTCGACTGGCAGGGGCGCAGGAGGTTCGGAGTCCGGCAGAGAGTCCGGCACCTCAGAGTCATGAGCTCTGTGCGGGACAAGGTAAGTGTTCGGCTCCATCATCTTAGAAGTTGCAGCTCCCGAGGCGGTGTCCGGCCATCCGTCCTCGATCTGAGCGATCGGCTCCGGACTATGGGTCGGAGCGGATTCGTGTGCGGCCTCCAAGGCGCTGTCCGGCGGCAAAGTTAGGTCATGCCCATCGCGACAGCACGGCACGCTCGGCTGTGGCTCGGATCCGTCGAAGATCAAGTCCCCGCGAATATCGGCCGTGAAGTTTAGGCTCCCAAACCTGACCTGACGGCCAGGGGCGTAGCTTTCGATCTGCTCCAGATGGCCAAGTGAGTTGGCCCGCAGTACGAAGCCGCCGAATACGAAGATCTGTCCGGGGAGGAAAGTCTCACCCAGGACCGCGTCGTTGTAGATTGAAGAGGCCATCAAGCCTATCGGTGACGATATAGAGGAACTCTCAATGAAAGCACCAATGTCGGTGTCAAAACCGGTGGATCTCGGGTAGGGGGTCCCGAACTGTGCGTCTAGGCGGATGGTAACAGGAGACAAGGGACACGATGTTTTATCCAGGTTCGGGCCCTCTTGATGGAGGTAAAACCCTACGTCCTGCTTGATTGATATTGATATTGTGGATGTTTACAAGAGTGGATCTACCACGAGATCAAGGAGGCTAAACCCTAGAAGCTAGCCTATGGTATGATTGTTGTTGTTGTGTCCTACGGACTAAAGCCATCCGGTTTATATAGACACCGGAGAGGGCTAGGGTTACACAGAGTCGGTTACAATGGTAGGAGATCTACATATCCGTATCGCCAAGCTTGCCTTCCACGCCAAGGAAAGTCCCATCCGTACATGGGGCGAAATCTTCAATCTTGTATCTTCATAGTCTTGGAGTCCGGTCGATGATGATAGTCCAGCCGATGATAGTCCGGCTGATGATGGTAGTCCGGCTATCCGGACACCCCCTAATCCAGGACTCCCTCAGTCCTCCAAGACATGATGCAGAGTGAATTCAGTTGACGCAGGAGCCGATGAAGCAACTGGTGGGACTAGCATTTGAGACTACCCAGTCGGACCGGTAGCTTGCTCAGTCGACATTGGAGGTTGGGCAGTCAGCAAAGGGACAACAAAAGAAACACCAGCTCATGACAAGCCAGCGAGTTCTTGTACAATGGATTCGGTCGGCAGGTGTGACGTCTAGTTTGAAGGCGCTCTCTTGCTCGGACCATGCAAGGAGGTCGAGGCCCTGTATCTTCCCCCCGCACTCTTTGGAGGCTCATCCTCATCATCATCTAGATGCTGGATAACATCTATTGGCACTACAATCACTTGGCAGTGAGATTCTAGTAAACCATCAAAAGCAGTTGACAAGGTGTAAGCATATCCGCAGTGTCATACCTGCTCGAGAAGTGGCCATGTCTGCAGTGCCTGCGTCGGCCTGCTCATCGTCAATCTCCATGTGGGACGTCCCAGAAGTAGTGGCCCTGGAGGTCCAAAATCCCATTCGGTCAAACAAACAAGAAGGTCCACAACAGCAATGAAGAAAAAGAAGAAGAAGCACTTACACCGAAGCAATAGGCACTGCAACCTTGATCCTGGGCAAAGCCTTCCGAGGCTTAGGAGGAATGACCTTTGCTTGCTTGGCAACTTTTTCAGTCGGCTCGGGAGTTGATGCCTGAGTGCACTATGGAGTCTTCGCACTCGACACTGCTCCCATGTCGTGGCCACCTGCAGGGTCTTGTGATTGCTTGCTGCGTCGCTCAATGCGTGGTGGTGAATCGACCTCCTCGCTGTCATCGGTATCGTCGCTGTCATCATCACTATCGTCAGCATATTCAAGATCGACGCTCCCGCCCTCGCTCTCAGCTCCACCGAGGTGCTGCTCTCCGTTCGGCATGGGTGAGTACATCTTCATGAAAACCTGCAAAGCACAAGTTACAAAAGTCAGTCGGGCTCCGGTACTGCTGCATATTGAAAAGTAAAAAGGAAAAACACTCGACAAGTCATGTCAAACCTCTCCTAGAGGGTGCTCGGCATTGAATAGCAAGATCCGTTTTGCTCCGCGCGGGTTGTCCTTGTTCCAAGTGATGCTCCAAAGCCATTGCGCCACCATTTTGTCTGAGACCTCCTCCGGGTGAGTCGGAGGTGTCTTCTGGGCCTGAGTACAGCCATATGGGGTGGTTGTGAGCTTGGAAGGTTTGGATGCGTCGACTAAGGAACACCTCCAACAGATCCATGCATGTCACTCCACCCCGAACCAGCACAACGAGTGCGTCCACCAAGATAGATACCCCACCCTTCTCCTCCTCCTCTACAGTCAGCAAATTAAGAGTGTGGAGTCTCTCTAGAGAGAAAGGGGGAAGGCCAATCGACTGACCCGAAGTTGGGACATCTTTGCAATAAAACTAGGTCGACTTCTACCCCCTAACTGATTCAGGAAAGGTCATAGGAGGGAAAGAACGCCTACCCCTCATCTAGATTCCTAGCCCCCCGCACATATGGATCACGTGCGTCCTCTAGACAGTCGGATTAGCTTTCTTCACTAACTAAGATCGACAAGTAAAAAATGTGCTTGAACAAACCCACGTGTGGGTGACATCCCAGGAAGTTCTTGCACATCGAAACGAATGCAGCCAGGTATGAGATGGTGTTGGGGGGGAGTGATGGATCTGAGCTCCGAAAAAATTCAAGAAACCCCGGGAGAATGGATGAGGGGGTAGTGAGAAACCTCTTTCGACTTGCGTCGTGAAGAGGACCCGCTCGCCGTCGCGCTGCACAGACTTGAACTCCCCCTCCGGCAGCCTCCAAGATCCTTCCGTGATGAGGCCGTCGGCGACGAGATTTTCCAGATCCTCCTCCACGACGGAGGAGCAGATCCAGTCCCCCTGGATCCAACCTGGCAGATGAGCAGACCACGAGGTCGACCCCTTCACCGTCTTCTTGCCCTTGGCCGTCGACTTCTTTGCACGCTCCAGGGCCGCCGTCTTGTCCTTCACCATTGCTGCAAGCTCGAGAAGATTGGGAGGGGGCGTTGTGCTGGAGGAGACGGGGCAGAGTGGCAGAGGAGAAGGAGGGGAATGGCAGGCACAATACCCTGCATCGGCAGCGTCGCCTTAAATGACCTCGCATCCGAGTGACTGACTTGTGGGCCCACACAATCGGCGCTCACTTGACAGTGGCCAAAAAGGTGGCATGAGGATCGAGGAGTATGCCTCCACTTGCCCCTCTTACCGTGCTGCGTTCCGACCCGCGCGCTTCTCCAAATTTTGAATCCCGTGAAATCCAGGTCCAGCAAAGTAGTCGATCACGTCAGAGATATCCAAATCCAATTTGCTCAATAGTATGCTACATATTTCACTCGGCAATTCCAGAAGCCAGAATCGATCGAGGCGACTGGCAAAGGGTTAAAGTACCTAGCGTACCCCCAGGCTACCAAGAAAGTGTCTCCGGACATTGAATCGAGTCGGAATCAACTTTAACCCTTCTTCACTCGGTCCTCAATCCATTCGGGGACTAATGATGATGACATGTACCTAGGGTAGGGTCTTAGGCTTGACCTAGACACCCTATCCAAGGACATTAGATAAGAGTACAAGGCTTATAAAGATAAGCAGAAGATACCGACTAAAATCCTCATGAAGTACAATACACTCAACAGAAGATCTCACTCGGATATCCCAATTCCATTCGACCATCATTGTTCACTCGGAAGACAAGAATCCACTCGGAGTTTAGAAGACCTAGAGCCATCCCTGGATGGCAATGATCAGGCATTCACTCTGTCGTCATAAAGATCAATTAATATAGGCGTTAGCAGTAACATACGTGACATTATACTCTCATTAAACCCTTGCGTAACTGAGGTTTGTGAAGTGTCGGCGCACTCTATATAAGCCACCCCTCCCCTCTGGCACAAGGGTTCGCACCCCCTATAACTCATACTACCAACCAACAGAGCCTCCGCGGCACCGAGACGTAGGGCTTTTACCTCCTCCGAGAGGGGCCTGAACTCGTATATCCGAGTGTACAATAGCTAGGACTCTGCCCTCTCCTACGTACCCCCATACTCTACTATCAGATCTGCTCCCACGACAGGCACCCCCCGACAAGTTATGGGCCCTATGGGCCAAAGGAGGGGACAGACCAGCCCACAAGGGGGCTGGCGCGCCCCCTCCCTTGTTTGGCCAGCCTTAGGGAAGGAAAAGGGGGAGGGCTAGCCCCTCCTACCTTTCCCTCTCATGGGAGAAAGGAAATGGGGGGTCACCCTCCCGTGCCTTTCCCCGCACTCCAAATAAGGAAAGGGGGCATGGCATGGCAGGGACTCCAAGTAGGATTCTTCCTACTTGGGCACCTCATATGGCTGCTCCTCCCTCCCTCCCACCTATATATATGTGGGAGGGATGCGCCTAGCACACACCAGGTCAATTGTTAGCCGTGTGCGGCGCCCCCCTCCACCGTTTACACCCCAGACATATTTTCGTAGTGCTTAGGTGAAGCCCTATGAAGATCACTTCACCATCACCGTAACCATGCCGTCGTGCTGACGGAACTTATCTACTACCTCGCCGTCTTGCTGGATCAAGAAGGCGAAGGATGTCACCGAGCCGAACGTGTGCTGAACGCGGAGGTGTCATACGTTTGGTACTAGATCGGTTGGATTGCAAAGAAAGTTCGACTACATCAACCATGTTGTGAAACGCTTCTGCTTATGGTCAATGAGGGTACGTAGACACACTCTCCCCTCTCGTTGCTATGCATCTCCTTGATAGATCTTGCATGTGCGTAGATTTTTTTTCCATGCAACATTTCCCAACATTGGCATCCGAGCCAGGTCTATGCGTAGATGATATGCACGAGTAGAACACAAAGAGTTATGGGCGGTGATAGTCATATTGCTTACCACCAACGTATTATTTTGATTTGGCGGTATTGTGGGATGAAGTGGCCCGGACCAACCTTACATGTCCGCGCACATTAGACCGGTTCCACCGACTGACATGCAACTAGTTTTGCATAAAGGTGGCTGGCGAGTGTCTGTTTCTCCTACTTTAGTTGAATCGAATTTGACTACGGCCGGTCCTTGAAGAAGGTTAAAACAGCAAACTTGATGAATCACCGTTGTGGTATTATGTGTAGGTAAGAACGGTTCTTGCTAGAAGCCCGTAGCAGCCACGTAAAAACTTGCAACAATAAAGTAGAGGATGTCTAACTTGTTTTTGCAAGGTATGTTGTGATTTGATATGGTCAAGACATGATGTGATATACGTTATTGTATGAGATGATCATGTTTTGTAAGATATCAGGCAACCTGCAGGAGCCTTATGGTTGTCTCTTTATTGTATGAAATGCAAACGCCATGTAATTGCTTTACTTTATCGCTATGAGTTAGCAATAGTTGTAGAAGCAATAGTTGGTGAGACAACCACGACGCAACGATGGAGATCAAGGTGTCGAGCCGGTGAAGATGGAGATCATGATGATGCTTTGGAAATGGAGATCAAAAGCACAAGATGATGATGGGCATATAATGTCCCATATTATGAGTGCATGCAATGTTTATCTTTTATGCATCTTATTTTGCTTAGAACAGCTGTACCAATATAAGATGATCCCTTCACTTAATTTCAAGATAAAAGTGTTTTCCCCGAGTATGCACCGTTGCTACAGTTTGTCGTTTCGAGACACTACGTGATGATCGGGTGTAATAGACTCTATGTTCACATACAACAGGTGTAAGACAGTTTTGCACATGCATAATACTTGGGTTAAACTTCACGAGCCTAGCATGTACAGACATGGTCTCGGAATACTGGAGACTAAAAGGTCGAACATGAGTCATATAGTAGATATGATCAACATAGAGATGTTCACCATTGATGACTACCCCATCTCACGTGATGATTGGACATGGGTTGTTGATTTGGATCACGTATCGCTTAAATAACTTGAGGGATGTTAATTTAAGTGGGAGTTCATTAGTAATTTGATTAATTGAGCTTAAATTTATCATGAACTTTGTATTAATATTTTTGCATATCTATGTTGTAGATCAATAGCTCACAGTATAGCTCCCCTATTTTGGATATGTCCCTAGAGAAAAATAAGTTGAAAGATGATAGTAGCAATGATGCGGACTGGGTCCGTGATCTGAGGATTATCCTCATTGCTGCACAGAAGAATTATGTCCTTGATGCACTACTAGGTGGCAGACCTATTGCAAGAGCAGATGTAGATGTTATGAACGTTTGGCAAGCTCGATATGATGACTACTTAATAGTTTAGTGCGCCATGCTTTATGGCTTAGAACCGGGACTTCAAAAAAAATTTGAATGCCATGGAGCATATGAGATGTTCCAAGAGCTGAAATTGGTATTTCAGACTCATGCACGTGTCGAGAGGTATGAGACCTCTGATAAGTACTTTGCCTACAAGTTGGAGGAGAATAGCTCAACCAATGAGCATGTGCTCAGAATGTCTGGGTACTACAATCGCTTTAATCAAGTGGGAGTTAATCTTCCAGATAAGATAGTGATTGACAAAGCTCTCTAGTCACTATCACCAAGCTATTTGAACTTCGTGATGAACTATAATATGCAAGGGATGACGGAAATGATTCCCGAGCTCTTCACGATGTTGAAATCAGCGACGGTAGATGTCGGATTGTGGGATCCTCAAACCCTTGAGAGGTTCGACCTCTGGGGTGCGTGCGGAGATCTCAACCTACCCAGCCTGCCTACTCGCGATCCTCCTAAGCCTAGTGCACCGAGCTCAAAGATACAAAGGGACACAACAGTTTATACTAGTTCGGGCCACCGTTGTGGTGTAATCCCCTAATCCAGTGTGGTGTGGTGGATTGCCTCAGAGGGCTGAGGATGAACTAGTACGGTGGATGAACAAGCCTCATGAGGTGAGGTGTTCTTGAGCTGGTGTGGTGTACGCTAACTCTACTTGTTCTCCTCCTTTTTCCCTTCCTATGGTGGTGGCTAGTCCTATTTATAGTGGCCTTGGTCCTCTTCCCAAATATGAGCAGGAAGGGATCCCAGAACGGCCAGATTTGTAAGGGGATAATTAGTACAGTCTATCCTGACAAAAGTGGTCTTCGCCTGCGAAAAGCCTCTGGTGGTGACGTCGCGGTGGGCTCGTCGATGACCTCCGTCCTGCCGTCCTGGCGGTCTTGGTCTCATTGCACCAGAATGGCAACCTTTGGTCGGTTCCACGGGACTCTGTGCCTGTGTCCTGCTTCCTTTGCATGGAAGAGGAAACCTTCGCTCTACACCCGCCTGGCGCCCGCCTGGCTTTGGTCGTCATGGCTCACGTCAGCTGAGACTTGTGGGTAACTTGCATAGAACTCTTCGCCCCTCAGGAGCCAGCCTGAAGAGGCCGATTCCTTCGGGGGTCTTGGCATCCCCCCCCCCCTCGCGAGGCTTGGCCCCTCGCGAGGTCTTGCGTTGCTGATGTTGAAGTCGGGTAGTACCAGGCCGTCGATGAAGCCACGCGGTGGGCCGCAGGCAGGCAGGGCTGGATATCCCGAATCCAGGACACCGATAGTAGCCCCTGGGCCCAAGGCGCGCTCAGACTTGGCTTCCAGACGAAGCCAAAGGGCAAGTGCGGAGCGCAGTGGGCCCTAACCGCCTACAGCCTTGATGACGCGTGGAGATTGATGGAACTTGGGCGACTCCGCTTCCTCATGCTGCCTCGGCAACTTCTCGACTTGAATGGTCGATGCGGCATGTAGAAGGTCATGATGGCGCGAGGTCATGGAGGCCGGCGGTTGGCCTCCCTTGGCTATAAATGTGAGGGAGGGGCAGAGCCTCCCGCCCATCTGTCCTTCGTCTTGCTCCCGCCTGCTTTTCTCCTCTCCGTCTTGCTCCCATGGCATCGCCAAAGAGGATTTCAGCGACCGAGAAGGGGAAGGCCTCCAAGGAGGGGCCAACATCTCCCACTCCCAAGAGGGGTCGTGGTCGTCCCCGCAAGCACCCTGCGGTTCCTCCGGCAGCTTCTAGGGGGCGCGGGGGCGTGCCCCCAGGGGCCGCATTGCTCTAGGCACCCGCAATGGCACCTCTTCCCGCGGCGAAGGCTACCGGCTTTGGAGCAGCCCCCATGATGAAGGGAGGTGCGTTGTGATCGTGCACCTGCCCCGCCCGTGCTTTTCCTCGCTGGACGTGCTCCCTGAGTTCATGGTGTGGTCGGAGAGCCCGGCTGGCACCTCGCTTCGCCTCCCGCGCTTCTTCTCCGACGAGCTTCCTTCTTCTGGGCCCAATGGTCTCTGGCTGCAGGCTGACGGCTGCTGCAGTAGGGCTTCGTGGGTTGGTACCGAGGGCACCACCTCTGGTAGCATGGTCCTGACCCGCGGCTGGCAGACCTTCGCCCGCGCGCGTTGCCTGGGCGGAAGGTGCAGCCTCCACTTCAAGTACGACGGCCTGGCGACCCTCTACGTGAGGGTGTTCAGGGAGGATGGCCGTCGCGTGGGGTGCTACCCGAAGGATGGCAGCGACGACGACGGTGGCGACGGCGAGCTTGGTCTTGGCGATGGTGCTCCCCCTCCTACGACGGCAACTCTTCCTCGGATGAGAGCTCGAGCAGTGGCGGCTACGACCGGCCCCCGTGTCGTCGTGCTCGGGTCGAGGATGTCGGGGGTTCGTCCCGCCGCGGTGCTCCAGTGAAGCTGGAGAGGAGCCTGGCATAAAGCTGGGAGCCGACGAACTTGGACTCAAGGCCGGCAGCTCCAGGTCACCTACGGGAGAAATGGTGGAGTGCCGGATCACCTTGAGGCGCTGCTTGAGGATGCGGCGCTGGTGTCGAGCTTGTACGCCTCCGGGCCCTCTTTGTTTAGCCTTTCCTTTCTCCTGCAATCCGAAAAAAGGAAGATCTACCCTGCGGGGGCGTGTAATGAACTGTTGTTGTTATGCCTTTTATGCTAAATTGCCATCTTGATGTTGTGCTATAATGTTTGTGGTCTGAGTGAGTTAAGGTAGGAAATCTTAGCTTGGTATGTGCAGTCGTTTTTCGCCTCACGAGAACCTGACGTTAGGTACTTGATGGGGCCCCATCCTCAGGGGGGGTCTTTGGCGCAGCCCCCAAAAGACACGCCTTGTGCTCTCAGGAGCCGTGGCAGGGCAGAGATGTCCTTTGAAGGAAGAAAAACTTGTCGAGTGGCTCACTCCCCCTTACGCGAGACCCTGCCACAGATTAGCTCAGACCTGATGCACCATGTCGCGCTGCCCGAGGCACGGACATGAGGGGTGCTGGTGCCCGGAGACTTGATCGAGGGCTCCTCGCGAGGATGAAGCCGAAATACCAGGGTTCGGCATGGTGCGTGCACGGAAAGGCAAGCCCAGGGCGCACACACCTACCTAGCCCCATGCACGAGGAGCGCGAGGAGAAGTGGCAGGCGACTGCCACCTCTCTCACGTCCTTAGACCAAAAACAGCTTAGGAGAAGGAAACAGCTCAAGGAACTAGCGTTCGAGAATACCAAATCCATTGAAAGATTACTAAAAAACTGCAAGCAACTTCAGAAAGCAAATGAACAGCCGCGTCCGGCACCTAATCTAGTCTTCTCACCAGCGCGGAGCTAAGTGCTGCCCCTAGGACGTTGGAGGGAGCCCCCATGAGGCCCCAGGGCGACTCTCAGGAGACTCCGGGGCATGTACAGCCCCACTCATTACTACGTGAGAGTGTCACGAGCGGAGACCTTCACAGGCCGGAGCCTTTCTTCAGGGGTAGAACTTCCGGAGGTGCTGGATGTTCCAGGCGTTCTGGATGGGGACCCCGTCCTATGTCTCCAGGCGCGCGGCGCTAGGCCTGGAGACACGAGCAATCCTAAACAGGCCCTCCCACATGGGAGTGAGCTTGTGCAGCCCCTCCCTGGAGAGCACCCACCTCAGGACGAGGTCTCCCACCTCTAACGTCCTGGAGCGGATGCTGCGACAGTGGTACCGCCGCAGCGCCTGCTGGTACCTCGCCGCCCGGAGCGAGGCTTGACGGCGGCGTTCCTCCCCCAGCATGAGATCGATCCCCCGTGTGGTGTCCTGCTGTGTCTCATTGAACGCCAGGACCCACGTGGAGCGATGCTTGACCTCATGAGGGAGAACCGCTACTGCTCCATAGACGAGGAAGAACGGTGTTTCTCCTGTTGGCATGGTCGCGGTGCTGCGGATGAACCACAGCATGGACTGTAGCTCGTCGAGCCAGCCACTGCCGCAGGCCTCGAGCTTCTTCTTGAAGGTCCGGGTCTTGAGGCCCCTCAGGACCTCCGCATTGGCCCTCTCAGCCTGTCCATTGCTCCGCGGGTGCACTATAGAGGTGTAGCAGATCTGCGTTCCAAGGTTAGCACAGTATGTTTTGAAAAGGTTGCTGGTGAACTGCGAGCCGTTGTCGGTGATGATACGATTAGGGACCCCAAACCGGCTCACGATTCCCTTGATGAACATGACGGCCGATCCAGCTGGGATGGTGTGCACGACTTCTACCTCCTCCCACTTGGTGAACTTGTCGATGGCGACATAGAGGTATTAGTAGCCCCCTGGCGCCCGGGGGAACGGTCCCAAGATGTCCATCCCCCAGACCGCGAACGGCCATGTGAGCGGGATTGTTTGGAGGCCCTGCACGGGCTGGTGGATCTGCTTGGTGTGAAACTGGCATGCCTCACAAGAGCGCACCAGCTCTGTAGCGTCATTGAGTGCGGTGGGCCAATAGAAGCCGCTGCGAAATGCCTTGCCCACCAGGGTGCGCGACGAGGAATGATGCCCGCAGTCCCCACCATGTATATCCGCCAGCAGCTCAAGCCCCTGTTCCCTGGAGATGCACCGCAACGAAATGTCATTGGGCCTCCTGCGATATAACTCACCATCCTTGATGCAGTACGCGGTGGCTTGACGGGCCACGCGCTCGGCATCCTCCTCCTTCTCTGGCAGGGTCCCTTGAAGCAAGTACACCTTGAACTCTTCGGTCCAGCACCCCTCCTGAGGCTCGAGCACGAGCAGCTGGCGGGCTCCCGATGGCTGACCACAGGCTGGGGCGCCCGTCTCGGGTGCCTGCGGCCAGTCCTCCGGAGGTGGTGCTGGGGTCGTGATGTGTGGGGTCGCAGACGGCTTGAAGAGCCGCTCCTCAAACACCCCCGGCTCCTGAGGGAGCCTGCGAGAGGCTCTTTTGGCGATGTCGTCTGCTTCCCTATTTGTCCCGTGCGGCACGTGCAGTAGCTCCACGCCCATGAACCGCTTCTCCATCTTTGCACCTCCTCTAGGTACGCCTCCATGTGCTCGTCCTTAGGCATGTACTCCTTGTTGGAGAAGTTGACGAGAAGCTGAGAGTCGCCCTTGATGGTGAGGCGCTTTACTCCCAGCACGGCCGCGGCCCTGAGTCTGGCGAGCAAGCCTTCAAATTCTGCAATTTTGTGGGAGACCTTCTCGCCCTGCTGGAAGCAGAGTTGCACTGCGTAGCAGAGCTTATCCTTGGTGGGTGAGATGAGGACGACCCCCGCTCCTGCACCTTGTCGCGCAAACGCCCCGTCGAAGTACATGATCCATCCATCCGGCTCTTTGTCTCCTGGCAGGAGGGAGCAGTCCTCGCCTACTTCGTGGTCGGGAGCGTCAGTCCACTCGGCCATGAAGTCCGTGAGGGCCGCGCCCTTGATGACCATGGTGGTGCTGAACTCAAGGTTGAACGCCTGAAGCTCAATGTTCCATTCAGCAACTCGCCTAGCTGCATTCGGGCTCCGGAGCACCCTCTCTAGCGGGTACACCGAAACAACCTTGATGGGGTGGCCTTGAAACTAGTGGCGCAATTTCCTGGAGGCAACTAGAAGCGCGAGCAAGAGCTTCTGGGGCATGGGGTAGCGCGCCCGGGCATCCCTTAGCACCATGCTGAAGAAGTAGACGGGTGCTCGATGAGGGGGGGATCAGTAGAATCTTGTTCTTCACGAGGGCATAGGTCCTTCATGGCCTCACGAGGCCCGCCCTCATGAGACTTGATAGCCACAGGGTCAACTGTGGCCTCAGAAGGAATGTCGACCACCACGCCGGTTGAGACTCCAGATGCCTCACCCTGAGGGTGCTGCGCCTTGCTTGACGGTTGTGCATCCTGCTGAGGCTTCTTGATCGGGCGTTCCTTCCTTAGCGCCACCAGGGCGGCACTGGCTGAGTGGGGGGTCGCTGCCAGATAGAGCACCAAGGGCTCGAGAGGGCGTGGTGCCACCATCACTGGCGGACTGGTCAAATATCTCTTGAGGTCCTGGAAGGCTGCATCTACCTCTGGGGTCCACTCGAATGGCTCCTTCTTCTTCATCGGCTTGAAGAACGGGAGGGCGCGTTCCCCCAGCTTGGAAATGAAACGCCCAAGTGAGGTTACACAGCCCGCTAGCTTCTGCATCTCCTTCAGGGTCTGTGGGGGGTTCATGTCCTCTATCGCCTTGGCCTTCTTCGGGATGGCCTCGATCCCTCTGTCTGACACCAAGAAGCCCAACAGCTTGCTGGAAGGGACACCGAACACACACTTCTCGGGGTTAAGCCGAAGAGCCACCTTGCGCAGGCTGGCGAACGTCTCCTCCAAATCATCTATCAGAGTCGTGGCCTCCCGAGACTTCACCACTATATCGTCAACATAGGCCTCTGCGTTCCGCCCGAGCCGCGAACCCAGGGTGATATGCATCAACCGTTGGAAGGTTGCCCCAGCATTATGCAGCCCGAAGGGCATGCAGGTGTAGCAGTACACCCGACATGGGGTGAGGAATGACGTCTTCTCCACATCCTCCACGGCCATCTTGATCTGGTGGTAGCCGGAGAAGGCATCTAGGAAGCACAACAGGTCGCATTCGACGGTGGAGTCGATGATCTGGTCAATGCGAGGGAGAGGGAAGGGGTCTTGCGGGCAGGCCTCATTGAGGTTGGTGAAGTCGACACACATGCCTTCCTTCCCTCCTTTCTTGGGGACGATGACGGGGTTCGCCAGCCACTCTAGGTACCGTACCTCTCTGATGACCCCTGCGGCTTGTAACTTACGGGTTTCCTGGATGATGAAGGCCTGCTTCTCTATGGACTGGCGGCGAGCCTTCTGCTTCACTGGTCTCACATTTGGACATACCCTTAGGTGGTGCTCAATTATCCCCCTTGGGACCCCTGCCAGGTGTTTGGGTTCCCAAACGAATACATCTTTGTTGGCTCACAAGAAGTTGATCAATGCCTCCTCTTGATCCTGAGGGAGGCCAGCCCCTATGGTGAAGGTGGCGCTGGCCGTCCCATCCTCATAGACCGGCACTTGCTTCATCTCGGCTCGGTCTTGGGAGAACAATTGTTTCTTCTTGGCCAATGCTGCTTCTCGGGCCTCTTGACCCTTCCTCTCGCCGGGCAGCGCAGACGCGGCTATCCTGAAGGTGAGCTGGAGGGCCTACAACGCGCCTTTGGTGTCCCCCGCCACCATGAGGACACTGTTGCTGCCAGGCATCTTCATGAGGTTGTACGCGGGGTGGGTCGCAGCCATAAACTGGGCCAAGGCCGGGTATCCAGAATAGCATTGTACAGCAGGTCGATCTTGGCGATGTTGAAGTCGATGAGCTCGGTGCGGTAGTTGTCACGGGTCCCGAAGGTGACAGGGAGATGGATCTGCCCCAGGGGCCTGGTGGAGCCGCCGCCGACCCTGGAGAAAGGCTTGGAGGGGCGGAGCTGGCTGGGCGGCATGTGGAGCAGGCCGAACGCCTCCAGGGAGAGCACGTTGAGGCCGGCTCCACCGTCGATGAGGGTCCTGGTGATCGCCATGTGGCAGACGGTGGGGGTGCAGAGCATTGGGAGCGCGCCTGCTCCCGTCATGGCGATGGGGTGATCCTTGGGGCCGAAGGTGAGGTCATCTTGGAGCGCCGCCCAGCCCGGGGGAGCCCATGTGCTCGCCTGAGTGGTGCCTACCCGCCTGTAGAACTTCTTGATGTGGCGGTCGGAAGGTGGTGCCTGGGAGCCACCTAGGAGAGCAGCGATGATCGGGGGCACCGGTGCCGCGTAGTGGGTGAGGAAGAGGTCGCGCAGCTCCTCCCAGGAGGCCACAGAAGATGCCGGCAGGTTGAGCAACCAGGCGTGTGGCGCGCCTACAAGGGCCATGGGGAGCCAGTTGGCCTTCACCTTGTCGTCTCCGCCGGCCGCCCAAACTGCCTCCTCGTATGCTTGAAGAAAGGGGGTTGGATCTGCCGCGCCTTCGTAGCATAGCGGCATCTCCGATCGGAACTTGGGCGGCCACTACACCTGCCGCAGGGATAGGGTGAAGCAGCGCAGCCCCGGCGCTTCTTCGGGAATGCGTGTTGAATGGGCCGGCAGAGGAACGCCCGCCATAGGAGTCAGTGGCACGAACTAGAGGTCGAGGAAGAATATTCCGACGCACCCCTACCTGGCGCGCCAAATGTCGGATTGTGGGATCCGCAAACCCTTTAGAGGTTTGAACTCTGGGGTGCGTGCGGAGATCTCAACCTACCCAGCCTGCCTACTCGCGATTCTCCTAAGCCTAGCGCACCGAGCTCAAAGAGACAAAGGGATACAGCAGTTTATACTGGTTCGGGCCATCACTGTGGTGTAATACCCTAATCCAGTGTGGTGTGGTGGATTGCCTCGGAGGGCTGAGGATGAACTAGTACAGTGGATGAACAAGCCTTAGGAGGTGAGGTGTTCTTGAGCTGGTGTGGTGTATGCTAACTCTACTTGTTCTCCTCCTTGTTTTCCCTTCCTATGGTGGTGGCTAGTCCTATTTATAGTGGACTTGGTCCTCTTCCCAAATATGAGCGGGAAGGGATCCCACAACAGCCAGATTTGGAAGGGGACAAGTAGTACAGTCTATCCTGACAAAAGTAGTCTTTGCCTGCGAAAAGCCTCTGGTCGTGACACCGCGGTGGGCTCGTCGATGACCTCCGGCCTGCCGTCCTGGCGGTCTTGGTCTCGTTGCACCAGAATGGAAACCTTTGGCTGGTTCCTCAGGACTCCACACTTGTGTCCTGCTTCCTTTGCACCAAAGAGGAAACCTGCGCTCTCCGCCCGCCTGGCCTTGGTCGTCATGGCTCACGTCAGCTGAGCCTCGAGAGGTAACCTGCATAGAACTCTCCACCCCTCAGGAGCCAGCCTAAGGAGACCGATTCCTTCAGGGGTCTTGGCGTCGCCCCCCTCCCGAGGCTTGGCCCCTCGCGAGGGTCTTGGGTTGCTGATGTTGAATCCGGGCCATACCAGGCCGTCGATGAAGCCATGCGGTGGGCCGCAGGTAGGCAGGGCTGGATACCCCCAAATCCAGGACACCGACAGTAGAAATCAAGAAAGAGCATCAAGTGTTGATGGTTAACAAGACCACTAGTTTCAAGAAAAAGGGCAAGGGAAAGAGAGGGAACTTTAGAAGAATGGCAAGCAAGTTGCCGCTTGATACATCTTCAACGTATCTATAATTTTTGATTATTCCATGTTGTTATATTATCATTCTTGGATGTTTTACAAGCATTTTATATAATATTTTGGGACTAACCTATTGACATAGTGCCAAGTGCCAGTTGTTGTTTTCTACTTGTTTTTTACATCACAGAAAATCAATATCAAATGGAGTCCAAATGCAGCAAAACTTTTTGGAGAATTTTTATGGACCAGAACACCCAGGATGGGCCAGAGCAGCACCTGGGGGGTGCCCCGAGGGGGGCACAACCCACCACGGCGCGCCTGGGCCCCCAGGCGCACCCAGGTGGGTTGTGCCCACCTCGGTGGCCTCCTGCACCCCTATAAAATCCCAGATATTCCAAAACCCTTTGGGGCAGCCCTAGATCAGAAATTCCATCGCCGCAAGGCTCTGTAGCCACCGAAAACCAATCTAGACCCCGTTTCGGCACCCTGTCGGAGGGGGGGAATCATCTCCGGTGGCCATCTTCATCATCCCGGCGGCCACCACTATGAGGAGGGAGTAGTCCACCCTTGGGGCTGAGGGTTTGTACCAGTAGCTATGTGTTTAACCTCTCTCTCTCTCTCTCGTGTTCTTGAGATGGCACAATCTTGATGTATCGCGGGCTTTGTTAATATAGTTGGATCATATGGTGTTTTCCCCTCTCTATCTTGTTGTGATGAATTGAGTTTTCCCTTTAAGATTTCGTTGTTATCGGATTGAATACTTTTATGGGTTTGAGAACACTTGATATATGTCTTGCAATTGAATACTCGTGGTGACAATGGGGTATCGTATTGATTCACTTAATATATGTTTTGGCACTCAACTTGTGGATTCCCGAGATGACATTGAGGTAATCTATGCATAGGGGTTGATGCACGTTCTTGTCTTTGTTTCTCCGGTAGAAATCTTGGGGCACTCTTTGAGGTTCTTTATGTTGGATTGAGTATTATGAATCTGAATTTGCTTTGGTGTTATTTTAGCACGAACTCTTGGATAGATCAAACGGAAAGAATAACTTTGAGGTGCTTTTGTGCCCTACAAACAATTTCTTCTTATGTTCTCCGCTAGATAAGAACTTCGGGGTGATTCTTCGCTGCACGTGGAGGGATGGTTGTGTGATCCAATTATATTAGCATTGTTGAGAGATTGCACTAGTGAAAGTACGGACCCCAGGCCTCATTTTCAAGCATTGCAATACCATTTTTGTGCCCATTTACTACTTTCTACCTTGTTTTTTTTATTTATTTAGATTATAAAAATATATTTATACCATCAATATTACACTTTTATCACCACCTCTTTGCCGAAATAGTGCACCTATACAATTTGCCATTGTATTGGGTGTGTTGGGGACACAAGAGATTTCTAGTATTTTGTTGCAGGGTTGTTCAAGGGAGACCATCTTCATCCTACACCTCCCATGGATTGATAAACCTTAGGTCATCCACTTGAGGGAAAATTGATATTGTCCTACAAAACTCTGTGCTTGGAGACCCAACACGAGTCTACAAGAATAAAGTTGCGTAGTAGACATCAAGCTCTTTTCTGGCGCCATTGCCGGGGAGGTGAGTGCTTGAAGGTATATCTTTAGATCTTGCAATTAAATCTTTTAGTTTCTTGTTTTATCACTAGTTTGGTTTATAAAAGAAAACTACATAAAAATGGAATTGAGGTTGCATTATATTATTGATCATCTTTATAATATCTTTCTTGAAAATGATGGATCAGAAAATTGTGCTCAATTGTTAGAAGAAGAAGTCAATAAAATGTTTGGCACAAAATATTTGAATGATGAGCATGATTGCAATGTTGTTAATATGAATTCTTTGAATATCCATGATGCTAGTGATATGCAAAGCCATAAGCTTGGGGATGCTATGTGTCACGCCCAATATGCGATACTATCCTAAAGAGACTCGAAGGTCCCACCAAGGATAGAACCGCATATTGAAACGCTTTTGCAAGGTGGATATCATTACATCAACATTACATAATAGATGGGGATACATACAAAAGGCATACAATGCCACACGAATACATCATCACAATACATAAGAGCATCATCCGACTATGGATGAAACACAAACAGAAACTCAAACGACATCCACCCTGCTAGCCCAGGCTGCCGACCTGGAACCTATCCCCTGGATCAAAGAAGAAGCAGAAGAAGAACTCCAAACAAGCAAACATCGCTCTCGCGTCATGATCATCGCATAACCTGTACCTGCAACTGTTGTTGTAGTAATCTGTGAGCCACGAGGACTCAGCAATCCCATTACCATGGGTATCAAGACTAGCAAAGCTTAATGGGTAAGGAAAGGATAAGTGGTGAGGTTGCATCAGCGACTAAGCATATATGGTGGCTAACATACGCAAATAAGAGCGAGAAGAGAAACAAAGGAACGGTCGTGAAGCTAGCAATGATCAAGAAGTGATCCTGAACTCCTACTTACGTCAAACATAACCCAAAACCGTGTTCACTTCCCGGACTCCGCCGAGAAGAGACCATCACGGCTACACACACGGTTGATGCGTTTTATTTCGGATCTGGTGTCAAGTTATCTACAACCGGACATTAACAAATTCCCATCTACCTATAACCGCAGGCACGGCTTTCGAAAGATTATACCCTGCAGGGGTGTCCCAACTTAGCCCATGATAAGCTCTCGCGATCAACAAGGACATACCTTCCCCCAGGAAGACCCGATCAGACTCGGAATCCCGGTTTACAAGACATTTCGACAATGGTAAAACAAGACCAGCAAAGCCGTCCGATGCGCCGACAATCCCGATAGGAGCTGCACATATCTCATTCTCAGGGCAACACCGGATAGGTCAGCCTACGAGTAAAACCAGCCCTCGAGTTCCCCCAGGTGGCCCCGCAGTCTGCCCGGTTCGGACCAACACTTAGACAAGCACTGGCCCGGGGGGGCTAAAATAAAGATGACCCTCGAGAGAGCGACTCCCAAGGGAAAAGTATAGGTGGTGGTGAGGCAAATGGTAAAACCAAGGATGGGCCTTGCTGGAGGAGTTTTCTTCAGAGCGAACTGTCAAGGGGGTCCCATAAATCAACCGACCGCGTAAGGAACGCAAAATCCGGGAACATAACACCGGTATGACGGAAACTAGGGCGGCAAGAGTGGAACAAAACACCAGGCATAAGGCCGAGTCTTCCACCCTTTACCAAGTATATAGATGCATTAATAATATAAGAGATATTGTGATATCCCAACCAAAAATCATGTCCACCATGGAGCAATCTTCAACTTCACCTGCAACTAGCAACGCTATAAGAGGGCTGAGCAAAGCGGTAACATAGCCAAACAATGGTTTGCTAGGAAGGGTGTCAAAGGTTAGAGGTTCATGGCAATATGGGAGGTTCGATAAACAGGTGATAGGTAGCGCAGCTAAGCGATAGAACGAAGCAACTAGCATAGCAATGATAGTAGTGAGATCCAGGGAAATGGTCATCTTGCCTGAAATCCCGCAAGGAAGAAGAACGAGTCCATGAAGAAGACGAACGGATGAAGCCACGAAGACGAACCAAGCGTAGACGAACGAATCCTCATGATCGCAACGAAACAGGAACTAACAAGAAGAAGCACACAACATGGTAAAAACACCACACATGAAGATGACATGATGCACAACAAGCATGATGCATGACAAAACTAGATGAGGCTACTCATGGCAAGAGATGATGCAAACAAGAGCAACACATCAAGGCAAGTTTAAATGAGGCCGGGAACAACATATAACAATTCCGGTAAGTCCTCATGCATATTTCGAAATTGGTCCAGATCTGAATAAACCTTATGTTCAAGTTGTTAAACCGCAAGTTAAGATGCACAAAGATGATCTACACGAGATTCTAGTCAAGTTACATATAAAGTTCATTTAGTTCGGAGCTACGGCCTAGAAGATATGAGCAAAACAAGATCAACATGGCATTGATGCAAAATGCATACAAACATCAAGCAAACACCTCAAAACATGGATGCAACATGATAATATGGAGCTACATGCAATTCTAAGAAAGTTTCATATAGAGCACACTCAAAATGGAGCAACGGTTCAACACACACACACACTATACAAGTTATAGCAATAATCTGTCCAAAACAGCAACTAGGCATATTGCAAGCATCAAAACAACATGCTACAGCAACTCAACATAATAACAAAAGGCATGGATATAATGTACAGGTAAAGCATAACAAAACATGAACACTGAGCTATCTCCAGAAATCACTAGAACATTGTCAAACACACATGGCAAGATTGCAAATAATAACAGTTCAGACTTTGCAGAAAATAACATCAGGTTGCAATGTTTAGAGCTATCAAACAACATGTTACAGAAACTTATCATGGCAAATAAAGGCATGGCATGAAACTACTAAAAGCATAGGACAAAAGTCCCTTACTGACCATGAGCCAAAAAGGATCAGAAAATATGATGGCACCCATGTAAACATAGCAAGTTATATTACAGATTCAAACATGGCAGGAACAACGATACGAAGGCATGTAGATGAGCTTGTGCAACTCACTACAGAGCAAAACATGGCATGGCAAGGCAACCAACAGCAAGAATACATGTTTGTGAAGCTAAGCATGGCAAGAGCAAGTTCATAGCATGCAAGGATCAACTACAACAACCTTGGCAAAATTGAATAACATGTAAACAATCTGCCAGGAAATATTTTGAAGCAAAAGTAGAGCACGAAAATGACATGCTATACTACTCCATAATTGCAAACAGGGGCATGAATGGATAGAGCATAACCATATTTTCAAAACATCCTTACTGAAGTATCTCAAAATAAGCATGGATCTATCTGTAGCATCATGTTTACATGGCATCAAAATAACAGCAGAACAGGGACTAAAATCAGCAACATTACGAAGCCTAGTTTACATGCTTGTGATAGTCACCACATTGATCACAAAAATACACGGTAAGCACCTCTGTAAAGAAGACATGGTATAGATCAAAACACATGTAGACATCAACCTCATAGGATGCACACATCAATCATGGCAAAAATGACAAAAGAGCTCGTTCTGTTAACAGACAGCAGATAACATTATGAAGCACTCTTGCAACGAAGATTCAGGCATCAAGATGAGCTCAAATGAATATGATGCAATGGAACAAAATGAAGTACTTGTTGAGGCGAACAATTTGACATATTACACGCACGAAACGGAGCTACGGATGCAGAGATACGATGCGATGAACATGGCATGATTATGCAAAATATTCGGGACTTAGGCGAAATTTCGGGGAAGGGGAAAAAATCAACCTCGTCGGAAACTTCGCCGGAGAACGGCCGGAGAGGAGGGAGACGTCGGCCGGAGCTGCGGGAGAGGTCGGGGAGGACGGGCCCCGCCGGATCTGGCCGGATCCGGCGCGGGACGGCGGCGGAGGAGGCCGGACGCGGGGGCGGCGGAGCTCCTGCATGGAGCTCCCAGGCGGTGCGGGCAGATCCAGAGGCTCGGGCGTGCGGCGCGCCGGCCGGCGGCGACGGAGGAGCCGGACGGCGGCGGCGGAGGGGCCGAGGCACGCGGCGGCGGAGGCGAGGGACGTGGCCGGGCGGCCGACGGAGCGATGGTGGCCGGAGGTCGGGGCGCGGGGCACCGTGGTCGACGGCCGGCGAAGGCGGCGGACTCCGGCGACGGCGGGCGCGAGGGCCCGGGCAGGCGGCGGCGCACGGGGTCCGACCCGGGCCCCAGATGGGCTCGGGCGGGCTCCGCGAGGGCCTGGCGGGCTGCGGCGGCGGGGAAGCCAGGGAGGCGACAAGTGGCGGCGCGCGATTCGACGGGGCGAGCGGGGCGGACGTGTCCAGCGCCGGGCGGACGCGTCCGGCGGCGGCGAGGGAAAATCTTAGGGTTTGGACCCGAAAATGGAGAGGGGGCGTTTATATAGGTAGGGGGATCTAGGAGAGTCCAAATGAGGAGCGGTTTTCGCCCACACGATCGTGATAGAACGACCGAGAGCATGGAGGGGAGTGAGATGGGTTTTGGGCCACTTTGGAAGGGGTGTTGAGCTACAAAGAGAGAGGGGCTTTTGCGGTTACCCGGTTAACCGTTGGAGTATCAAACGACCTCCAAATGGCACGAAACTTGACAGGCGGTCTACCGGTGGTATACCAAGGCCGCTTGGCAAGACTCGGGCCATTCTGAGAAAGTTTAACACCCACTCACAACAGGAGACAAAAGAGGAACGCCGGAGGACACAGGAGCGCCGGATTGCAAAACGGACAATGGGGAAAATGCTCGGAAGCATGAGACGAACACGTATGCAATGCAATGCACATGATGACAAGATAAAATGCAACACGCAAGCAAATGACATGGAAATGACGGCGAATAACCGGCGGACACCTGGCGCATCGAATCTGGGGCGTTACAACACTCCTCCACTAACAAGAGATCTCGTCCCGAGATCTTAGGACCGAGACGGAAGGGAAAAGGGATGAGGTGAAACAAGAACTCAAAAGAAGAAGCAAAGAATCGAGAGCACTCGAGAAGAAGAGAGGAACGACGAGAATGACGATAATCGAAAGCTCACTGAATCAGATAGACTATGAAACCACTCCGGTTAGAACGAGATAAGAAACGAATAAGACTGAAAGGATTTATGCAGCACTTCGGCTGAACATGGAAAGAATAGAACATGAACTTGAGAGGATGGAATGGTACTTGATGAAGACATGACACAAAATCTCCGGAAAGAATTGAAAGAGTTGAATGAAATGAACGGAGAAGAAAAGATACTTGAATTTCTCCAACAAAATCTTGATGAACTCTTGAAGAATGAATTAAAACATGAAGAACCACCATGAAGAACTCTGGTGACAAAAGGATGGTGAGATAGAATTAAGGATGAAAGAATAAGACTAAAGCCTTGCGATGATTTAGATGGAGGTTCCGACGAAATGGCCGAGGAAATTTGAACTCCGGAAAAGAAAAGATGAAACACTTGGACCTAGAATTTATTCCTCAAGAACAAACTCCGAAGAAAAGGATTAATCACTTTGATGAAATAAGAATAAGATTTATTGTATGCTTATCCTTCATCAAATTAAATTGATGACAAGCAATGGATTTTGCATATTACTTATTCTTCTTGGCAAAAGGATTGAGGGGAAATATGGCGCAAAACTTGAGAAAGTCTTTATGAACCACCGGTAGGATTGAAAGAACGAATCGATTAAAATGATAATCAAGGAAAAAAATCTTGAACAAAACACCGTGAGAATTCGAAAATGACTGACGAAAGAGAATGAATCACCAGGAAGAATTAGAAGAACAAATATGTTAGAGGAAATTTAGATACAAGAGAATGGGAAGAACGCGATCTGATTAAAGAGCACTTGAATGAAGCACCGGGATAATTAGAGAACGGTAACTGGAATGATGGCCTCCGGTGAAAAGAAACGGGAAAAGAACTTCTGACATACTACGGATGGGTAAGAAAAGGAATATCTGACAAATAGAATAATTTGATAGGATAACAAGAAGCTAGAACCGCGAATCTTCGAGAGAACGGACAAGGTTTAAGAGGAACTCTTCTTCGGTCTTCAAAGCTGATAAAGACGATGAGAAACACCATCGAAATTGTTGAGAAACTCCAGAATAATGAAAAAGAGGAAAGGTAGAACCCGAGATGAAAAGAATTTGAAAGCAATCTTGGAGATGGCATCTGACTGATGAAATACGTTCTTACGTCACACTTGAAAAGAATCTGGGATTAACTCCGGGGGAATTAGAAGAGTCAGGTAAGATCCTGGAAAAATACATGTGGGTTAGGGCCCACAAACGAGAAAACACCGTTGGAAAGGGATGACGAACAGATAGATGATGCACCGGAACAATTGAAATATTTGAATGGGGTGACAACCTCGAATTAATTGGAACACAGATGAATCTCTTGATATGTCTTGAGCACTCCGGAAAA
>NC_041385.1:157555854-157560098 GCF_002162155.2 Triticum dicoccoides
ATGCTCGAAACAGACTCAGACTCTGGGGAGAAGAGGGTGGGAGGGCGGGAAAACAAAGGCAACTTGGAAAGGGAAACTGACGAATGACTCGAAGAGAAGACACCGGTTGAAATAATTGAGGAAAGAAAGCAAAGACTTCGCACAAGTAGGACGGATACTCGATTACGGACTCCGGTTCCGAGAAGAAGAAGGGGAGGGCGGGTGGGAAAAGAAAACAACTGAGGATTGAACTTGGCAAATATGAAGAGGCTCGAGTCAACTTGACGAGAAATGCACCGGATCAAAAGAGCTGAGAACCAACGATCGAAAAACCAACTGCGTGATCCTAAAGAAAAATTTGAAGGGGAAGAGAAGTAATTCAAAACACCTACGTCAAGATTCCTCACCAGAGCGACAAAGGGGCTGAGGAGTAAAAAAGAATTCCTACTCTCCGATATAACTAGACTCCGAAAATAGTTTTCTTCTAGACTCAACAACGGCCAAACTACACGATCAATCAAGGGAGCTCCTAGGGTCGGTCGAAGCTCTGATACCAACTTGTCACGCCCAATATGCGATACTATCCTAAAGAGACTCGAAGGTCCCACCAAGGATAGAACCGCATATTGAAACGCTTTTGCAAGGTGGATATCATTACATCAACATTACATAATAGATGGGGATACATACAAAAGGCATACAATGCCACACGAATACATCATCACAATACATAAGAGCATCATCCGACTATGGATGAAACACAAACAGAAACTCAAACGACATCCATCCTGCTAGCCCAGGCTGCCGACCTGGAACCTATCCCCTGGATCAAAGAAGAAGCAGAAGAAGAACTCCAAACAAGCAAACATCGCTCTCGCGTCATGATCATCGCATAACCTGTACCTGCAACTGTTGTTGTAGTAATCTATGAGCCACGAGGACTCAACGATCCCATTACCATGGGTATCAAGACTAGCAAAGCTTAATGGGTAAGGAAAGGATAAGTGGTGAGGTTGCAGCAGCGACTAAGCATATATGGTGGCTAACATACGCAAATAAGAGCGAGAAGAGAAACAAAGGAATGGTCATGAAGCTAGCAATGATCAAGAAGTGATCCTGAACTCCTACTTACGTCAAACATAACCCAAAACCGTGTTCACTTCCCGGACTCCGCCGAGAAGAGACCATCACGGCTACACACATGGTTGATGCGTTTTACTTTGGATATGGTGTCAAGTTATCTACAACCGGACATTAACAAATTCCCATCTGCCTATAACCGCAGGCACGGCTTTCGAAAGATTATACCCTGCAGGGGTGTCCCAACTTAGCCCATGATAAGCTCTCGCGATCAACGAAGGATATACCTTCTCCCAGGAAGACCCGATCAGACTCGGAATCCCGGTATACAAGACATTTCGACAATGGTAAAACAAGACCAGCAAAGCCGCCCGATGCGCCGACAATCCCGATAGGAGCTGCACATATCTCGTTCTCAGGGCAACACCGGATAGGTCAGCCTACGAGTAAAACCAGCCCTCGAGTTGCCCCGAGGTGGCCCCGCAGTCTACCCGGTTCGGACCAACACTTAGACAAGCACTGGCCCGTGGGGGCTAAAATAAAGATGACCCTCGAGAGAGCGACTCCCAAGGGAAAAGTATAGGTGGTGGTGAGGCAAATGGTAAAACAAGGTTGGGCCTTGGTGCAGGAGTTTTATTCAAAGCAAACTGTCAAGGGGGTCCCATAAATCACCCGACCGCGTAAGGAACGCAAAATCCGGGAACATAACACCGGTATGACGGAAACTAGGGCAGCAAGAGTAAAACAAAACACCAGGCATAAGGCCGAGTCTTCCACCCTTTACCAAGTATATAGATGCATTAATAATATAAGAGATATTGTGATATCCCAACCAAAAATCCTGTCCACCATGGAGCAATCTTCAACTTCACCTGCACCTAGCAACGCTATAAGAGGGCTAAGCAAAGCGGTAACATAGCCAAACAACGGTTTGCTAGGAAGGGTGTCAAAGGTTAGAGGTTCATGGCAATATGGGAGGTTCGATAAACAGGTGATAGGTAGCGCAGCAAGGCGATAGAACGAAGCAACTAGCATAGCAATGATAGTAGTGAGATCTACGGAAATGGTCATCTTGCCTGAAATCCCGCAAGGAAGAAGAACGAGTCCATGAAGAAGACGAACGGATGAAGCCACAAAGACGAACCAAGCGTAGACGAACGAATCCTCACGATCGCAACGAAACAGGAACTAACAAGAAGAAGCACACAACATGGTAAACACACCACACATGAACATGACATGATGCACAACAAACATGATGCATGACAAAACTAGATGAGGCTACTCATGGCAAGAGATGATGCAAACAAGAGCAACACATCAAGGCAAGTTTAAATGAGGCCGGGAACAACATATAACAATTCCGGTAAGTCCTCATATGCATATTTCAAAATTGGTCCAGATCTGAATAAACCTTATGTTCAAGTTGTTAAATAGAAAGTTAAGATGCACAAAGATGATCTACACGAGATTCTAGTCAAGTTACATATAAAGTTCATTTAGTTCGGAGCTACGGCCTAGAAGATATGAGCAAAACAAGATCAACATGGCATTGATGCAAAATGCATACAAACATCAAGCAAACACCTCAAAACATGGATGCAACATGATAATATGGAGCTACATGCAATTCTAAGAAAGTTTCATATAGAGCACACTCAAAACAGAGCAACGGTTCAACACACACACACTACAAGTTATAGCAACAATCTGTCCAAAACAGCAACTAGGCATATTGCAAGCATCAAAACAACATAATAACAAAAGGCATGGATATGATGTACAGGTAAAGCATAACAAAACATGAACAATGAGCTATCTCCAGAAATCAGTAGAACATGGTCAAACACACATGGCAAGATTGCAAATAATAACAGTTCAGACTTTGCAGAAAATAACATCAGGTTGCAATGTTTAGAGCTATCAAACAACATGTTACAGGAACTTATCATGGCAAACAAAGGCATGGCATGAAACTACTAAAAGCATAGAACAAAAGTCCCTTACTGACCATGAGCCAAAAAGGATCAGAAAATATGATGGCACCCATGTAAACATAGCAAGTTATATTACAGATTCAAACATGGCAGGAACAACGATACGAAGGCATGTAGATGAGCTTGTGCAACTCACTACAGAGCAAAACATGGCATGGCAAGGAAACCAACAGCAAGAAGACATGTTTGTGAAGCTAAGCATGGCAAGAGCAAGTTCATAGCATGCAAGGATCAACTACAACAACCTTGGAAAAATTGAATAACATGTAAACAATCTGCCAGGAAACATTTTGAAGCAAAAGTAGAGCACGAAAATGACATGCTAGACTACTCCATAATTGCAAACAGGGGCATGAATGGATAGAGCATAACCATAGTTCCAAAACATCCTTACTGAAGTATCTCAAAATAAGCATGGATCTCTCTGTAGCATCATGTTTACATGGCATCAAAATAACAGCAGAACAGGGACTAAAATCAGCAACATTACGAAGCCTAGTTTACATGCTTGTGCTAGTCACCACATTGATCACAAAAATACACGGTAAGCACCTCTATAAAGAAGACATGGTATAGATCAAAACACATGTAGACATCAACCTCATAGGATGCACACGTCAATCATGGCAAAAATGACAAAAGAGCTCGTTCTGTTAACAGACAGCAGATAACATTATGAAGCACTCTTGCAACAAAGATTCAGGCATCAAGATGAGCTCAAATGAATATGATGCAATGGAATGAAATGAAGTACTTGTTGAGGCGAACAATTTGACATATTACACGCACGAAACGGAGCTATGGATGCAGAGATACGATGCGATGAACATGGCATGATTATGCAAAATATTCGGGACTTGGGCGAAATTTCGGGGAAGGGGAAAAAATCAACCTCGTCGGAAACTTCGCCGGAGAACGGCCGGAGAGGAGGGAGACGGCAGCCGAAGCTGCGGGAGAGGTCGGGGAGGACGGGCCCCGCCGGATCTGGCCAGATTTGGCGCGGGACGGCGGCGGAGGAGGCCGGACGCAGGGGCGGCGGAGCTCCTGCGTGGAGCTCCCGGGCGGCGCGGGCAGATCCAGAGGCTCGGGCGTGCGGCACACCGGCCGGCGGCGACGGAGGAGCCGGACGGCGGCGGCGGAGGGGCCGAGGCCCGCGGCGGCGGAGGCGAGGGACGTGGCCGGGCGGCC
>NC_041385.1:157560438-157594993 GCF_002162155.2 Triticum dicoccoides
GGGCGCCGCGGTCGACGGCCGGCGACGGCGGGCGGCGGCGCACGGGGTCCGACCCGGGCCCCAGATGGGCTCGGGTAGGCTCCGCGAGGGCCTGGCGGGCTACGGCGGCGGGGAAGCCAGGGAGGCGACAAGTGGCAATGTGCGATTCGGCGGGGCGAGCGGGGTGGACGTGTCCGGCGTCGGGCGAACACGTCCGGCGGCGGCGAGGGAAAATCTTAGGGTTTGGACCCGAAAATGGAGGGGGAGGTGCGTTTATATAGGTAGGGGGAGCTAGGAGAGTCCAAATGAGGAGCGGTTTTCGCCCACACGATCGTGATCGAATGACCGAGAGCATGGAGGGGAGTTAGATGGGTTTTGGGCCACTTTGGAAGGGGTGTTGGGCTGCAAAGTGAGAGGGGCTTTTGCGGTTACCCGGTTAACCATTGGAGTATCAAACGACCTCCAAATGGCACGAAACTTGACAGGCGGTCTACCGGTGGTATACGAAGGCCGCTTGGCAAGACTCAGGCCATTCCGAGAAAGTTTAACACCCACTCACAACAGGAGACAAAAGAGGAACGCCGGAGGACATAGGAGCATCGGATTGCAAAACGGACAACGGGGAAAATGCTCGGAAGCATGAGACGAACACGTATGCAATGCAATGCACATGATGACATGATAAAATGCAACACGCAAGCAAATGACATGGCAACGACGGCGAATAACTGGCGGACACCTGGCGCATCGAATCTGGGGCGTTACACTATGTTTGATGAAGATGATATTTTTTGTCCCCGAACATTTGATGTGCAAATTTTTTATAATGATTGCATGCCTCCTATTTATGATGATTATAACGATGAAAGTGGATTTGGAGAGGTCATGACTTTGTTTAGTGATGAATCCACCATTTTGGATGAGGCTTCAATTGACTAGGATAACAAAGTTGCTATCTATGATGATTATGGTGATGACATGTATGCTATAAATAATAATGATAACCGTGAAACTTTTCATCATGATTTTACTTTTCAATCACATGATTGTTATTTTATTGATTTTGCTCCCACTACTATTCATGAGAATAATTTTCTTATGTGGAGAGTAGTAACATTTCTATGCTTGTGGATCATGAAAAGAATGATTTATGTGAAAGTTATATTGTTGAATTCATTCATGATGCTACTAAAAATTATTATGAGGGAGGAACTTATGCTTGTAGGAATTGCAATAATATCAAGTTTCCTCTCTATGTGTTGAAAATCTTGAATTTATGTTTGTTTTGCCTTCCTATGCTAGTTGATTCTTGCTCCCAAAAGTTATTTTCTCATGAAATCCCTATGCTTAGGAAGTGGGCTATGATTAAATGGGCTTGCCTTGTGTTTCATGATGCTCCTGTTATGTTTCAATTCATATCTTTTATGCGAGCATCATTGAAATCATCATGCCTAGCTAAAAGGCATAAAAGAAAAGCGCTTGTTGGGAGACAACCCAACACTTTTACCTACTATTTTTGTGTGTTAGCATGATTATTCTACTATAGTAATCATGTTTTATTTCTTTTGTTGCAATAAAGTGCCAAGTAAAGCCTTTGGGATAGTGTGGATGATAGTTGACTTGAATCTGTGCAAAAACAGAAACTTTTGCGCTCACCTCCAGGAAATTTGAAAATTCACTAGAACGTGATTTTGATCTGAATTTTTTATAGGTGATATATATACAAATTATCTATGTTGTCCTAATTTGTCAGAATTTTTGGAGTAGCAGAAGTATGGTTGGAGTACAGGTTACTACAGACTGTTCTGTTTTCGACAGATTCTGTTTTCAATGCATAGTTTGCTTGTTCCCTAGTTTCTACGGCTTATATTGCTCAATATAATTTGTGGAAATGATATTCTATAGTAAAAAATTATGAATCTTGTCTTTGACACTACCAAAGTGAAATGGTTTGCTCTTTATCATACTAACCTACCTCACGAAGTTCCATTAAGTTTTGTGTGATTGAAGTTCTCAAGTTTTGGGTGAGATGTCGATATGAGGAGAATAAGGAGTGACAAGACCCTAAGATTGGGGATGCCCAAGGCACCCCAAGGTAATATTCAAGGAAGATCCAAGCAACTAAGCTTGGGGATGTCCCAGAAAGCATCCCCTCTTTCATCTTCAACATTATCGACTGTACTGTTTTGGCAGATTGATGTTATGTTTGCTTGTGTAATGATTCTATTCGAGGATAGAATTATTAAATGTGAAGAGGAATTTATTATGCAATTTTGAATAATAATTTTTGTTATTTGCTACAATAGAGAATGATAAGGTTTTTGCATTGATTTATACTAACTTATCTCACAAGTTCTTGTTGAGTTTTGTGTGGATGAAGTTTTTGAGATTTAGGAAAACCATGATATGAGAGGAATTAAGGGGACACAAAAGCTCAAGCTTGGGGATTCCCAATGCACCCCAAGTTAATATTCCAATAAGTATCAAGCATCTAAGCTTGGGGATGCCCCGGTAGGCACACCACCTTTCTTGTTTAACAATTATCGGTTAGTATCGGTTGAGCCTAAGTTTTTGCTTCTTCACATGATGTGTGCTATCCTTGGAATGTGATTTTATTTATTTTTTCTTGCTGTTTTAATAAAATACTTAGAACTGAAAGTTTTTAAATAAAATAGAGTCCTCAAATAGTTGCCAGAGAGGCTAGGTAAGCGGCACTCACATCCCGTCAATGAAGCTCTTTTCTATGGAATTGCTCTAGTGCTTCACTTATATCTTTTTGAGCACGAGGTGCTTTAGTATTTTTGAACAAATTCTCTCTTGCTTCACTTAAATTAATTTGAGAGAAAGAAATATTATCATGATCTTCACTTATATTTGTTTGAGCTTATCAAAAGCAACACATGGAAACTAGTCCCAAAGTGATAGATATCCAAGAAGGATATAGTAAAAACTTTCATGAAGATCATTGGACAAAATAAACTTGATTCCTTGAAATAGTTTTGAGGTATGATGATGTGATATGTGAGTCATGTTGATGAGTAATTATGCTTTAGTAATAATATTGGTGTTAAGGTTTGTGATTCCCTAAGCAAGCACGAAAGTAAATAGTCATGCAATGAAATAACATCTGATACGTCTCCAACGTATCTGTAATTTTTTATTGTTCCATGCTATTATACTACCCCTTTTGGATGTTTATGGGCTTTATTTTACATATTTATATCATTTTTGGGACTAACCTACTAACCGGAGGCCCAGCCCGTATTGCTGTTTTTTGCCTATTTCAGTATTTCGAAGAAAAGGAATATCAAACGGAGTCCAAAAGGAATGAAACCTTCGGGAGCGTGATTTTTGGAACGAACGTGATCTAGAGGACTTGGAGTGCAAGCCAAGAAGCGGCTGAGGCGGCCAGGAGATAGGAGGCCACGCCCCCCTGTCTCGTGGGCCCCTCGGGCGGCCACCAACCTACTTCTTCCTCCTATATATACCCATGTACCCCGAAAACATCCAGGGAGCCAACAAAAAACAATTTCCACCGCCGTAACCTTCTGTATCCGCGAGATCCCATCTTGGAGCCTTCGTCGGCGCTCCGCCGGAGGGGGAATCGACCATGGAGGGCTTCTACATCAACACCATAGCCCCTCCGATGAGTTGTGAGTAGTTTACCACAGACCTTCGGGTCCATAGTTATTAGCTAGATGGATTCTTCTCTCTTTTTGGATCTCAATATCATGTTCTCCCCCTCTCTTGTGGAGATCTATTTGATGTAACTCTTTTTGCGGTGTGTTTGTCGAGATCCGATGAATTGTGGGTTGATGATAAAGTTTATCTATGATAAATATTTGAATCTCCTCTGAATTATTTTATGTATGATTGAGTTATCTTTGGAAGTTTCTTCAAATTATCAGTTTGGTTTATCCTACTAGATTGATCTTTCTTGCCATGGGAGAAGTGCTTAGCTTTGGGTTCAATCTTGCGGTGTCCTTACCAAGTAATAGCAGGGGTTGCAAGGCGCGTATTGTATTGTTGCCATCGAGGATAAAAAATGGGGTTTATATCATATTGCTTGAGTTTATCCCTCTACATCATGCCATCTTTCTTAATGCGTTACTCTGTTCTTATGAACTTAATACTCTAGATGCATGCTGGATAGCGGTCGATGTGTGGAGTAATAGTAGTAGATGAAGGCAGGAGTCGGTCTACTTGTCGCGGATGTGATGCCTATATACATGATCATGCATAGATAATCTCATAATTATTCGCTTTTCTATCAATTGCTCGACAGTAATTTGTTCACCCACCGTAATACTTATGCTATCTTGAGAGAAGCCACTAGTGAAACCTATGGCCCCGGGGTCTATCTTTTATCATATAAGCTTTCAATCTACTTTTATTTGCATCTTAATTTTCCAATCTATATTATAAAATACCAAAAATATATTTATCTTATCATACTATCTCTATCAGATCTCACTTTTGCAAGTGGCCGTGAAGGGATTGACGACCCCTTTATTGCGTTGGTTGCGAGTTCTTTGTTTGTTTGTGTAGGTGCGTGGGACTTTTGAGGAGCCTCCTACTGGATTGATACCTTGGTTCTCAAAAACTGAGGGAAATACTTACTCTACTATTGCTGCATCACCCTTTCCTCTTCAAGGAAAACCAACACAAGCTCAAGACATAGCAAGAAGGATTTCTGGCGCCGTTGCCGGGGAGGTCTTCGCTCAAGTCAAGACATACCAATACCCATCACAAACTCATCTCCCTCCCATTTACATTATTTGCCATCCGCCTCTCGTTTTCCTCTCCCCCACTTCACCCTTGCCGTTTTATTTGCCCTCTCTTTCCCAATCTTCTCCTCTCTTTTTTGCTCGCCCTTTTTCTGTTTGCTTGTGTGTTGGATTACTTGTTGCCATGGCGCAAGATAATACCAAATTGTGTGATTTCTCCAATACCAATAATAATGATTTCCTTAGTACTCTGATTGCTCCTCTTAATGATGTTGAGTGATACGTCTCCAATGTATCTATAATTTTTGATTGTTCCATGCTATTATATTACCCCTTTTGGATGTTTATGGGCTTTATTTTACACATTTTTATCATTTTTGGGACTAACCTACTAACCGGAGGCCCAGCCCATATTGCTGTTTTTTTGCCTATTTTAGTATTTTGAAGAAAAGGAATATCACACGGAGTCCAAACGGAATGAAACCTTCGGGAGCGTTATTTTTGGAAGAAATCTGATCTAGAGAGCTTGGAGTGCAAGTAAAGAAGCCTCCGAGGGCCCCACGAGATAGGAGGGCGCCCCCCTATAGGGCGCGCCCCCTATCTCGTGGGCCCCTCGGGCGGCCACCGACGTACTTCTTCCTCCTATATATACCTACGGACCCCGAAAACATCCAGGAGCACCACGAAACACAATTTCCACTGCCGTAACCTTCTGTATCCGCGAGATCCCATCTTGGAGCCCTTGCTGGCACTCTGCCGGAGGGGGAAGCAACCATGGAGGGCCTCTACATCAACATCCTTGCCCCTCCGATGAGTTGTGAGTAGTTTACCACAGACCTACGGGTCCATAGTTATTAGCTAGATGGCTTCTTCTCTCTTTTTGGATCTCATACAATGTTCTCCCCCTCTCTTGTGGAGATCTAATCGATGTAAACTCTTTTTGCGGTGTGTTTGTCGAGATCCGATGAATTCTGGGTTTATGATCAAGTTTATCTATGAATAATATTTGAATCTTCTCTGAATTCTTTTATGTATGATTGAGTTATCTTTGCACGTCTCTTCGAATTATCAGTTTGGTTTGGCCTACTAGATTGGTCTTTCTTGCCATGAGAGAAGTGCTTAGCTTTGGGTCCAATCTTACGGTGTTCTTACCCAGTGACAGAAAGGGTTGCAAGACACGTATTGTATTGTTTCCATCGAGGATAACAAGATGGGGTTTATATCATATTGCATGTGTTTATCCCTCTACATCATGTCATCTTGCTTAATGTGTTGCTCTGTTCTTATGAACTTAATACTCTAGATGCATGCTGGATAGCGGTCGATGTGTGGAGTAATAGTAGTAGATGCAGGCAGGAGTCGGTCTACTTGTTATGGGCGTGATGCCTATATACATGATCATGCCTAGATAATCTCATAACTATGCTCTTTTCTATCAATTGCTCGACAGTAATTTGTTCACCCACCGTAATACTTATGCTATCTTGAGAGAAGCCTCTAGTGAAACCTATGGCCCCCGGGTCTATCTCTTATCATATTTGCTTTCCATCTACTTTATTTGCATATTTACTTTTTGCATCTATATTACAAAATACCAAAAATATATTTATCTTATCATACTATCTTTATTAGATCTCACTTTTGCAAGTGGCCGTGAAGGGATTGACAACCCCTTTATTGCGTTGGTTGCGAGTTCTCGGTTTGTTTGTGTAGGTGCGTGGGACTTTTGAGGAGCCTCCTACTGGATTGATACCATGGTTCTCAAAACTTAGGGAAATACTTACGCTACACTTTGTTGCGTCACCCTCTCCTCTTCGAGGAAAACCAACGCAAGCTCAAGACGTAGCAAGAAGGATTTCTGGCGCCGTTGTCGGGGAGGTCTTCGCTCAAGTCAAGACATACCAAGTACCCATCACAAACCCATCTCCCTCGCATTTACATTATTTGCCATTTGCTTCTCGTTTTCCTCTCCCCCACTTCACCCTTGCCGTTTTATTCGCCCTCTCTTTCCCAATCTCCCTCTCTCCTTTCGGTTTGCCTTCCCGTTGCCATGACCGAATCAAAAATAACTAAGGGTTTTCTCCCGAGCTCTAGTGCCTTGGACAATCCCTCTATCCTCTCTAAGCTCATGAATAATGATGCTATGGAAAGACCCACCCGGGTCACCAATGAGAGCTTAAATAATTTTGATGAGGATGACTCTGGAATTTTTCGCTATTTACTTGATGAGTCTTTAAAAGATGCTTGGAATAGGTTATTAAGGATTCGTGCTAGCTATGTGCCTCAATATCAAATTGAAGATTACTTAAAGAGTTTTTATATTGGCTTGCCCGCTTCTTTTAAACAAGTTTTAGATTCTATTTTTGAAGGAAATTTTCTTGAAAGGGATGCTATAGATACTTATGAAAAAATGAAAACCATATTTGGGCACCCTATGAATGATAAGGTTGAATGTACTACTCTCTTGTGCTTTTATCAAAATGAAATTATTAAAGAGATAAAGTCTAGTGTAGAGGCAAACTTCCGTAACGTGCTTAATCTTACCTCTTCCATTAATGGCCATGTGATTACCTTAAATAGAAGAATGAATGCCATAGAGAGGAGATCATCCTCTCCGAGTGCCAAAGATGGTACTCGTTAGATCTATCTTTGTTTTTATGCCTAGCTAGGGGCGTTAAACGATAGCGCTAGTTGGGAGGCAACCCAATTTTTCTTTATGTTTTTTTGCTTTTGCTCCTGTTTAGTAATAAATCTTGCATCTACCTTCTGTTTAGATGTGTTTTTATCTTTTAATTAGTGTTTGTGCCAAGTAGAACCTATAGGATAACCTACGATGATAGTTGATTTGATTCTGCTGAAAACAAAAACTTTGCACGCACGAATATAATTTTGTTAAATCACAGGAACGTTCTTTTGCGTTGATTCTTTTTGCTTCTGTTCAATAAAAAAATTCCAGGACTTCCTATTTTGGTAGGAGTTTTAGAGTTCTAGAAGTTTGCGTTAGTTACAGATTGCTACAGACTGTTCTGTTTTTGACAGATTCTGTTTTTCGTGTGTTGTTTGCTTATTTCAATGCATCTATGGCTAGTAAATTAGTTTATAAACCATAAAGAAGTTGGAATACAGTAGGTTTAACACCAATATAAATAAAGAATGAGTTCATTGCAGTTCCTTATGTGGTGGTTTTGTTTTCTTTCACTAACGGAGCTTATAAGATTTCCTGTTGAGTTTTGTGTTGTGAAGGTTTCAAGTTTTGGGTAAAGCTTTTATGGACTATGGAATAAAGGGTGGCAAGAGCCTAAGCTTGGGTATGCCCATGGCACCCCAAGATATTCAAGAATAGCCAAAAGCCTAAGCTTGGGGATGCCCCGGGAAGGCATCCCCTCTTTCGTCTTCGTTCATTGGTAACTTTACTTGGAGCTATATTTTTATTCGCCACATGATATGTGTTTTGCTTGGAGCATCGTGTATTATATTAGTCTTTGCTTTTTTAGTTTACCACAATCATCCTTGCTGTACACACCTTTTGGGAGAAGCCTATTTGATTAGAATTTGCTAGAATACTCTATGTGCTTCACTTATATCTTTTGAGCTTAATAGTTGTTGCTCTAGTGCTTCACTTATATCTTTTAGAGCACGGTGGTGTCTTAATTTTGAAGAAATTGCTAGTCTCTCATGCTTCACTTATATCATTTTGAGAGTCTCTTAGAACAGCATGGTATTTGCTATGATCATAAAGTTGGTCCTAGAATGATGAGCATCCAAGTTGGGTATAATAAAAACTATCATAGAAAGTGAATTGGATGCTATGATCAATTTGGTGCTTGATAATTGTTTTGAGATATGGAGGTAGTGATATTAAAGTCACGCTAGTTGGGTGATTATGAATTTAAAGAATGCTTGTGTTGAAGTTTGTGATTCCCGTAGCATGCACGTATGGTGAACCGCTTTGTGATGAAGTTGGAGCACAATTTTATTTATTGATTGTCTTCCTTATGAGTGGCGGTCGGGGATGAGCGATGGTATTTTCCTACCAATCTATCCCCCTAGGAGCATGCGCATAGTACTTTGGTTTTTGATGACTTCTAAATTTCTGCAACAAGTATATGAGTTCTTTTGATTAATGTTGAGTCCATGGACAATACGCACTATTTCACCCCTCCACTATTGCTAGCCTCTCTTGTACCGCGCAACTTTCGTCGGTACCATACACCCACCATTTACCTTCCTCAAAACAGCCACCATACTTACCTATTATGGCATTTCCATAGCCATTCTGAGATATATTGCCATGCAACTTTCCACCATTCCGTTCATATGACACGCATTACTTTTGTCATATTGCTTTTGGCATGATCATGTAGTTGACATTGTATTTGTGGCAAGGCCACCTTCATAATTTTCATACATGTCGCTCTTGATTCATTGCATATCCCGGTACACCGCCGGAGGCATTCATATAGAGTCATATCTTGCTCTAGCTTTGAGTTGTAAATCCATAAAAGTGTGATGATCTTCATTATTAGAGCATTGTCCTAGTGAGGAAAGGATGATGAAGACTATGATTCCCGCACAAGTCGGGATGAGACTTCGGACTTTACAAAAAGAAAAAAAAGAGAAAGGCCAAAAGAAAAAAAGAAGGCCAAAGAAAAAAGAAAAAAAAAGAAAGAAAAAAAATAAAATGAGAGAAAAAGAGAGAAGGGACAATGCTACTATCTCTTTTTCCACACTTGTGCTTCAAAATAGCACCATGATCTTCATGATAGAGAGTCTCATATGTTGTCACTTTCATATACTAGTGGGAATTTTTCATTATAGAACTTGGCTTGTATATTCCAATGATGGGCTTCCTCAAAAGTGCCCTAGGTCTTCGTGAGCAAGCAAGTTGGATGCACCACACTTAGTTTCTTTTATTGAGCTTTCATATATTTATAGCTCTAGTGCATCCGTTGCATGGCAATCCCTACTCACTCACATTGATATCTATTAATGGGCATCTCCATAGACCGTTGATACGCCTAGTTGATGTGAGACTATCTTCTCCTTTTTTGTCTTCTCCACAACCACCATTCTATTCCACATATAGTGCTACGTCCATGGCTCACGCTCATGTATTGCGTGAAAGTTGAAAAAGTTTGAGATTATTAAAGTATGAAACAATTGCTTGGCTTGTCATCAGGGTTGTGCATGATTAAATAATTTGTGTGATGAAGATAGAGCATAGCCAGACTATATGATTTTGTAGGGATAACTTTCTTTAGCCATGTTATTTTGAAAAGACATTATTACTTTGGTTAGTATGCTTGAAGTATTACTATTTCTTATGTCAATATGAACTTTTATTTTGTATTCATTTGGATCTGAACATTCATGCCACAAGAAAGAAAATTACATTATGAATTATGCTAGGTAGCATTCCACATCAAAAATTTCTTTTTTATCATTTACCTACTCGAGGACGAGCAGGAATTAAGCATGGGGATGCTTGATATGTCTCAAACGTATCTATAATTTTTTATTGTTCCATGCTATTATATTACCCCTTTTGGATGTTTATGGGCTTTATTTTACACATTTATATCATTTTTGGGACTAACCTACTAACCGGAGGCCCAGCCCATATTGTTGCTCTTTTGCCTATTTCAGTATTTCGAAGAAAAGGAATATCAAACGGAGTCCAAACGGAATGAAACCTTTGGGAGCATTATTTTTTGAACAAATCTGATCCGGAGAGCTTGGAGTGCAAGTCAAGAAGCCTCCGAGGGCCCCACGAGATAGGAGGGCGCCCCCCCCCCTATAGGGCGCGCCCCCCTGTCTCGTGAGCCCGTCGAGCGGCCACCGACGTACTTCTTCCTCCTATATATACCTACGGACCCCGAAAACATCCAGAAGCACCAGAAACACAATTTCCACCGCCGTAACCTTCTGTATCCGCGAGATCCCATCTTGGAGCCCTTGCCGACACTCTGGCGGAGGGGGAAGCAACCACGAAGGGCCTTTACATCAACATCCTTGCCCCTCCGATGAGTTGTGAGTAGTATACCACAGACCTAAGGTCCATAGTTATTAGCTAGATGGCTTCTTCTCTCTTTTTGGATCTCAATACAATATTCTCCCCCTCTCTTCTGGAGATCTATTCGATGTAAACTCTTTTTGTGGTGTATTTGTCGAGATCCGATGAATTGTGGGTTTATGATCAAGTTTATCTATGAATAATATTTGAAAGTTCTCTGAATTCTTTTATGTATGATTGAGTTATCTTTGCAAGTCTCTTCGAATTATTAGTTCGCTTTGGCCTACTAGATTGGTCTTTCTTGCCATGGGAGAAGTGCTTAGCTTTGGTTTCAATCTTGCGGTGTTCTTACCCAGTGACAGAAAGGGTTGCAAGACACGTATTGTATTGTTGCCATCGAGGATAACAAGATGGGGTTTATATCATATTGCATGTGTTTATCCCTCTACATCATGTCATCTTGCTTAATGCGTTGCTCTGTTCTTATGAACTTAATACTCTAGATGCATGCTGGATAGCGGTCGATGTGTGGAGTAATAGTAGTAGATGCAGGCAGGAGTCGGTCTACTTGTTATGGACGTGATGCCTATATACATGATCATTCCTAGATAATCTCATAACTATGCGCTTTTCTATCAATTGCTCGACAGTAATTTGTTCACCCACCGTAGTACTTATGCTATCTTGAGAGAAGCCTCTAGTGAAACCTATGGCCCCGGGTCTATCTCTTATCATATTTGCTTTCCATCTACTTTATTTGCATCTTTACTTTTTGCATCTATATTACAAAATACCAAAAATATATTTATCTTATCATACTATCTTTATTAGATCTCACTTTCGCAAGTGGCCGTGAAGGGATTGACAACCCCTTTATTGCGTTGGTTGCGAGTTCTTAGTTTGTTTGTGTCGGTGCATGGGACTTTTGAGGAGCCTCCTACTGGATTGATACCTCGGTTCTCAAAACTGAGGGAAATACTTACGCTACACTTTGCTGCATCACCCTCTCCTCTTCGAGGAAAACCAACGCAAGCTCAAGACGTAGCATTGAGTCTTGTGAAATCAATACTACTTTGTTGAATCTTGTTATGAAAGATCGATTCGCCGGCCTTCCTAGTGAAGATGCCGCTACTCATCTAAACAACTTTGTTGATTTGTGTGATATGCAAAAGAAGAAAGATACGGATAATGATATTGTTAAATTGAAGTTATTTCCGTTTTCACTTAGAGATCGTGCTAAAGTTTGGTTTTCGTCTTTGCCTAAAAATAGTATTGATTCTTGGAACAAGTACAAAGATGCTTTTATCTCTAAGTATTTTCCTCCCGCTAAGATTATCACTCTTAGGAACGATATTATGAATTTTGAACAGGTAGATCATGAGCATGTTGCCCAATCTTGGGAAAGAATGAAATTGATGATTTGCAATTGCCCTACTCATGGTTTGAATTTATGGATGATCATACAAAAATTTTATGCTGGATTGAACTTTGCTTCTAGAAATCTTTTAGATTCGGCCGCGGGAGGCACGTTTATGGAAATCACGTTAGGATATGCTACAAAACTTCTTGATAATATTATGGCTAATTATTCTCAATGGCACACCGAAAGATCTACTAGTAAAAAAGTGCATGCTACAGAAGAAATCAATGTTTTGAGTGGAAAGATGGATGAACTTATGAAGTTGTTTGCTACTAAAAATACTCCTCTTGATCCCAATGATATGCCTTTGTCTACTTTGATTGAGAATAATAATGAATCTATGGATGTGAATTTTGTTGGTACGAATAGTTTTGGAAACAATGCTTATAGAAGAAACTTTAATCCTAGACCGTTCCCTAGTAATTCCTCTAATAATATGGAAATTCCTACAATAATTCTTATGGTAATTTTAATAAGATGCCCTCTGATTTTGAGAATAGTGTGAAAGAATTTATGATTTCTCAAAAGAATTTTAATGCTTTACTTGAAGAAAAATTGCTCAAGGTTGATGATTTGGCTAGGAACGTTGATAGACTTTCGCTTGATGTTGATTCTCTTAAACTTAGACCTACTCCTCCTAAGCATGATATCAATGAGTCTCTCAAAGCAATGAGAATTTCCATTGATGAGTGCAAGGAAAGAACCGCTAGATTGCATGCTAAGAAAGATTGCTTTGTAAAGGCGTGCTCTTCTAGTTTCCATGAAAATAATGATGAAGATCTTAAAGTTATTGATGTGTCTCCTATTAGATCTTCGTTTTGCAATATGAATCTTAATAATGGGACTGGAGATGAGTCAACTTTACTTAGAAGGCGTCCCAATAATTCGGAGTTTTTAGATCTTGATGCTAAATTTGGTAAAAGTGGGATTGGAGAGGTCATGACTTTAAATAGCATTAAACCCACTATTTCGGATTTCAAGGAATTTGGTTATGATAATTGTTCTTTAGAAGATTGTATTTCCTTGTTGCAATCCGTTGTTAATTCTCCTCATGCTTATAGTCAAAATAAAGCTTTTACCAAACATATCGTTGATGCCTTGATGCAATCTTATGATGAAAAACTTAATTTGGAAGTTTCTATACCTAGAAAACTTAATGATGAGTGGGAACCTACTATAAAGATTAAAATTAAAGATCATGAGTATTTTGTTGTGTGATTTGGGTGCTAGTGTTTCCACGATTCCGAAAACTTTATGTGATATTCTAGGTTTCCATGATCTTGATGATTGCTCTTTAAATTTGCACCTTGCAGATTCCACCATTAAAAAGCCAATGGGAAGGATCAATGATTTTCTCATTGTTGCAAATAGAAATTGGTGCCCATAGATTTTATCATTCTTGATATAGATTGCAATCTTTCTTGCCCTATTATTCTTGGTAGACCTTTCCTTAGAATGATTGGTGCGATTATTGATATGAAGGAAGGGAATATTAGATTCCAATTTCCATTAAAGAAAGGCACGAAGAACTTCCCAAGAAAGAAAGTCAAATTAGCTCATGAATCTATCATGCGAGCTACTTATGAATTGAGTACCAAAGATGGCACTACTTAGATCTATCTTCGCTTTTATGCCTAGCTAGAGGCGTTAAACGATAGCGCTAGTTGGGAGGTAACCCAATTTTTTGTATTTTTTGTTTTTGTTTCTGTTTACTAATAAATTTTGCATCTACCTTCTGTTTAGATGTGTTTTTATGTTTTAATTAGTGTTTGTGCCAAGTAGAACCTATAGGATAACCTATGGTGATAGTTAATTTGATTCTGCTGAAAAACAGAAACTTTGCACGCACGAAATTAGTTTTTTTAACTCACAGAAACGTGATTTTGCGTTGACTCTTTTTTCTTATGATCAATAGACAAATTTTCTAGTACTTGCTATTTTGTTAGGATTTTTAGAGTTCCAGAAGTTTGCGTTAGTTACAGATTGCTACAGACAGTTCTGTTTTTGACAAATTCTGTTTTTCGTGTGTTGTTTGCTTATTTTGATGCATCTATGGCTAGTATTAAGTGGTATGAACCATAGAGAACTTGGAATACAGTAGGTTTAACACCAATATAAATAAATAATGAGTTAATTACAGTACCTTATGTGGTGGTTTTGTTTTCTTTCACTAACGGAGCTTATGAGATTTCTTGTTGAGTTTTGTGTTGTGAAGTTTTCAAGTTTTGGGTAAAGATTTGATGGACTATGGAATAAGGAGTGGCAAAATCCTAAGCTTGGGGATGCCCATGGAACCCCAAGATATTCAATAATAGCCAAAAGCCTAAGCTTGGGGATGCCCCGGGAAGGCATCCCCTCTTTCGTCTTCGTTCATGGGTAACTTTACTTGGAGCTATATTTTTATTCACCACATGATATGTGTTTTGCTTGGAGCGTCGTGTATGATATTAGTCTTTGCTTTTTAGTTTTCCACAATCATCCTTGATGTACACACCTTTTAGGAGAAGCCTACTTGATTAGAATTTATTAGAATACTCTATATGCTTCACTTATATCTTTTGAGCTAGATAGTTTTTGCTCTAGTGCTTCACTTATATCTTTTAGAGCACGGCGGTGGCTTAATTTTGTAGAAATTGCTAGTCTCTCATGCTTCACTTATATTATTTTGAGAGTCTTTTAGAACAGCATGGTATTTCTTATGGTTATAAAATTGGTCCTAGAATGGTAGGCATCCAAGTTGGGTATAATAAAAACTATCATAGGAAGTGAATTGGATGCTATGATCAATTTGATACTTGATAATTGTTTTGAGATATGGAGGTAGTGATATTAAAGTCATGCTAGTTGGGTGATTATGAATTTAAAGAATTCTTATGTTGAAGTTAGCAAGTCTCGTAGCATGCACATATGGTTAAAGTTGTGTAACAAATTTGAAACATGAAGTGTACTTGGATTGTGCATCCTTATGAGTGGCGGTCGGGGACGAGCGATGGTCTTTTCCTACCAATATATCCCTCTAGGAGCATGCGCGTAGTTCTTGGTTTTTGATGACTTCTAAATTTTTGCAATAAGTATATGAGTTTTTTTGACTAATGTTGAGTCCATGGATCATACACACTTTTACCTTTCCACCATTGCTAGCCTCTTTGGTACCGTGCATTGCCCTTTCTCACCTTGAGAGTTGGTGCAAACTTCGCCGGTGCATCCAAACCCCGTGATATGATACGCTCTATCACACATAAACCTCCTCATATCTTCCTCAAAACAGCCACCATACCTACCTATTATGGCATTTCCATAGCCATTCCGAGATATATTGCCATGCAACTATCCACCATTCTGTTTATCATCATGACATACATTACTTTTGTCATATTGCCATTGCATGATCATGTAGTTGACATCGTATTTGTGGCAAAGCCACCATGCATAATTTTTCATACATGTCACTCTTGATTCATTGCACCATCCCGGTACACCGCCGGAGGCATTCATATAGTCATATCTTGTTCTAGTTTCGAGTTGTAATTCAGATGTTGTAATCAATAAAAGTGTGATGATCATCATTATTAGAGCATTGTCCCCAAAAAGAAAAGAAAAATTCCAAATAAAAAAATCGAAAGGCCAAAGAAAAAAAGGGAAAAAAAGAAAAAAAGAAAAAAAAGAAAATAAATAAAAAGGGACAATGTTACTATCTCTTTTTCCACACTTGTGCTTCAAAGTAGCACCATGTTCTTTCATATAGTGAGTCTCATATATTGTGCTTCAAAGTAGCACCATGTTCTTCATATAGCGAGTCTCATATGTTGTCACTTTCATATACTAGTGGGAGTTTTTCATTATAGAACTTGGCTTGTAAATTCCTACGATGGGCTTCCTCAAATGCCTTAGGTCTTCGTGAGCAAGCAAGTTGGATGCACACCCACTATTTTCTTTTGTTGAGCTTTCATTCATTTATAGATCTAGTGCATCCGTTGCATGGAAATCCCTACTCCTCATGTTGACATCAATTGATGGGCATCTCCATAGCCCGTTGATTATCCTCGTCAATGTGAGACTTTCTCCTTTTTTGTCTTTCCACACAATCCCCATCATCATATTCTATTCCACACATAGTTCTATATCCATGGCTCATGCTCATGTATTACGTGAAGGTTGAAAAAGTTTGAGATTATTTAAGTACGAAACAATTGCTTGGCTTGTCATCGGGGGTGTAGAATTTGGGAACATTTTTGTGTGACGAAAATGAAGCATAGCCTAACTATATGATTTTGTAGGGATGAACTTTCTTTAGCCATATTATTTTGAGAAGACATGATTGCTTTGATTAGTATGCTTGAAGTATTACTATTTATTTTGTCAATATGAACTTTTATTTTGAATCATTTGGATCTGGACATTCATGCCACAATAAAGAAAATTACATTGAGAATTATGCTAGGTAGCATTCCCCATCAAAAATTCTGTTTTTATCATTTACCTACTCGAGGACGAGCAGGAATTAAGCTTGGGGATGCTTGATACGTCTCTGGCGTATCTATAATTTTTGATTGTTCCATGCTATTATATTACCCCTTTTGGATGTTTATGGGCTTTACTTTACATATTTATATCATTTTTTTGGGACTAACCTACTAACCGGAGGCCCAGCCCGTATTGCTGTTTTTTTGCCTATTTCAGTATCTCGAAGAAAAGGAATATCAAATGGAGTCCAAACGGAATGAAACCTTCGGGAGCGTGATTTTTGGAACGAACGTGATCCGGAGGACTTATGCAAGCCAAGAAGCAGCCGAGGCAGCCAGGAGATAGGAGGGTGCTCCCACCCCCTCTGGGCGCGCCCCCTGTTTCGTGGGCCCCTCGGGCGGCCACCGACCTACTTCTTCCTCCTATATATACCCACATACCCCGAAAACATCCAGGGAGCCAAAGAAAAACAATTTCACTGTCGTAACCTTCTGTATCCGCGAGATCCCATCTTGGAGCCTTCGCCGGCGCTCCGCCGGAGGGGGAATCGACCACAGAGGGCTTCTACATCAACACCATAGCCCCTCCGATGAGTTGTGAGTAGTTTACCACAGACCTTCGGGTCCATAGTTATTAGCTAGATGGCTTCTTCTCTCTTTTTGGATCTCAATACCATGTTCTCCCCCTCTCTTGTGGAGATCTATTTGATGTAACTCTTTTTGCGGTGTGTTTGTCGAGATCCGATGAATTGTGGGTTTATGATCAAGTTTATCTATGATAAATATTTGAATCTCCTCTGAATTCCTTTATGTATGATTGAGTTATCTTTGCAAGTCTCTTCGAATTATCAGTTTGGTTTGGCCTACTAGATTGATCTTTCTTGCCATGGGAGAAGTGCTTAGCTTTGGGTTCAATCTTGCAGTGTCCTTTCCCAGTGACAGCAGGGGTTGCAAGGCACATATTGTATTGTTTCCATCGAGGATAAAAAGATGGGGTTTGTATCATATTGCTTGAGTTTATCCCTCTACATCATGTCATCTTTCTTAATGTGTTACTCTATTCTTATGAACTTAATACTCTAGATAGCAGTCGATGTGTGGAGTAATAGTAGTAGATGCAGGCAAGAGTCGGTCTACTTGTCGCGGACATGATGCCTATATACATGATCATGCCTAGATAATCTCATAATTATCCACTTTTCTATCAATTGCTCGACAGTAATTTGTTCACCCACTATAATACTTATGCTATCTTGAGAGAAGCCACTAGTGAAACCTATGGCCCCGGGGTCTATCTTTTATCATATAAGCTTTCAATCTACTTTTATTTGCATCTTTACTTTTCCAATCTATATTATAAAATACCAAAAATATATTTATCTTATCATACTATCTCTATCAGATCTCACTTTTGCAAGTGGCCGTGAAGGGATTGACAACCCCTTTATTGCGTTGGTTGCGAGTTCTTTGTTTGTTTGTGTAGGTGCGTGGGACTTTTGAGGAGCCTCCTACTAGATTGATACCTTGGTTCTCAAAAATTGAGGGAAATACTTACTCTACTATTGCTGCATCACCCTTTCCTCTTCAAGGAAAACCAACGCAAGCTCAAGACGTAGCAACATCCTACTTGTGGTGCATTATTCGGTGTTAATTATGCTTAATTCTCGCTTATGAGATTATTTGTTTCTTGGTTGGTCGCTTCTCAATCTTTTTCTAGCCTTCATTTTGCACTAAGTATGATCACTACTTGTGCATCCAAAATCCTTTAAACCAGTTTTGCCACACGAGTCCACTATATCTACCTATATGCGGTATTCTTTTGCCGTTCTAAGCAAATTTGTATGTGCCATCTCTAATTTTCAAAATAAAATTCTCTTTTCTATGCTCGTACCGCTCGTGAGGCGGTGAGGGGTGGCAAATATTTTCCATGCTAGATGTGTTATTCTCGCGATGAGTGTTTCTTCACCTGTCATTGCACGAGAGTAAGGCAAAGGTATTAGGGATGCCCAGTACCAAAATGAAAAATGAATTTACTTTATGTTTTCAAATAATAAATTCCTTGGAAAGTGTTGGTATGGAGGGCAACCGTGGATTCGGTTAGCCATGGAAAGTGAAAGTATGGTGAAAAAAGGAATAAACTTTATTTTATGTTTGGGAACCGCCTATGATATATCTAGCATGGAAAGTGTTGGGAGCTCTAAGTCGTTTTCGTTGGTGGGAAAAGTATGCCTCCCAAAATGTTTTTATCTCTAAGTTTTTCGCTTTGAGCTTTGGCACATCTACAAATCCCTACTTCCCTCCGCGAAGGGCCTTTCTTTTACTTTATGCAATTTTATTTTGAATCTCCATCTTCTCTTATAAAGCACCAACTAGGAGGCACTATGATCGTACTTGAGCATTGGGTGTAGCTAATATGCGAGTGTGTTTCATGAATGGATCAATGATTGAGCATGATGGGCTAGGGATAACTTATTTTAGCATTGATATTTTGAAAGGCATGGCTGCTTGTTGATATGCTTGAGTATTTAAGTCTCATGTCAAAACTAGACTATTGCTTTGAACCATATAAAAGTCCAAATGTCCATGCTATAAAGAAATATGATATGACATGTTAGGGAGCATTCCACATCAAAAATTCTGTTTTTATCATTTACCTACTAGACGACGAAAAAGAATTAACCTTGGGGATGCTGATACGTCTCCAACGTATCTATAATTTTTGATTGTTCCATGTTGTTATATTATCATTCTTGGATGTTTTACAAGCATTTTACAATAATTTTATATCATTTTTTGGGACTAACCTACTGACATAGTGCCAAGAGCCAGTAGTTGTTTTCTACTTGTTTTTTACATCGCAGAAAATCAATATCAAACGGAGTCCAAATGCAGCGAAACTTTTTGGAGAATTTTTATGGACCAGAACACCCAGGATGGGCTAGAGCAGCAGCTGGGGGCCCGAGGGGGCACAACCCACCAGGGCGCGATGGGCCCCCAGGCGCGCCCAGGTGGGTTGTGCCCACCTCGGTGGCCTCCCGCACCCCCTCTTTGCCCTATAAAATCTCAAATATTCCAAAACCCTTCAGGGCAGCCCTAGATCAGAAGTTTCGCCGCCGCAATGCTCAATAGCCATCGAAAACCAACCTAGACCCCGTTCCGGCACCCTGTCGGAGGGGGGAATCATCTCCGGTGGCCATCTTCATCATCCCGGCGGCCACCACGATGAGGAGGGAGTAGTCCACCCTCGGGGCTGAGGGTTTGTACCAGTAGCTATGTGTTTAATATCTCTCTCGTGTTCTTGAGATGGCATGATCTTGATGTATCGCGGGCTTTGTTAATGTAGTTCGATCATATGGTGTTTTCCCCTCTCTATCTTGTTGTGATGAATTGAGTTTTCCCTTTGAGATTTTGTTGTTATCGGATTGAATACTTTTATGGATTTGAGAACACTTGATATATGTCTTGCAATTGAATACTCGTGGTGACAATGTGGTATTGTATTGATTCACTTGATATATGTTTTGGCACTCAACTCGCGGATTTCTGAGGTGACATTGGGTAATCTATGCATAGGGGTTGATGCATGTTCTTGTCTTTGTTTCTCCGATAGAAATCTTGGGGCACTCTTTGAGGCTCTTTATGTTGGATTGATTATTATGAATCTGAATTTGCTTTGGTGTTATTTTAGTACAAACTCTAGGATAGATCGAACGGAAAGAATAGCTTTGTGTTATTTTAGTATGAACTCTTGAATAGATCGAACGGAAAGAATAGCTTTGAGGTGGTTTCATACCCTACAAACAATTTCTTCTTATGTTCTCCGCTAGATAAGAACTTCGGAGTGATTCTTTGTTGCACATGGAGGGATGGTTATGTGATCCAATTATATTAGCATTGTTGAGAGATTGCACTCGTGAAAGTACAGACCCTAGGCCTCATTTTCAAGCATTGCAATACCGTTTTTGTGCCCGTTTACTATTTGCTACATTGTTGTTTTTATTTATTTAGATTATAAAAATATATTTATAGCATCAATATTAGACTTTTATCACCATCTCTTTGCCGAACTAGTGCACCTATACAATTTGCCATTGTATTGGGTGTGTGGGGACATAAGAGATTTCTTGTATTTGGTTGCACGGTTGTTCGAGAGAGACCATCTTCATCCTACACCTCCCACGGATTGATAAAACTTAGGTAATCCACTCTGGAGAAAATTGCTACTGTCCTACAAAACTCTGCGCTTGGAGTCCCAACACGAGTGTACAAGAATAAAGTTGCGTAGTAGACATCACCGCTCCCATGAAGAAGCTCAAAGCTGGACCCAAGCCTGAAACCGAATGCCTCTACTACAAAGGAAATGGCCACTGGAAACGGAACTGCCCCAAATACTTGGCTGATAAGAAGGATGGCAAAGTGAACAAAGGTATATTTGATATACATGTTATTGATGTGTACCTTAGTAGTATTAATAGTAGCCCCTAGGAATTTGATACTGGTTCAGTTGCTAAGATTAGTAACTCGAAACAGGAGTTGTAGAATAAACAGAGACTAGTTAAGGGCGAGGTGACAATGTGTGTTGCAAGTTATTCCAAGGTTGATACGATCACCAACACACACTCCCTCTACCTTCAGGAATTAGTGTTGAACCTAAATAAATGTTATTTCGTGTTTTCGTTGAGCATGAATGTGATTTTATCATATTTATTGCAATACGGTTATTCATTTTTAAGTCAAAGAATAATTGTTGTTCTATTTACATGAATAAAACCTTCTATGGTCATACACCCAATGTGAATGGTTTATTGAATCTCGATTGTAGTGATACACATATTCACAATATTGATGCCAAAATATGCAAAGTTAATAATGATAGTGCAACATACTTGTGGCACTGCCATTTAGGTCATATTGGTGTAAAGCACATGAAGAAACTCCATGCAGATGGGATTTTGGAATCACATGATTATGAATCATTTGATACTTGCGAACCATGCCTCATGGGCAAGATGACTAAAACTCTGTTCTCCGGGACAATGGAGCAAGCTAATGACTTATTGGAAATAATACATACCTATGTATGCGGTCCGATGAGTGTTGAAGCATGCGGCGGGTATTGTTATTTTCTAACCTTCCCAGATGATTTGAGTAGGAATGGGTATATCTATTTGAGAAAACACAAGTATGAAACATTTGAAAAGTTCAAAGAATTTAAGAGTGAAGTGGAGAATCATCGTAACAAGAAAATAAAGTTTCTACGATCTGATCATGGAGGCAAATATTTGAGTTATGAGTTTGGCCTTCATTTAAAACAATGTGGAATAGTTTCACAACTCATGCCACCTGGAACACCACAATGTAATGGTGTGTCTGAATGTCGTAACCATACTTTATTAGATATGTTGCGATCTATGATGTCTCTTACCGATTTACCATTATCATTTTGGGGTTATGCATTAGAGACAGCCGCATTCACGTTAAATAGGGCACCGTATAAATCCGTTAAGACGACACCGTATGAACTATGGTTTTGCAAGAAACCTACGCTGTCGTTTCTTAAAGTTTGGGGATGCGATGCTTATGTCAAAAGGCTTCGGCCTGATAAGCTTGAACCTAAATTAGAGAAGTGTGTCTTCATAGGATACCCTAAAGAAACTATTGGCTAAACCTTCTACCACAAATCCGAAGGCAAGATCTTTGTTGCTAAGAATGGGTCCTTTCTAGACAAGGAGTTTTCTCTCGAAAGAAGTGAGTAGGAGGAAAGTAGAACTTGATGAGGTAATTGTACCTTCTCTCGAATTGGAGAGTAGCACATCAGAGAAATCCGTTCCTGTGATGCCTACACCAACTAAAGAGGAAGCTAATGATGATGATCATGAAACTTCGGATCAACTTACTACTGGACTTTGTAATTCGAACAGAGCATGTTCCGCACCATAGTGGTACGGTAATCCTGTCCTATAAGTCATGTTATTAGACCATGGCGAACCTACGAACTACGAAGAAGCAATGATGAGCCCAGATTCCAATAAATGGCTTGAGGTCATGAAATCGGAGATTGGATCCATGTATGAGAACAAAGTGTGGACTCTGGTGGATTTGCCCAATGATCGGCAAGCCATTGAGAATAAATGGATTTTCAAGAGGAAGACAGACGCTGATGGTAATATCACTATCTACAAAGCTCAACTTGTCACAAAAGTGTTTTTGACAAGTTCAAGGGGTTAACTACAATGAGACTTTCTCACCCGTAGCGATGCTTAAGTCCGTCTGAATCATGTTAGCAATTGTCACATTTTATAATTATGAAATATGGCAAATGGATGTCAAAAACTGCATTCCTTAATGGATATTAAAAAAGAGTTGTATATGATGCAACCAGAAGTTTTTGTTGATCGTAAAGGTGCTAACAAAGTGTGCAAGCTCCAGCAATCCATCTATGGACTGGTGCAAGCATCTCGGAGTTGGAATATATGCTTTGATGAGGTGACCAAAGCATATGGTTTTATACAGACTTATGGTGAAGCACGTATTTACAAGAAAGTGAGTGGGAGCTCTGTAGCATTTTTGATATTATATGTGGATGACATATTATTGATCGAAAATGATATAGAATTTCTGAATAGCATAAATAGGATACTTGAATAAGAATTTTTCAATGAAACACCTCGGTGAAGCTACTTGTATATTGGGCATCAATATCTATAGGGATAGATCGAGACGCTTAATAGGACTTTCACAAAGCACATACATTGACAAGATTTTGAAGAAGTTCAAAAGGGACCAGTCAAAGAAAGGGTTCTTGCCTGTGTTGCAAGGTGTGAAATTGAGTAAGAATCAAAACACGACCACCATAGAAGATAGAGAGAGAATAAAAGTCATTCCCTATCCCTTAGCCATAGGTTCTATATAGTATGCCATGCTGTGTACCAAACATGTTGTGTACCTTACCATGAGTTTGGAAAGGGGTACAATAGTGATCCAGGAGTAGTTCACTAGACAACGGTCAAAATTATCCTTAGTTAGATAAGAGGACTAAGGAGATATTTCTCGATTATGGAGGTAATAAAGAGTTCATCGAAAGGGTTACGTTGATGCAAGCTTTGATGCCAATTCGAAAGACTCTGAGTCTCAATCTGGATACATATTGAAATTGGGAGAAATTAGCTAGAGTAGCTCCATATAGAGCTTTGTACACATAGAAATTTACAAAAATACATACATATCTGAATGTGACAAACCCATTGACTAAACTTCTCTCACAAGCAAAACATGATCACTCCTTAATACACTTTGGGTGTTAATCACATGACGATGTGAACTAAATTATTGACTCTAGTAAACTCTTTGGGTGTTGGTCACATGGCGATGTGAACTATGGGTGTTAAATCACATGGTGATGTGAACTAGATTATTGACTCTAGTGCAAGTGGGAGACTGAAGGAAATATGCCCTAGAGGCATTAATAAAGTTGTTATTTTATATTATTTCCTTATTCATGATGAAGGTTTATTATTCATGCTAGAATTGTACTGATCGGAAACTTAAATACATGTGTGAATACATAAACAAATACAGCGTCCCTAGTAAGCCTCTACTAGACTAGCTCGTTAATCAAAGATGGTTAAGGTTTCCTAACCATAGACATGTGTTGTCATTTGATAACGGGATCACATCATTAGGAGAATGATGTGATGGACAAGACCAATCCTTTAGCTTAGCATAATGATCGTTTGGTTTATTGCTATTGCTTTCTTCATGTCAAATACATATTCCTTCGACTATGAGATTATGCAACTCCGATACTGGAGGAATACCTTGTGTGCTATCAAACGTCACACCGTAACTGGGTGATCATAAAGATGCTCTACAGGTATCTGCAAAGGTGTTTGTTGAGTTAGCATAGATCGAGATTAGGATTTGTCACTCCGAGTATCAGAGAGGTATCTGGGCCCTCTCGGTAATAAACATCATAAGCTTGCAAGCAAATGACTAAGGAGTTAGTAACAAGGTGATGTATTACAGAATGGGCAAAGAGACTTGCCGATAACGAGATTGAACTAGGTATGAAGATACCGACGATCGAATCTCGGGCAAGTAACATACCGATGGACAAAGGGAATTACGTATGTTGTCATAACGGTACGATCGATAAAGATCTTCGCAGAATATGTAGGAGCCAATATGGGCATCCAGGTTCCGCTATTGGTTATTGACCGGATAGGTGTCTCGGTGATGTCTACATAGTTCTCGAACCCATAGGGTCTGCACGCTTAACGTTTGTTGACGATATAGTGTTATATGACTTATATGTTTTGGTGATCGAATGTTGTTCGGAGTCCCAGATGAGATCACGGACATGACGACGAGTCTCGAAATGGTCGAGAGGTAAAGATTGATATATAGGACGATGGTATTTGGACACCAAAAATGTTTTGGGACGAGTCTCGAAATGGTCGAGAGGGAAGGAACCGGGTCACCGAAAGGGGTTCCGGGCACCCCCCCCCCCAGCAAGTTATGGGCCTTACGGGCCAAAGGAAGGGACATACCGGCCCACAAGGGGGCTGGTGCGCCCCCTCCCTTGTTTGGCCACTAGGGAAGGAAAAGGGGGAGGGCTAGCCCCTCATGCCTTTCCCTCTCATGGGAGAAAGGAAAGGGGGGCACCCTCCCCTACCTTTCCCCGCAGTCCAAATAAGGAAAGGGGGCGCGACTTGAGAGGGACTCCAAGTAGGATTCCTCCTACTTGGGAACCTCCTATGGCTGCTCCTCCCTCCCTCCCACCTATATATATGTGGGAGGGGGCGCCTAGCACACACCAGATCAATTGTTAGCCGTGTGCGGCGCCCCCCTCCACCGTTTACACCCCCGGTCATATTTTCGTCACCGTTTCCTCTTGAATAATGGTGGGGCACATAGACTAGCTAATGGCTACTACTCTTGATAGTGGTCTGACATGTGTGGCTCATTGATTCTCTGGAGCACCTTTGTATCCCTTTGAATTTTGACACATGAAATAAAGCGCGGTGTTCTTCTAAAAAAATTAATGGGGAGTTCTCTTGTATAGGGAAATCTGGAGTATGTTAGAGTGGCTAGACCGGCTGATGTACCAGTGCTCGGTCATTGGTTCGAAACCTGATGTCGCGCTATCTGTCGGAGATATGGATGTATCTAGATATATATTAGTTCTAAATGCATTTGTTTTTATCAATTTCTCCGACTAGTATTTTCGAACAGAGGGAGTATTAGTTTTTGCTTTGTACTGGCAGACGGGGCTAACACAGTTGGCATTTCCTGCAGATAAAAAAAGCAAGGTTTTTTGGCACAAAATGCGTCTCGCAGAGCGCCATCTATCACTGACAGCGGGCCCTGTCCACGCCGGCATTCACACATGCACTGAATACGCGCGCACACGGGATATGCGGTCGTATTTGTACGCTCATGCAAGTTCGATGATCATGATCACGTATTAATAATTTTGTGCACCAAAGTGACCACCGCGTGCAAGTTCTAAGACTCCCGATGTATATACCTCTTTGACAAACAACAAGATGAACACAATGAATAGATAATACGATACAAGAGGAGTTAAATACAACGTGGAGGCCTTAACTTGACGTCGCAGTCAGTTTGGTACCCAAATTTGTAAAACACACAAAAGTGATGTTGTAACTTATCCTCTCGTGCATATACGGCGCCTGCACCCGTATGCTACTGTATGGGCTGCCACATGGAAGTGGACAATTGATTTTGTTTTTCTAGAAAACACCTCATGTTTTGTTTAATCACGTAGAAAGCCCCCTCAAATTCGGATGTGAGCCCCACGTGTCAGTATGAAAGAGCGAGAAATCACTAAGGATACGTTTGGTTACTTGCATCATTTTCTTCCTTTTGCATACTTGTCCCACTTGGGTCCGGCTGAGCATATGCAGGCAAAAAACAATCATTTGCATGTTGATTGGTTGTCTGCATCCCCTCTAGCCTGCATGTGCCGAAACGGAAGATATGTTGTTTGCTTGCGGACTTGTTTCATGGGAAACACAAGTCCGGTTGTTTGGTTATATCTAGAACAGTTATGTGGTAGCCTCCTCCTCGATGTGGCGAGGTTACCAGAGGCACACATGGACAACCAACTAGAGCAACAGAACAAAGTTAGGCACAAACACAAGTCTTAACCATGCATCACAAATTTTAAACCAACATAGTACGATAAGTTTTAAACCAAACCCAAGTCTTAAACCAACAAGCAACAAGGAACGAACAGCAGGAGCTCAGGCGGTCACGGCGAAGATGTCGTCGTGCTGCTTGCACTTGGTCCCTCGTCGTTGAAGACGATCGCCTTCATGGTCTCGGGGGTCAGCAACTTGAACGTTGGTATGTACAAAATCATGATTTATGACGACGATTTGGGAAACAATGCGACTTGTCAAGACCGCATCCATGTGTGCAACCGCCCATACCCACGTGCCTAGGGTTGCATCGCTCGGACCTGGCTACACAAAAACGGCCGATTTGGACGTTCCTCTGGATGCATGGCCAAAGGTGTTTTAAAGTCCATATTATGCAGGCCAAACAACGAATGCGGTAACTGAACGGGTCTCTTTTTTCCGCATGGGCCTGGCTGGGGTATATGCGGGCAACCAAACGCATCCTAAAATAAATTGCAGAAATCACTAAAAATTTCACTAAAACTTGTTCGTCAGGCCCATGACCTCACAGGCTACGAGTTCATGATGTGACCAAGCTTGCAATTTATTCTTACATTTCTACAAACGCCTTTAGCATGTTTTAATACATTTCTAGGATTACTATTATTACACAATAATTTCAGTACACGTTGAACAGTTACGTTGTCAATTTTTTAGTGATTTCTGCAAAACAAAATCAATTGTCATGATTTCTGCAATTTTCAGTGACCGGGCTTGCAACATGATCCGACGGAGGCCAACTCAACCTGTGAGGTCATGGGCCTGACGAACATGCCTCGGACTAAACCATCCTCCATTGGGATCACGTCCCCACAATTCTTGGATTGTAAACGCGCGGGAGGAACTGAGTCAACTGACTGCCAGCGCTATGCCGCCCTCGTCCTTTTGACCGGCGTGGCAAGGGTCGCGGTGGAGCATCGGCCGATCGGTGCAATGGGATAGAACTTTTTTTTTTTTTGGCGAGTGGGGGTGGTACACTGGTACTACTTGGTTGGCCCAGCAAGGCGAGTTTTTTTTTCTTTTTTGAGGAAAGGAAACGGACATGCAAGCGGGAGCGCCTTGGGGTCGATCCCGTGGACTGTACCGTATGGGCTGGGACCGAGTCACGCTCGTAAAAGTACAGGGACGACAATTCTCAAAAGAAAAAAAAACAAAGTCGACCGTCCCTGAATCCTACTCGTGGATCGTAGACCGTCTCTTACTCCAGTTGGGCAACTTTACTCTCCATACATGCAAACCCAAACGCCCTCCCAACAGAACCAAAGAACCACAGGAGCCAGCTTCACTTTTCGCCGTCGGAACTTAGATTCTCCGGTAACACTGAAAACACAAGTCAGCGATCGATCAGCCGTCTAGGAACTCGCCGTATTGCCGTGTTTTGGTAGCGTGGAGAGTGCTTCTGCCATGGAACCACGTCAGCCCGAGCTCGAGGAATCCCGCACTGCCACCGCGGACGGGGTGTTAAAGCCGGTGGAGGCGCCATCGGACGGTGAAGGATGCCCCATATGCTTGAATCAAGAGGGAGCAACGACCGCGTGGAAGGAGACCGTGTGTGGGCACATCTTTCATGGAGGATGCGTGGAGAGGTGGCTCCAGGCGAAGGGAAGTTGCCCCGTGTGCCTGCGACAGCTTCAACAACCACGTGCTCCTACAAAACCAGATGTTCGATATCATAGCCCCTTCATCTTTATGGCGATGGAATTGGAAGACAACTCTCCTCTTCCAAATCGTACTAACTATTTTAGACAATACAGGAAGGAGACGTTTGTTGGGTGATGAGACAATATGGATGACATATGCAACGATTTGTGTACTATACTATGGGGAGGGCAAAACCCCCCCCCCCCCCCCCCTCCATTTTTCATTGACCAGAGTATGATTTGTGTACTTACTGTGGATGTACATGCGAGAACATCAGTGCGAGTTTTATATATTTGTTCATATGAATATTCTCTCTATCAAAGAAATATAAACATATATAATTTGTGTATCCATTCGTTAGAAAATGAACAGGAGATTGTACGAAGAACTCTGCAATTATATTTGTTAAAACAAACAGTTGCAATTCAAACTATGGCCCATGATGTCGCATGCACTGAAATGGTTTGTCTTTTCCTAGTTTTCTCTCAAAACAGACTTTTGCCCCCACTTTTTTTTTTGAATTAAAGGGCTTTCCCCCGTCCCAAATTTTTATTGAAAAAGCCAAGGCGACGGCATCCAACCCACAAAATAATTACCACAGCCGGATAGTAGCTGCAACAAAATTATTACAGGTAAGCCCTTCTAATAGCGTTTTAACCCGATCGATATAAGTGAATAACATCAATGCCGATCTATCCTAAGGAGCTCCCCATGTCGACGATCAAGGCAGAAGACATTCAAGGAGCCACGTGGCTTGAGTACCAACGCACAACACCTTTCAGGAACGAACCAGAGAAACTACTAAAGTCAGGATGCACTTCAAGCTTCGCCACTTTTGCCCCTGGAAAGACAATGTCATTTCGCAAAAGTCATAAGCCGCACAAGGTATCAGTAGAGAATATATTAATTACTTCATCAGTTTTTCCTTGCTTCCAAAAGGTAGCAAGGTCAGAAAATGAACAAGGTACAAGGAAATAACCTATCTCATCAATTGCGTCCTAGATATAAATAAAGCACAAATCAAAGTACATGACCGAACAATACAAGGTAGATTTGCAGCCCTCGTATAAAGCAAATCTTGGGATAACCGGACACCAGAACCACACACGACTACAATGTCAAGTACTAACACGGGAAGGTCTCAATACAATGCTACGACACGCACTGGAATACCTAAGCTCACGACAATGCCCTCTGAAGGGGAAAGGGTGCAAAGCGTCACCGATGTCGAGTACGAGATGGACGAGGGTCTTCACCCGGAACACTTAGTCGAACCACATAACGATGTCCTAAAGAGGAGAGTGACACCCCACGGGCACTGCCATGCCAAAGTGCGGAGCTTTCATTCGGCAGCTCACTCGTACCACCAGAAGCACCTAGGACACCCGAGTTGAGCATAGACCTCATGTCAATTAATGAATAGCCATTAGGATTAGCAAATGTCATTAGTAGTTGCATGTGTCCATTAACTAAACATGCATCTTTCCCCACAGACACATCGTTTACGTACGATCGCCTCCTCTCCCCCTTTTCTCTCTTGTAATGTAGCCGACGGCCCTTGATGACGTCATTTCATCTTGTATCTATAAGCGCGTTCCTAAACGCAGGCGTCGAGATCGCACTTTATGACAGGGGTTGTCTTATCGTGCCTGGGTGCAAGATATCCATGGCGCTCTCGGACATGCAGCACCTGCTCGCTGACTGCCCCATCTCCCATGAGGTGTGGCATGAGGTGCTCTCATGGTGCCGCTCTATGGCCACTCTCCCGACGACGTTTTCTGAATGGTGGATCGTCTACCTGCTCGCATGCCCCCACCATGCATCGCTGAGGGCTTTCCTCCATTATCATGCTCACGTCCTGATCCGCTCGGAAGCACCGCAACGGATGCATCTTCGACAACCAACAACCTTCCGTCTCCTCACCCCTTTACGAGCTCAAGGAAGAGGCGCTGTTATGGGCCAAAGCCGGAGCCACCACGATGATGAACCTACTTCCCGAGATGTACCCCTCAAATAAAATGTTGGAGCTGAGCAAGCCCTTTTCCTCTGCTCAGGTGCACTAGCGCATGCCATGTCAGGTACATGCTGCAAGATGCACCATCCCATGTAATTCTATTTCCTTTTTTTTCAATGAAAAATACACAGCCTCTACGTATTGGCGAAAAAAAGTCTAGAATTCTTCACTTGCTCCTGACTTCCGTTGATCTCCACTTGCTCCTGAAACAGTAACTCCACTCTTCAAATAATTCCACCAACTCCCACCTAATTTTCTACCGCGCGCAGGTTTTCACCTCGACGCCGGGATGGATAGTCGGTTAGGGCCATGGGGTCCACCCCGCCAACCTGGCACCTGGCAGCCGGCTACTTCGATTAACGACAAGAACACCGGGACGGGAAGGGACGTGGCACCGGAGACGCCGTCGGAAAAGTTTTCGCAACACCGCGCGCGCGAGAGAGAGATGGCTTCTGCGCTGCCGTGGAAGCCTCTCTTCTGGGAGCGCTTTGAGGATTCGCGTGCCCTCGCCGCCGCCGCCCGCGGCGACCTCGCCGCTGCCACCGCCACCATCGGCATCGCACTCGCATCGCCTCTGCGCGGTGGTGACGTCGACCGCGCTGTCTCGCTCATTGGAGAGTCGGCGGACAAGCTTGCCGTGGCGGGCAAGCATCTTGCCATCCTGCTTTCTGGCCTTGGGACCGTCGAGCTCCTCGCGCGCCGATGGATCCGCGGCGATGACTCTCTACGGCAGCAGGCCCGACCGAGGGCGCGCGAGGCCAGGGCAGGCCGGCGCCGCCTACGACGAGGTGGCAATCTCTCGCGGCCACCTGGGAGCCGCGGCACGTCTGGTTGCCCGAGGCGACCTCCCCGACATCTACTTCCGCGCCGAGTTTCTCGCCGCCACCAGAGCCGCGGCGGCGGCCTCGGAGCACCTCCACGGGGTGGAGGACGCCCTGCGCATGCGCGGCAACCTCGCGCCTCCACTTCTTCCCCTGCACCGGAGCATCCACCCCGACACGCGCTCGGCGGCGGAGGCGGCGCACCCCAGCGCCAAGCGGAGGCGGCCAATCTCCTCCTCCTCCCCAGTCTCCAGCTTGGCCTCGGGCCACGGTGGCAGTCCTGGGAGGGATCGCGCGCCGACGCCGGGCGCGCTGCCCTCGACCTCATGTGGTCGGCGTCCCCGTGCTCGGCCCCCGACCTCATGTGGCCGCGGGACAATGTAGTGTGGCCTGGGACCGAATCACGCTCGTATGTTCAGGGACAACCCACTCCGTATACGTTCCTCAAAAAAAAAAAATCCACTGCGTATACGTGGATCGTCCCTGAATCCTACTCGTCGATCGTTAACCGTCTCCTACTCCCGTTGGCCAACTTTACTCTCCATATATGCAACACAAACGCCCTCCCAACACAACCAAAGAACCACAGGAGCCAGCTTCACTTTTCGCCGTCGGAACTTGATTCTCCGGTAACACTGAAAACACAAGTCAGCGATTGATCAGCCGTCTGGGAACTTGCCGTAGCGCCGTGTTTTGGTAGCGTGGAGAGTGCTTCTGCAATGGAACCACGTCACCCCGAGCTCGAGGAGTCCAGCACTGCCACCGTGGACGAGGTGCTAAAGCCGGTGGAGGCGCCATCGGACGGCGAAGGATGCCCCATATGCTTGGATCAAGAGGGGGCAACGACCGTGTGGAAGGAGACAGTGTGTGGGCACATCTTCCGTGGGCGATGCATGGAGAGGTGGCTCCAGGCGAAGGGAAGTTGCCCCATGTGTCGGCGACAGCTTCAAGAAACACGTGCTCCTGCAAAACCAGATGTTCGATATCGTAGCCCCTTCATCTTTATGGCTATGGAATTGGAAGACAACTCTCCTCTTTCAAATCATACTAACTATTTTAGACAATACAGGGAGGACACTTGCTGGGTGATGAGACAATGTCGACAATATATGCAACGATTTTTGTACTTTTTTCGACTTTCGGATGTATTTACTATGGATGTACATGCGAGAACATCAGTAAGGGTTTCATATATTTGTTCATATGAATATTCTCTCTTTCAAAGAAATATAAATATATATAGTCCGCGTACACTAGTAGAAAAAGGGTCAAATCTGAGAAACATTAGTACCGGTTTGCATATGAGCCGGCACTAATGTGTCCAGTAGTGCCGGTTCAAATGACTAGGCGGGAGAAGATCTTTAGTAGCGTTTCAATGCGAATCTTTAGTATCGGTTCATGCCACGAACCGGTACTAAAGGTGCTGGTCGGGCACCAGCGTCTTTAGTGGTATTAAAGAGGTTGTGGCAGGGCTATTTTTAGTCCCACCTCGCTCCCCTAGCAAGATTTTGACCACCTTAAATATGTTACTTCTCAAAGTATCACAAGTATTTGGTCTTTATTGAACTCTATGTGTAGGATCTGTGGCTGCAATAGGAGTCTTCGCCGGTTCTTAAATCGGTGGTAGATTCATATTGACAATTTAGTTTCTATACAAAAAGATCATTGATGATCAATGTATTTTTTATGTACTTCTCTGTAGTGTAGCGCATTTTGGCTGAAAGGCGGTACTGATCAATGTATTTTTTCTGTGTTCAGATGCACAATTTAAATATGTTGCTTCTCAAACTATCACAAGCATTTGGTCTTCATTGAACTCTATGTGTATCATCATTTCACCCGCATAGCATGTGCGAAAGAGTAGAGAGGGTCACGGCAAAAAATGAACGAATTTCGTGTACAAACTGGATAATCTCTTATGGAGTATCAGGGTTTCGGACCAGAACTCATCAGTTACACGTGCACTTCATTTTTTAACTTATTTGAACTTCGGACTTTTTTTGAGTCGGTATTATGCAGCATTCTAAGCGACGTCATCAATTTCCAACACGTTCTGACATGATTTGCTGTTTTTCAGTCACCGATTTATTTAGATCAGAGCTAAATGACCGTGAAAATGAAAATCACTACAAAACAAACTCTGAAAATGTTGAAGGTACCATCATTTCACCTGCATAGCATGTGCGAGAAAGTAGAGAGGGTCACGGCAAAAACTGGACGAACTTCGTGTACAAACTAGACAATCTCTTTCGAAGTATCATGGTTTCGGACCAGAACTCATCAGTTACACGGGCACTTTATTTTTTAACTTATTTGTTTAGAGGGCTAAATGACCGTGAAACAGTAAATCACAACAAAACGAACTCTGAAAAAGCAGAAAAGAAAAAATTATATAAAAAATTACTCAAAAATAAATAGAGGAAAATAAATAATGCAGAAAAAAAATTATATAAAGCAAAGATATTCACAAAGAAACTAAATACAGCAAAAAAAACTACTCAGAAATAAATAAAATAAAAAAATAAAGCAGAAAAGAAAAACTATATAAAAAAATTACTCAAAAATAAATGGAAGAAAATAAATAATGCAGAAAAGAAAAAAAATTATATAAAGCAAAAATATTCACAAAGAAACTAAATACAGCAAAAAAACTACTCAGAAATAAATAGAAGAAAAAAATAAAACAGAAAAGAAAAAACTATATAAAAAATTACGCAAAAATAAAAACAAGAAAATAAATAATGCAGAAAAGAAAAAAATTATATAAAAAATTGTTGGGGCGCTGCCCGGTGGGCCTGCAAGACCTAGGGTGTGCAAATTCAGGCCTAGAAGGGCCAGCAGGCTCACACGGCAGCACTCCCTAGTTAGGCCCAGAAGCCTGCTATGTAGAGGAGTTCGAAAGGGCAGCCGCGGCTGGGTTTATAAACCAGTGCGGCTGTCCTTCGCTCGGCGAGGTGGGACTAAAAATAGCGCACTGCGGGTGGCAGCGCACGACCATTAGTACTGGTTGGAGGCTTCAACCGGTACTAAAGGCTCCTCCTATATATACTACACTTGCGAAAAAATAGTTCCATCATCGATCACTTCTCCACTTCGCGCGACATCAATCTATATCGCCGACGACGACGACGCCGCGCCATCGCCCCCGCCACCCTCGATCGCCGCCCCCGCCGCCCGTCGTCGCCGCGCGTCCCCGCCGCCCGTCGTCGTCGCCGCCCCCGCCGCCCGTCGTGGCCGTCCCCGCGGCCCTCGCCGCCCGTCGTCGCCGCCCC
>NC_041385.1:157595347-157651187 GCF_002162155.2 Triticum dicoccoides
ATTAATATAACTAATTTATATTTAGTAAATGCTTAGTTAAACTAGTTGAATTAATAGAACTAGTTTATTTTTAGTAAGAAAATTTAGGTATATGAGATTATTTGAACTAATTAAAATTTAGGTATATGAGATTATTTGAACTAGTTGAATTAATATAACTAGTTTATTTTTAGTAAATGCTTAGTTGAACTAGTTGAATTAATAGAACTAGTTTATTTTTAGTAAGAAAATTTAGGTATATGAGATTATTTCTACTAATTAAAATTTAGGTATATGAGATTATTTGAATTAATATAGCTAGTTTATTTTTAGTAAATGCTTAGTTGAATTAGTTGAATTAATTGAATTAGTAATGTTTAATGTTTCGCCTATATGAACATAGAAAGTGTCGTCTGACGACGGAATTTTTTTTATTATGTGCTAATACTGTGAAGACCAGCGCGGCCTGTGCGACAGAAATTTCCTTGTTGATGATAGGCGATTTAACATCAAGCTAGATGAGACCTTCGAATTCGATAGAGTAAGTCACAACGACAAGTCTATTTTCGTAATTAAGCATGACTTATTTATGCTTCATTTGCCTGACTTATAATTTTTAATTTTCACTATTCTACTAGCGCATCCCCTGCCATGCAAGAATTTTTGTCTTGAATAAGATAGGTTTCAATGCTATGGAAACTATGGAGGTAAAGAGAGTTTACCTGAAAACTGAGCATGGTTATACTTTCAACGTCAAAGTATACAATGCAAACACGTACACCTATTTCGAATGCAAAACTTGGCAAGCACTATGCAAGGCTTATGCATTTGAGCCTGATATGGTTATCACCTTTGATATTCGTCTGGAAGATGATATTGAAGGTAATAGAGACATATGGGTCGATGTGCAGACGCCTCCAGTTCTACCATTATGTGAGTTCTTCTCAACTATATTTTTGTCTTTGATATTGCTTATTCAAAAATAATTGACATCTAATTTCTATTGACAGCTTATTTCCATTCAAGCAAACATGTCCGGCGCTTGGTAGACAGGACCTACTACCGTCCCGGAGCTGAACTAAACTGCGAGGAGATAAGTCATTATGTTTTATGGCTTGAGGATCTTCATACTGTCAAGACAAATTTTCTTTCTGCATTTAGAAATTTTAGTACTCAACACGTGAGACCAATAGTGATCGTATTGAACTACGGTCACATCTATTTAGGAATGATGGTAAGATTTTTACTATTTGTCCTCAGTGCATCTTTTGCATACATAATTTTTTTGCTAAACTTTCATTGCTAAGTATATTAATTAAGTACTAAACAACAAGATAAACACAATGAATAGATAATACGATACAAGAGGAGTTAAATACAACGTGGAGGCCTTAACTTGCCGTCGCAGTTAGTTTGGTATCCAAACTTGTAAAACACACAAAAGTGATGTTGTAACTTATCCTTCCATGCATATACGGCGCTTGCACCCGTATGCTACGTATGGGCTGCCACATGCAAGTGGACAATTGATTTTGTTTTTCCTGAAAACACCTCATGTTTTGTTTAATCACGTAGAAAGTCCCCTCAAATTCGGATGTGGGCCCCATGTGTCAGTATGAAAGAGCGAGAAATCACTAAGGATGCGGTTGGTTACTTGCATCATTTTCCCCCTTTGCATACTTGTCTCGGTTGGGCCTGGCTGAGCATATGCAGGCAAAAAACCATCATTTGCATGTTGATTGGTTGACTGCATCCCCTCTAGCCTGCATGTGCTGAAACGAAAGGCATGTTGTTTGTTTGCGGACTTGTTTCATGGGAAACACAAGTCCGGTTGTTTGGTTACATCTAGAACAGTTGTGTGGTAACCTCCTCCTCGATATGGTGAGGTTACCAGAGGCACACATGGACAACCAACTAGAGCAATAGAACAAAGTTAGGCACAAACACGAGTCTTAACCATGCATCACAAGTTTTAAACCAATATAGTACGATAAGTTTTAAACGAAACCCAAGTCTTAAACCAACAAGCAACAAGGAACAGACAGCAGGAGCTCAGGCGGTCACGGCGAAGGCGTCGTCGTGCTGCTTGCACTTGGTCCCTCGTCGTTGAAGACGATCGCCTTCATGGTGTCAGGGGTCAGCAACTTGAACGTCGGTAAGTACCAAATCATGATTTATGACGACGCTTCGGGAAACAATGTGACTTGTCGAGACCGCATCCATGTGTGCAACCGCCCACACCCACGTGCCTAGGGTTGCACCGCTCGGGCCTGGCTACACAAAAACGGTCGGTTTGGGCGTTCCTCTGGATGCAGGGCCAAAGGTGTTTTAAAGTTCATACTATGCAATGCAAACAGCCAATGCGGGTAACTGAACGGGTCTCTTTTTTCCGCATGGGCCTGGCTAGGCTATATGCGGGCAACCAAACGCATCCTAAAATAAATTGCAGAAATCACTAAAAAATCCACTAAAACTTGTTCGTCGGGCCCATGACCTCACAGGCTACAAATTCATGATGTGACCAAGCTTGCAATTTATTCTTACATTTCTACAAACACCTTCAGCATGTTTTAATACATTTCTAGAATTACTATTATTACACAATAATTTCAATACACGTTGAACAGTTACGTTGTCAATTTTTTAGTGATTTCTGCAAAACAAAATCAATTGTCATGATTTCTGCAATTTTCAGTGACCGAGCTTGCAACATGATCCGACGGAGGCCAACTCAACCTGTGAGGTCATGGGCCTGACGAACATGCCTCAGACTGAACCATCCTCCATTGGGATCACGTCCCCAGAATTCTTGGATTGTAAACGCGCGGGAGGAACTGAGTCAACTGACTGCCAGCGCTATGCCGCCCTCGTCCTTTTGACCGGCGTGTCACGGGTCGCGGTGCAGCATCGGCCGATCGGTGCAATGGGATAGAACTACTTTTTTTTTGGCGAGTGGGGGTGGTACACTGGTACTACTTGGTTGGCCCAGCAAGGCGAGTTTTTTTTCTTTTTTGAGGAAAGGAAACGGACATGCAAGCGGGAGCGCCTTGGGGTCGATCCCGTGGACTGTACCGTATGGGCTGGGACCGAGTCACGCTCGTACAAGTACAGGGACAACAATTCTCAAAAAGTTCTTCTAAAAAAAAAGACAATTCTCAAAAAAAAAAGTTGACCGTCCCCGAATCCTACTCGTGGATCGTAGACCGTCTCTTACTCCAGTTGGGCAACTTTACTCTCCATATATGCAACACAAACGCCCTCCCAACACAACCAAAGAACCACAGGAGCCAGCTTCACTTTTCGCCGTCGGAACTTAGATTCTCCGGTAACACTGAAAACACAAGTCAGCGATCGATCAGCCGTCTGGGAACTTGCCGTAGCGCCGTGTTTTGGTAGCGTGGAGAGTTTTTCTGCCATGGAACCACGTCAGCCCGAGCTCGAGAAGTCCAGCGCTGCCACCGTGGACGAGGTGCTAAAGCCGGTGGAGGCGCCATCGGACGGCGAAGGATGCCCCATATGCTTGGATCAAGAGGGGGCAACGGCCGTGTGGAAGGAGACAGTGTGGGGGCACATCTTCCATGGGCGATGCGTGGAGAGGTGGCTCCAGACGAAAGGGAAGTTGCCCCATGTGTCGGCGACAGCTTCAACAACCACATGCTCCTGCAAAACCAGATGTTCGATATCGTAGCCCCCTCATATTTTTGGCGATGGAATTGGAAGACAACTCTCCTCTTTCAAATCGTACTAACTATTTTAGACAATACAGGGAGGAGACTTTTGTTGGATGATGAGACAATGTCGACAACACATGCAACGATTTTTGTACTTTTTTTTAGACTGTCGGATGTACTTATTGTGGATGTACATACAAAAACATTAGTAAGAGTTTCATATATTTGTTCATATGAATATTCTCTCTATCAAAGAAATATAAACATATATAGTCCGCGTATCCATTTGTTATAGCCGGGCAAGCGTCCTTTTTCTATAAAAAATGAACAAGAGATTGTAAAGAACTCTGCAATTATATTTGTCAAAACAAACAGTTCAGTTCAAACTATGGCGCGTGATTTCGCATGCACTGGAATGGTTTGTCTTTTCTAGTTTTCTCTCAAAACTGGCTTTCATCATTACTTTCCTTTTAAAAAAATCAAAGGGGTTTCCCGCCCCAACTTTTTATTGAAAAAGTCAAGGCCACAACATCCAACCCACAAAAACACTTAAACAGCTCTGCAGCAGAATTATTACAGGTAAGCACTTCTAACAGCGTTTCAACCTGATCGATACAAGTGAATAGCATCAATGTCAAGCTATCCTAAGGAGCTCCCCATGTCGACGATCAAGGCAGAAGACATTCGAGCAGCCACGGAGCTTGAGTGCCGACGTACAACACCTTTTAGGAACGAACCAGAGAATCTACTAAAGCCATAATGCATTCAAGCTTCATCACTTTCACCCATGGAAGACAATGTCATTTCGCAAAAGCCATAAGCCCCACAAGGTATCAGTAGATAATATATTAATTACTTCATCATTTTTTCGTTGCTTCCAAAAGGTAGCAAGGTCAGAAAATGAACAAGGTACAGGGAAATCAACTATCTCAGCAATTGCACCCTAGATATAAACAAAGCACAAATCAAAGTACATGGACGGGCAATACAAGGTAGATTTGCAGCCCTCTTATAAAACAAATCTCAGGATAACCGGACACCATAACCACGCGTGACTATGATGTCAAGTACTAACGCAGGAAGGTCTCAATACAATGCCACGACACACACTAGGATACCTAAGCTCCAAGACAATGCCCTCGGAAGGGGAAAGGGCGCAAAGTGTCACCGATGCCGAGTACGAGACGGATTAGGGTCTTCACCCGAAACCCTCACTCGAACCACACAACGATGTCCTCAAGAGGAGAGTGACACCCACGGGCACCGCCGACGTACACGGCAAAGTGCGGAGCTTTCGTTCGGCAGCTCACCCGTGCCACCACGAGGAACCTAGGACACCCGAGTCGAGCATAGACCTGATGTTAATTAATGAATAGTCATTAGGATTAGCAACTGTCATTAGTAGTTTCATGTGTGCATTAACTAAACATGCATCTTTCCCCACAGACGCATCGTTTACATACGATCGCCTCCTGTCCCCTTTTCTCGCTTGTACTATAGCCAATGGCCCTTGATGTCGTCATTTCATCTTGTATGTACAAGCACGTTCCTAAGCGCAGGCGCCGAGATCGCGCTTTATGACAGGGGTTGTCTTGTCGTGCATGGGTGCAGGATATCCATGGCGCTCTTGGACATGCAACATCTGCTCGTTGACTGTCCCTTCTCCCTCCAGGTGTGGCATGAGGTGCTCTCATGGTGCCGCTCCATGGCCATTCTCCCGACGATGTTTTCTGAATTGTGGATAGTCTACCTGCTTGCATGCCCCCACGCATCACCGAGTGCTTTCCTCCAACATCATGCTCACAACTATGTGACACGTATGGTAAGCAATCCAAACTACTCAAAAAAACATCATGCTAACGTCCTGGTCCACTCGGAAGCACAGTAGCAGGTGCATCTTTGACAACCAACAACCTTCCGTCTCCTTGCTCGTCTACGAGCTCAAGGATGAGGCGTGGTTATGGGCCAAAGCCGGAGCCATGGCGATGAAGAACCTACTTCCCGAGATGCAGCCTCTTATTCTTGGAGCTGAGCAACCCCTTTTCCTCTGTAAAGATCCTATCAATGGGATGCCTCCATTCATGGACCAATTCCCATGCATGTTCAACATTTGTGTGAATCAGGACTGCACTTTAGACAAAGTAGAATCTGTGATCTGTACTAATTTCTTTCGTAGGAGACTTGACGACGAACTTAAAGAGCAATGGTCTAAGATGAGAGCTAGTATTCATAATATGAATCTGTCGGGTGACAGAGACTCTGTTTACTGGAGTTTGAACAAAACTGGTAAGTTCACTACTAAATCCATGTACAAGTGGCTAGAAAAAACCCTGAGTGGGTGCAATTACAAATGGATTTGGAAAGCCAGGCTCCCTCTAAAGATCCAGATCTTTCTTTGGCAACTGTCTCAAGATGCGGTGCTCACTAGGCAGGTGATGCGCCAACATAAATGGCCTGGGAACCCTGTGTGTTCCTTTTGCAAACAAATTGAAACATCCCGCCACTTGTTCTTTGATTGTCATGTTGCTAAAGTTGTGTGGCGATCGATTGAGGTCACCCTCGGAACAGACGCAGTTTTTTATTTGGTGTCACTCTTTCTTGCCAGGTTATGAATCCTTTTATACCGTGGCACTGGGAGCAGTCACTTGGGCTATCTGGCTCGCTCGTAACAAAGCCACCTTTGAGAAGAAAATCATCAAAACTCCTGTTGAGATTGTCTTTACGGTGGTTTCTTTCCTCTTATATTGGGCAGGTCTGCAAACGGGAGACGACGTCAAGCAACTTCGAGCGGGTGCAGAGATGATCCGCAGCGGGACATTGCTGCTGATGAGGGCATGTGATGCGTCCAAGGGCGAAAAGTGAAGTTGCAATTCTCGTTGTGCGACGTTCCTTTTGGTAGTTGTTCGTTGGGTGGCTTCACTCCTCACTCTCTGAAAAACTGTTGCTCCTGCTTTTTGATGGTTGTCAATCCTGGTTTGTAATAGGAGTAGGACTAGTACTTTAATGGTGCTGCTTAGATTTTTGCCCCATGGTACTTGTGCCGACGACGGGCGAGTGCAGTGGGTTTTCTAGCAGTGCGTTGAACTCGCTCTTCCCTTCTCTCTGTTCTTGAACTCGTTCTCTGTACTGGATATTTGTATTTCCGTTCTAAGTAATGGAAAGGGGATAGCCCAGTTAAAAAAAACTAGGGCATGCCATGTCACGTACATGCTGCAAGATGCACTGGCCCATGTAATTCTAACCAGACACCTGAACTGCAGGTACTCTCCCCTCTAGTTAGGGTTTTCTCTTCCTCCCGGCGGCGCTCGCCCGACGTGGAGATCGCGATCCCCATCGCTTCCCTACCGCCGATCGCCGACGCCCACGGGTGGCTGGTGCTGTGGCAGATTGGAAGTTGGTCTTGGGAACATCCCGCCCGCGGAATCCGCAGTTTCTCGGGCAAGAGATACGATGGAGGGCTCGACGTCTGCCTCTGGAGCGGCGATGAGCGACATGGAAGCAATGATGAAGGAACTTGGGTTGAATGAGGATGACTTGGTAGACATAGTTGTAGAGGACGGTGATATACCGGAGGAAGCGGCTCGCTGGATGGCAATTGCTCGTGTGCATATCGACAGATCATATAGTCAGTACTGGTTTTTCCGCCAGATGAGAGTTGCATGGGATCTTGCACAGGAAGTTAAATTTCGTCCTTTGGAGGATAACCTTTACACCCTGCAGTTCTCTTGCCTCGGGGATTGGGAACGAGTAATGGAGGACGGGCCTTGGTCCTTCAAAGGCAAGGCCGTCGTCATCGAACCATATGATGGAATCACCAGACCGTCATCGATTAGCTTGAACAAGATTGAGATGTGGATTCAGATCCACGACCTCCCGAAACTGTTTTTTGGTCTGATCAAATCCCTTGCTGGCACGGTCGGAGACTTCATCTATGCTGAACCCAAATCCCAAGATTTCGAGGGCAATTTTTTCAGGGTGCGGGTCAAGGTGGATGTCACAAAACCTTTGAGGAACGCTGTGTCGCTGGTGGTAAAGAAGAAGAGGGAGATCTTCAGGGTCAAATACGAGCGACTGCCCGATTGGTGCGCAGTTTGTGGTATGCTAGGTCACTTGTATAAAGAATGTGGCAATGGGATTCATCCCCCATCTGCCCTAGTTTTCAAGAATCTTCGAGCTGATTGGTTTAAGGGGCCGGGGCGTGGACCGGGATCCGACAGTGCGTCAGGCGGTGGTAGAGGCAGAGGCAGAGCCGGCCGGGGAGCAGGCAGGGGTGCAAATCAAAGGGGTGCAGACCAGAATGCAAGCACAGAATACATGGGACGCTTTGATCCCAGTCTTGATGATGATATAGACATGGTGGGGGCTCAAGGTAATAGAAAGCGTGGAGCAGCACAAGTCAATTCGGGGGCGCCAGTTGGGACAGAACTGGCTGCAAAAAATAGCCCGGGTCAAGCCCCTCTGGCTTTACCCCCAGCGGTGGTACCCCCTAGCCCAACATCTAAGCAAGAATCAAAAAGGACGAAAGCTACCGTGATGATCTTTGAAAAAGGAACCTTGAATGCAACAAGCAGCAACAACCCTTCTGATGCGCGTTTGGCGGGCTCCCTCGAGGAGTTGCGCCGAGCGCAATGAGTCTCCTATGCTGGAACTGTCGCGGGGTTGGCAAACCCGCGACAGTTCGTGAGCTTCGTGATCTCACGAGGCAACTTGCCCCCTCTATCGCATGCATCGTCGAAACTCAATTAGAGGGCTCTCGAGTAGAGAATCTAGCTTGCACCTTAGGTTTCAATAAAAGTTTTGTTGTTAGTAGTCGTGGGAGAAGTGGAGGACTATGTATTTTTTGGAATGATGAAATAAAGCTAGAAGTTGTCGGTTACTCTGATTACCACATTGATGCAATTGTTGATGTAATGGTTGATCACAGGACAAGAGTTACATTTGTGTATGGAGAGGCACAAGTTAATGAACGATACAAAACCTGGGATATGTTGAGGGGTATTGTCGGAACAAGTGATTTGCCTTGGCTAGTCGTGGGGGATTTTAATGAGGTCCTGCATGCGCACGAGCACGACGGCATAGGCAAGAGGAGTCAGGCATAGATGGATCTGTTCCGAGACGCGTTGGATACATGTGGCCTCTCAGACATAGGATACTGTGGGAGCAACTGGACTTTTGAGAAGAAGGTCACCGGAGGAACTTTTACTAGAGTGCGGCTAGACAGAGGCGTTGCAAACCCTGCCTGGTCAATTGCTTATCCGGGAGCGGTGTTGGAGCACAAAACAGCAGCTACATCTGATCACGTACCAGTCTACGTACGCTACAGCGACATGCATGCATGCAACAAGGGGCCCAGGCCTTTTAAATACGAAACCTGCTGGGAGAGGGACCCAGAGTTGCCGGCGGTGGTTGAGTCTGCATGGACAGCGACGGGAGTTGCCTCGGTCCAAGAGCTAAAGGACAAACTGCATGGATTGGCAGGGGATCTATCAAGGTGGGATCGCACTCACTTTGGCAACATCCGGCAGGAGATCTCTCGGTTAAGGAGACAGCTACAGGAGTTGCGAGATTCCCAAGGTAGATCTGGTCCCAATCATTTGGAGATTAAACTTGTCGACCGCCTTACGGAGTTGTACCATAGAGAAGAAATGCTATGGAGGCAAAGGGCAAGGTTGGAATGGCTGGCTCATGGAGACAAAAACACGTATTTTTTCCATCTTAGAGCTAGTAGAAGAAGGAGGAAAAATCAGATCAAGTCCTTACAGAGACCGGATGGGCAACTAACTAGTGACAAAAGCGAGATGGAGTCTCTGGCTACAACTTTCTATGAGGAGTTGTATACTTCGGAAGGGGTCCACAACATGAATCAAGTTCTGGACACGGTGCCTCAGAAGGTGACCCAGGCAATGAATGAATCGCTTAATGCGCCGTACACCCAAGAGGAGGTTAAGGTGGCGTTATTCCAAATGTTCCCACTAAAAGCACCTGGACCGGATGGATATCCTGCGCATTTTTTTCAACACCACTGGGAGATATGTGGAGAAGAAGTCACCAATGTGGTCCTGAAAATTGTCGAGGGTACTGAGACAGCGGCAAGTATTAATGAGACCGTGTTAGTCCTAATACCGAAGGTAAAAAATCCCACACTTTTAACACAGTTCCGACCGATCGGCCTATGCAATGTACTGTACAAGATTGCATCGAAGGTAATATCCAACCGCCTAAAGGTAGTCTTACCTGACATTATTTCTGAGAAGCAGTCAGCGTTTGTCCCAGGCAGACTTATCACTGACAATATTATAACTGCTTATGAATGCTTGCATTTTATGAAGTGTAATAAGGCGAAGAAGCATCAATCGTGTGCACTGAAGCTTGACATGATGAAGGCATATGACAGGGTTGAGTGGGAATATTTGAGAGCTATCATGCTAAAGCTGGGCTTCACAAGTCGGTGGGTGGACATAGTGATGAATCTTGTCACCACAGTTAAGTTCTCAGTAATGTTCAATGGAAACAAATTACAGGAGTTCACACCAACCTGCGGAATCAGACAGGGGGATCCTATTTCTCCATACTTGTTCTTGTTGGCAGCAGAGGGCCTTTCATGCCTCCTTAAATCCAAAAATGAGTCATCCAACCTAAGTGGTTTGCAGGTAGCCCCCTCGGCTCCACCAGTGAATCACATGTTATTTGCTGATGACAGCCTGCTGTTCTTCAAGGCTAATAGTGTGGGTGCTAATGAGGTCAACCAGGTTCTGGACACATACTGTCAGGCAACTGGTCAGCGTATAAATTTTGCAAAATCATCAGTTTTCTTCAGTAAAGGAGTGCCTGAGTCAGTGAGGGATGAGATCAAGGAGTTGCTCAATATTCCAAATGAGACATTAAATGAGAAGTACTTGGGAATGGCGTCTGATATTGGTAACTCTAAGAATGGTGCCTTCAAATATCTAAAGGATCGGTTGTGGAGCAAAGTCCAAGGATGGATTGCAAACACAATGTCAGCAACGGGTAAGGAAGTCCTTCTTAAATCTGTAGCCCAAGCAGTGCCAGTCTTCTCTATGTCTTGCTTCAAGCTACCTAGAGGACTGTGTGAACACCTTAATATGCTTATAAGGAAATTCTGGTGGGGAAGCAAAGAGGGCAAGCGCAAACCTCATTGGGTATCGTAGGAAACTATGACCCAACCGAAAGGCATGGGTGGTCTGGGTTTTAAAGACTTCGAGCTGTTCAACCTGGCTATGTTGGCAAGACAGGCATGGAGATTGTTACAGAACCCCGAGACACTGAGTGCAAGGCTGTTGAAAAGCATTTACTTTCCAGACTCAAATATCTTGCAGGCTAGCCTTGGGAGTCACCCTAGTCAGATATGGAAGGCAATTATCGAGGGAAGAGATACCTTAAAACAGGGTTTAATAAGGAGGGTGGGTAACGGCGGCACGACACATATCTGGAGTGACAATTGGCTGCCGAGGGATGAGATGCTTCGCCCTTATGGTAGTCGAGTACAGAACCCACCGTCGTTGGTTTCGGAGCTAATTGATCATACATCTGCAACTTGGAATAGAACGGTAGTGGAGGCAACTTTCATGCCAATGGATGCCACTGTCATTCTTGGGATCCCCCTCTGCACCCGAAATATCCCTGATTTCTGGAGTTGGCACTATGATAAGCATGGCCCGTTCACTGTGAAATCCGCTTATAATATGCTCGTAGCAACGAAGCAGCGAAGAGAAGCATGGTTGGAGGGAACTGCAGGCCCTTCGAGCTCAAATGCAGAGAAGAGTAGTTGGAAAAGTCTGTGGAGGACGAGTGTTCCGGGCAAAGTCAGGATGTTCTTGTGGCGCCTGTCCAAACACTCGCTGCCAACGCATGATGTTTGACAGCATCGCCACATGACAGACTCAGCCAGCTGTGGGCTTTGTGGCGCGCTTGACTCCTGGAGACACTCCCTCATTGAATGCACCGCCTCCAGGTGCACTTGGGCTCTCAGTGATAGTGATCTTGTGCAGCAAATGATGGAAATCACTGAACCCTCCGCCAAACAATGGTTGTTTACCCTTATAGAAACTCTGTCGCAGCAGAAGTTAACGTTGCTTGCGGTAACTATGTGGGCTATCTGGTCGGCATGGCAAAAAGCGATACATGAAGGTATTTTCCAGAGCCCTCAATCCACACATGCGTTTGTAAACAGTTACATATCAGAGCTGGAAATTGTTGGTACGGGCAATTCGCGCGTCGGCATGGGTACAGTATCGCATGTGGCGCCTGCTGCCAGACCCAAGGCTCCTCCCACGGGATATGCAAAAATCCATGTGGATGCAGGAGTAAGATTTGAGCGGGGAGGTTCCACCGTTGCTATCTGCAGGGATGACCAAGGTTCTTATCTTGGAAGCTCAGCACTCGTCATTTATGGTGTACACGATCCAACTGCTTTGGAGGCAATTGCGTGCCGGGAGGCATTAGCTTTGGCAGAGGACCTCAACTTGCAACAATTCATTATTTCCTCAGATTGCAAAGAAGTTGTCTCGGACATTTAGAAGGGGACCAGAGGACGATATGGTACTATTATTAGCGAAATAAAACTAAGTGCGTCTACTTTTAATTGTAATTTTGTTTGGGAGGGTCGTGCCGTGAACTATGAGGCACATAGATTAGCTAAATTTGCTCTTTCGCAGGGTCCGGGACGCCACCTGTGGCTTGGAAACCCCCATGACCTTCTATGTATACCACACCATGTGGTTTTTGGTGATCAATAAATTGTTTTTCACCCCTCAAAAAAATGTAATTCTATTTCCTCTTTTCTTCAATGAAAAATACACAGGCTCTAGGTATTGGCGAAAAAAAGCCTGGAATTATTCGCTTGCTCCTGACTTCCGTTGATCTCCACTTGCTCCTGAAACAGTAAAACTCCACTCTCCAAATAATTTCACCAACTCTCACCTAATTTTTGGAGGAAGCTCCTCTGACGTACGGCTCCTGCCGTTAGGCCACTGACAGGTGGATCAAGTTTCAGTCGGGCCCATGAGTCAGCGACGGAACGGCACCCTGCCGCACGGCAGGGGATCCTCGTCCCTAATTTTTCTACGCGCGCAGGTTTTCACCTGGACGCCGGGATGGATAGTCGGTTACGGCCATGGGGTCCACCCAGCCAGCCTGGTACCTGGCAGCCGGCTACTTCGGTTAACCCAATAGCACGGGAGACGCCGCCGGAAAGTTTTCGCAACAGAAGAACCACCGCGCGCGCCAGAGAGAGAGAGAGAGATGGCGGCTTCTGCGCTGCCGTGGAAGCCTCTTTTCTGGGAGCGCTTCGAGGATTCGCGTGCCCTCGCCGCCGCCGCCCGCGGCGACCTCGCCGCTGCCACCGCCACCATCGGCATCGCACTCGCATCGCCTCTGCGCGGTGGTGACGTCGACCGCGCTCTCTCGCTGATTGGAGAGTCGGCGGACAAGCTTGCCATGGCGAGCAAGCATCTTGCCATCCTGCTTTCCGGCCTTGGGACCGTCGAGCTCCTGGCGCGCCGACGGATCCGCGGCGACGACTCACTAGAGCAGCAGGCCCGACCGAGGGCGCGCGAGGCCAGGGCACGGGCCGGCGCCGCCTACGACGACGTGGCTCTCTCTCGCGGCCACCTGGGAGCCGCGGCACGTCTGGTTGCCTGCGGCGACCTCCCCGACATCCACTTCGGCGCCGAGTTTCTCGCCGCCACCAGAGCCGCGGCGGCGGCCTCGGAGCACCTCCGCGGGGTGGACGACGCCCTGCGCATCCGCGACGACCTCGCGCCTCCCCTTCGCCCCCTGCACCGCAGCGTCCACCCCGACACGCGCCCAGAGGCGGCGGCCTCGGAGCACCTCCATGGGGTGGACGACGCCCTGCGCATCCGCGGCGACCTCGCGCCTCCCCTTCGCCCCCTGCACCGCAGCGTCCGCCCCAACACGCGCCCAGCGGCGGAGGCGGAGGCGGCGCACCCCAGCGCCAAGCGGGAGGAGAACCACGACAAGGCGTGGAAGGCCCTGGCGTGCTCCGCTCCAGCCGCGCTACTGCACGGATGCGCCGACCTCCCGGAGCTCAAGGCGGCCCACGCCGAGCTCGGCAAGTGCGTCAGCGCCCTGAAGTCCTCCGCCGCCAAGAAGGTCGCCGCCGACACGTACAGCGCAGCGCTTCGCGCGCTGATCGCGGCTCACACCGCGGTGTCCCGCGTCCTGACGACCAACGAGGTGGTGGCCAATCTCCTCCTCCTCGCCGGCCTCCAGCTTGGCCTCAGCACTGGTCCGCGGTGGCAGTCCTGGGAGGGATCGCGCGCCGACGCCGGGCGCCACGGGCGCGCGGCCCTCGACCTCATGTGGTCGGCATCTTCGTGCGTAGACTACGTCCTCGGCTTGCTGTGGTGGGACGCCGCCACATCGCAGGAGGCCGAGGAGCTCCTTCGCAGAGCCGTGGCCGAGGCCGGCGAGGCGGTCGAGGCCGCCAGCAACATGCGCCACAGCATTGAGCTTCTCCGCGGCTGCGGCGTGCTCAACGCGATATGATCGAGTTCCCCTGCGCCGTGAATGTGATGCTACTCCCCGTCGACACAAGACGATGAATCGGCAAATCGATATGGTTAGAGATCAGAACTGCAATGCCCTCGTTCTATTCGTGCAATTGCGCTAGAGACATCTGATTTTTGCGATGCCATTTCTCAATCTTGTGCTAAATTTTGCTGAGACGGCTGATTTTTTCTTGAAAAAACTTTCAGAGATGTTTTGTTTCCTGAAGTAATGCATCAACCTATGTGAGGTTGGACCTTCGATGTTGTTGATCTTGCCTACTGTATTGGTTTATCGGTTTGCATGTTGCACATGTTTATCTATGCAGCTTATATCCTGATTTATGTTGACTACTACTTCAATGCTGCTTACTAGTGGAGCAAGTTTGATACTGCACTTCGGATTTAACAGGATGCATCGTTGTATGTTTTTGTTTCAGTCGTGCAACTAACATTCTTGGTCGTTCTGCTATGTAGCTACTCATTTCTTGTGTACCCTCACATTTCTTGTCGCGCCCGATAGGTGTTCGGTCAAATGCCATTGAGCTTTTCTTAAACTTCTTGTTGTTTTCTAGAGAAGCATGATGGCGGGGTACTCAATGTACGAGTAAGAGTTATTGTGCTATGCATGGTTGGTCTTTTATGAGGACTTTGTAGGCATGAACAAGGGCCCGACCTTTTGGCAAAGCTTGGATGCTTCGTCTCGTGAGCAAAAGAACTTCGTGGCCTTCAACATGCACATCATCAACGCACGCAATGTGAAGTCGCTAACGCATCGGTGGTACACCGTCTGCAATTCCTTCATGAAGTTTTGCGGTACGATTCACCAAGAGGAGACAAGGTGGTCATTGGGCGCGTCAACCATCGAGATCGTTAGTGTTGCGTTCTGTTACTCTACATGTTGGTTAATTCATTCATTCACTCAATGTTGATGTACACGTTGTATAGCTTGCACGTGCTGTCATGACGTACTACATGACCGAGGGCAAGTGATTCACACACATACATTGTTGGATGAAACTCAAGGGGCAGGTTGTGTGGGACGACATGCGCCGGTTCTAGAATAGATGATTCTGAAAAACTTGTTTAAAATCGGTTATCTCGTTGAATTTTGAACTATTGTTGCGCTAGAGATATTTGAATGGATGAATTGTGCTACTTCTATAATCACGTTTGAGTGTTGCAGGCTATTGTCTACAAGTTATGTCTGAACTTTACGAATTTCATTGTGTTTGCATGAATTTCGTCGGGTTTGTTGGAATCCGCTTCGAAATGTATGCGGTGAAGGTCGAATGGCCTACTCCTGCATCGGTGTCCGCGGGCTGGTCCCACTAGCCCACAAACGTATATGGTGCCCGGTGTATGGGTCAGCGTTGGAGGCAGGCAAATATCAGATGATACCGAGGTTTAGGTAATACCGTGATGCAGGCTCATGACAGCCATTGGATCTCAGATCTGACGGCTCATGGGAGCTTTTAGGGGGTGTTTGGTTCAGGGACTTTTTAGTCCCAGAGACTAGAAAAAGTCCCTAAAAAGTCCCTAGGAACCAAATGGAAGGGACTTTTTCTACAGGGACTAAAAAAAGACTCTACTAGAGAGTCTTTTTTGATTAGCCCCTGGGACTAGAAAAAGTCCTAAGACTTCTGAACCAAACACCCCTTAAACATTTTGCAAAAAGGTTATCCAAGACAAGTACAAGAGCTCCTCACATATCGTTGAATCGAGATCCAACGGCTCGTATCACCTAAGCATATCACCTGAAACTTTCGCGCGGCTCCATCACCTCACCTAGGCGTCCGAGCACCAGCACGACTCTGGGTTCCCCTTCCACCCCACCATGCGGCGTCCAGCACACCGTCGGCTCCCCCCTGTTCACCAACGTCAATGTCGAGCAGAGCTACCGCCTTGGGCCCCCCTTCCACCCCACCCTCAACGGCGAGCGTTCCAAGGTCCCCTCGGACACCCGCGACAGCGACGAGATCGAGATCGCCCGGGGCGACGCGAGCGTGACCGCCTACGACGACACGCTGATCCACGCCGGCTTCGACCACTGGCTGGACCAACCTCCTAGCCAGCACGCTCGGCCCTCGCCGACGCGCACCGCTAGACCGCCGGCCTCATCGCGCTCCACGGCGAGGCCGGGCAAAAACGTCCTGGCCCACCGCGCCGCGCCCCTCGGCCTTTCGCCGCGACGACGACGACCCGGCCTGGGCGAGCACAGGGCCGCGTACCTCCTCAACGCCGCTGCGCCTGCGCTCCGCGGCGTCGGCAACGAGTTGGGCTCTGTGGCTCGTCGCGGCGTCGGCAACGAGTTCTTCCACACCTGGATGATGCTCCTGAAGCGCGGCGCGCCCTAGTCGCACCGCGGCCGCGTCCTACTCCCCCTGCACGCCACTACTCCTACTCCAGACCCCGGACCAATCCAACCGTAGCGCTTCCAATAAACTGCGTTGCGAACTTGCAACACCAGTACCTCTACAGAACTGCCAGATGTGCTTCAGAGACAGTGCAACAGATGGCACTTTTTTTTTAGGGGGACAGATGGCACATTTCTGTTGTTCTGCTTCTCAACTCTGATGCAAGTATTTTTTTTTTTTTGAACCGGGCTGAACCCATTTTCATTGCAAATGAACGGAAATACAGCAGTTTCCAGAAACATTGTCACGAGGAGGGACATCTGATGCAAGTACTGTAGTAGTATATTGTTCTTTCGTTGCAATACTGTTTGTGCAATTTCCGTTGACTGCCACTAAGGCACAAAGCAATGTGCTTTAGGGGCACGCTGCTAATTTGGCAGCTCAGACAGAGGAACTTAGAAATGCACCGACAGTCTTCTTGCGTTGCACTTTGAGAGGGTTGACGTTCCAAAAAAATATCGGAATTGTCAAATACAGTCGTGCTAGCAAGTCGCAACAGCAGTTGGCAAGTCAACCATGCCAGCACCGAATTCCTCCTCTCCCCTTTATAAGCCAAGCTCAGCGTCTCCGTTCAACCAGATTCAGTCCGGCGATCTCAGAGCTCCCCTGCTTCCATCTATCTGAAGAAGTTCAGGCGAGAGCAGGTAGGGAGAAGAGAAGAAGCAGCGGTAGCTGGGGATGGACTCCGCGGAGAGGTCCAGGAAGAGGGCGCAGAGATGGAGCAAGCGCAAAGCCGTCGTCATCCACCTCGCCGTCTGCTTCGTCGTCGGCGCCTTGGCGCCACTGGCCGCCACCGGCGGCCCGTTCATCGGCGGCATCCGCGCCTCGGTCCTTCCGTTTGGCGGTGTTCAGCGAGTGGCTCCGCCGTCGCCCCCTGCTGCCCCTGACATCGGCCTCCTGCTGATCGTCACCGTCACAAGGCCGGACGAGGACGGCATGTCGCAGGAGGCGTCGGTGACGAGGCTCGGGCACACGCTGCGGCACGTCCCGCCACCCCTGGTATGGATCGTGGTTGGTGCCGAGAACAGGTCGGCGTCGACGGTCCAGGTGCTGCGCAGCACCGGCGTCATGTTCCGGCATCTCACATACGCCACCAATATCACCACCGCCGTGAACAATGCCACCAACAACAGCACCGTGGAAGCCAGCGCCAGCACCGCCAGCACCGCCGTGAACAACGCCACCAACAACAGCACCATGGAAGCCAGCGCCACCACCGCCGTGAACAACACCACCAACAACAGCACCGTGGAAGCCAGCGCCTCCACGGCCGTGAACAATGCCACCACCAACAGCACCATGGAAGCCAGCGCCAACAACACAACCACCGCCGCCGAGAAGAACGGCACCAACAACACCCTCGTCGAGAACACCACCGTGGAAGGCAGCGCCAGCAACACCACCACCGCCGCCGAGAAGAACGGCACCAACAACACCATTGTCGAGAACAACACCGGGAATGCCAGTGACGAAGCGGACCTGCAGAAGAACGTGGCGCTGAGCCACATCGAGCGGCACCGGCTGGCCGGGGTCGTCCACTTCGCTGCCGCCTCCGCCATATACGACCTCGAGTTCTTTGAAGAGCTCAGGCAGACTCGGTGCGTCGTGCTTCTTCCTTCTCTTGCAGCTTTGCAACATCTTTCTTTGCCTTTGCCAAAAAAGTACCAACACAGGAGCAACATAATAACAACACTCATGCAATCCTTGATCCAGGGGCGTTGCAGCATGGCCAACCGCAACTGTGTCATCAGCAGACCAGACAGTAACACTACAAGGACCAACCTGCAACTCATCACAGATAACAGGCTGGTACTCCAAGGACTCGAGCACCAATGCAACAGCAACACATACAGCAGATGCGGTTGCTGCACAAGATACAGGCGCCATCCGCAACAGCTCCAGTTTACCTCCTGAAATAGGCATATCTGGACTTGGGTTCAGGAGCTCCATACTGTGGGAATCAGAATGGTTCGCCGACAGCAACAGCTCTTCAGGAGGCGGCTCTCAGGACTACATCCAGCTTGTACGACGAATGGCGGTCGGCGACGAGGACGTGCGGAAGGGCATCCCTTCTGACTGCTCCAAGTCACGGATAATGATGTGGCACCTTGACATGCCAAAGTACACTCCAGAAGTTAAAGAACAGGAGACTCCGCGGGAGCAAAGTCTATTGGAGGAAGACGAAGAGGACTATATGACTTGATATTGCGAGCTAGAGAAGAACCATATTGCAGTACAGCTATATCGATAGAGTACATAGATGAACAAATGTTATGCAAAACTCAACACAGGCCAACCTCATGTAGTACATCATTTATTCCTTAACCAGCACAACTTTGGTCTTGGAAGTGTCAAACAGTCAAAGAACCTGCTACGTCTAAGACATCTAATGTTCTTTCTCCAGAAATTTCAGTGATACACCAAGGCTTTTGTCTGCCTTCTAGTTCTAGGTGCAGAGTCTGGAGGTGCAAAAATAGTAGTATCTTCATTGGGTGAGCACATTTTGCATGATATATGATCAAAAGGCTGAACCACCTCCTTTAGTTTTCCCCAGCAAAACATCTTTTGCCTCGTTGATCTTCGACGCAAGGTAATGGCTTCCTCCTGCATCCGGGTGATTGGCAACCATGACCCTCTTGTGTGCCTCTTTCACCTTATCAGGACGGACGTTTTCCCTGGAGGAATCAAAAGGAAACATGGCAACTTAACAATGATGATAAGACACACAAAACACGTCTCAAATCATAAATCACAAATAAAATTGTTGAATCACAAGTAACTGGCACTTATTCAAATGTCAGAATGACCAGTCTGGCATGCCAAGATGCATATAAATTTAGAAGGAAAAAGATGAAGACCTAATTCTACATGTTGGTCACATCTATATCTATATCTATATCTATCTATCTATCTATCTATCTATCTATCTATCTATCTATCTATCTATCTATCTATCTATCTATCTATCTATCTATCTATCTATCTATATACCAATAAAAAGACCCAAAGGGGCAGATCCAACGAATCCCGGCCGTCAAATCAGGTCAATCCAACGACTCAGGCTGCTCCAATGGTGAGCGCTCAACACGTTTAGTGTGCAGTTAATATCATACCAAATATTAATGCCAATGCTAATCACATACTTAATATGCAAATAATATCCTACCTAATGTTTACGTGTAATTAATATATTACCAAATATCAACGTGCATTTCACGTACACATTTACTAGTAAGTACAGGGGGCACTATGAACGAAAAAAGATAGCAGGTCAATAATTGATAACTCCTCCTTCATGAGCTCAACAGTTTGTTTTTAATCAACTGAGTAAATATCTTTCTGGCGATGTGCAGAAAATTCAGAAGGACAGGCCTGAGGCAGTGGTGAAGAAGTACTCCCCACTTGTGCCAAGAGGTCCTGAGTTCGACGCAGCCTCTCTGCATTGAACTTTGCAGGAGTATGGTCCTGGGTTCGACGCAGCCTAATCCTTCCCCAGGCCCTATCTGGTGTGGGAGCTTCTAGCAATGGGTCTGTCTTTTCTTTTTTATATGTAGAGAAAAGTCGAGACATATCATTGCAAGCAGGAGATCAATTTGCAGGGAATTATTTACTGATGCATTCAACTGACCTCCAGGCCAAACTAGAAATATATATACAAGATTGCACCTAGTTTGAGATGGCAATTCTATCCTTTTATACACAGGTAATTACTCAAAAGGCTCCTTTGGATAGGTTCAGATTTCAGAACTAAGATCCATGTGAATTCGGTCAGGAACAAAGCATTTTAATCCAAATCAAATCTAGTGGGGTTGTGGCGTGATAAATTGATCCAACAGACTGTTCGCAACAAACTTGAGCCCAGATATATTCTCACCCCAAGCCCAAATATCACTTCAGCTGTGGGCCTGTGGCCTACTTAATCTCACTCTTAAATCTTGTTCCACTTTAGCCACTATGATGGCTTGAGCCTTTACAACCCAACATCTGTCTCCTTATTAACACCAATCCGCAGAAGGGTGAAGGGGAACACAGGAGCTCAGCTTGGTTAAAGTTTAGACTTTGTCAGACGGCAAGCCAGTTCTATAGTTCGTGACTTGGGTGGCTGAGATGCAAGCAGTGGTCGACAAAGGTTGACTAGGTTCTCCACTCCATTATGACACTAAATGGTCAAATCTTACACCACAATTTAAAACCACTGAAAGCTAGCTATTGCTTTTGATCTTAAATGGCATTTGTAAAGTATTCTGTAGTTGGAAGTGAGAGAGTTCCCTTTGCCTTAATTGCAAGATGTTCAGCTGTAAATTAATGAAGCAGCTTAAAACCACATTTACAGCTTATGGTATAATTACTTTGTTAAGTATAGCTATCAATCTGTACATGTGTATGCTAGTGTGTTAATGTCAGAATGGAGTTTGGACTAAAAGTGAATCTGTTTTTAGTATGAAATTGTACAGTATCGCCACATGACTTTCTGCAAGGTTCCAAGTATCTTCTACGTGCTGCAGGGAACGAAATGAAGCTAGGACAACTACAAAATATTACAATTAGCTATCTCAGTAGACTTCTCAGAAAGCATAACAGTTGCAGCATACATAAAGGAAGCTAATGATGGCTGTTATCCTTTTACATCACTTTTAGGGGATTTCTAGTGTCCATTTGAGAATGGTACCGGTAAAAACAAATTCTTCCCACGAGTCTGATGGGCGGGGGAAGGGGTCAAAGTAAGTTTCCTACATGTGCTGTGCTGCATAAATTATATCTTTCCGTGCTATTCCTGTTCTGTACAGAAGTAAACATAATTTCAATGGCATGAGATTGAACTAGAGTCCTACATATGAATACATATATGCTACATATAAGAATACTTGACTATGGTATGGGTGTTATGCTTTTATGCAACACAGACCTGATACCCAAGATTAGACCAGCTTCTCGTCGGGTCATTGTAGCTTGAAAGCCACCTTCATAGAATTTACGCATCCTTGGAACTATGGGCCTTGCCTTGTAAGCTTGCCAAGCCTGGATGCCATATCTACCCGCAAGAGCAGTGGCTGCCACAGCAAGTCCAGCTATGAGTGGTGTGGCCTGCAGAAATTGGATAAAAGTAAGTACAAACAATTGTAGCTTTACCGTGTTGCATACCCATCTTTACCTATTTTTTCTACATTCATGCATCAAAGTGGAATTGAACTATCAGCTGGTCAAATAATCCAAAAGATGATTAATAAATAAGCATCTGCTGATGAGATGCTCGAAGGGAGAGTGGGACAGTAGGAAATCGCTTGCAGATTGCAACATAGCTCAAGGTACATAACTAAACATCCATGTGTTGTTACTTGTTAGTAATCGACAACCACTGTTGAGTTATAATCAATATTTAACCATCAAAAATAGATCTAGGACTATCCAGTGGGGTAAAGTCTGAAACATCATTTCATCCCAAAATACATCTGAAATTCAGAATGATAAACATTGAGCAGGTGAAAAAACATGTGAACTGGAAATTGTGATTTACACTAATCTGGTCTCATTCTCGGCCAGCTACTAAAAGCCACTTCCAAAGGCAGTAGCTACCAGAAGGATATAAAGTTGGGACACAAAATGTCGCGAAAACCAGAAGAATCTGTCTAAATCGCCCCCAGCTTTAACAGAACAACCATGCTCCTCCCTAAGGCCAATATTTAAGCAACATCTGATCCCCCTAGCCGCACATTGGCATCACTACGCTCTGAAATGTCACATAATTTGGCTGCAACCTCCAGATTAAATTACACGTTGCTTCGATAGAATCGATTCAATCTAAAACGAACAAGCGTGCAGCGATAAAAAACTATTAACAAGAAGAAGCATGATCTCTCGTGTTTGAATAGAGCTCACCATCTCCACGACCAGTAACTCCGGCGAGTTGTTCAAGGCGGGAGGGCGCAGAAGACGCGGCCGATGAGTGGCTGCACGCAGGTTCGGACGCGGGCGGCGCTAGGGCCCGAGAGATCGCCGGAGATGAGAACGGCGTCGGCGGAGTCGCGTCGCGTGGAGGGTACTGGAAGCTTCGCGGCGGAGGGAGGGATGGGTGGATCGTGGAAGACGGAACCCTACTTGGGCTGGGCCTTTGGGAGCGCCCACGAACTGAGCCGAAGAGGGAAGCAGGTACATGGGACCCACTTGTCAGTTGCCACTGAAAATGGGATATGCACCTTTCGGATATCGTGTTCCAGTTCCGAAAGCGTACTCAGGTTGAGTTGAAATTCTCTTGGGTTCCCTCAAAAAGAAATTCTGTCTTGGATGATTTGTTTCCACTTTTTAAAAACTACTCCATCATCGCTCTTATTTTTATTTTTTTCGAGAAAACTTTCAATCTATTAATTTTCAATCATGGTAGTACAATGAACACCAGATTCATAGACCACCTAGCAACGACTACATCTACAAGAACTGAAGCGAGCCGAAGACGCGCCGCCACCCCTCCATCGCCGGAGTCGGACACAACTCGTTGTAGTAGACAGTCAGAAAGTCGTCGTGTTAAGGCCTCATAGGACCAGAACAGCAACCGCCGCCGATGAAGAATAACGTAGACCGGAAGGATCCAACCCAAAGACACACGAACGTAGACAAACAACGAAGAGATCCGGGCAAATCCACCAAAAATAGATCTATACGCTCTTATATTTCTTTACGGAGGATGATCTATAAGCTCTTATATTTCTTTACGGAGGGAGTAGATGATTTCCCTCTTTGTGGCGAGAATTTAAAGTTTAATTTCAGATGAATTGTGTATGAAGAAATGATCTAAATCAAAAGCTAGTATTAATATAGAGATGTTTCATACTTACACTATTTTGTGAGGTAAAAGGCCGCATATTTAGAGAATTATAGTTAGTAGGGATCAACTATCTAAGAATAGTAGATCCATTTTTTTTATTTTTCTTGTTAAAGACGGGTTTACCCTCTTTCATTATTGTAAACAAGTACTCCCTTCATCCAAAAATACTTATCATCAAAATGTATAAAAAGAGATGTAACTTGAACTAAAATACGTCTAGATACACCCCCTTTTATTCATTTTGATGACAAGTATTTCCGAACTAAAATACTTGTCATCAAAAATTTTACGGGTTTGACCACTTATGCAGGGTCTGCTAGAGATGCTCTTACAACAGCTACCAGATCCAAAGAAAACCAGAGCATTTTTTTTCTTGAATATGCACGAGTGTGTGTAGCATATATTGATAGAAGAAGAGGGGGAAGAGCCCCATCCACAGTATTTACATGGCGCTTACACAACGCGATCCACCGTGCTAGCTAGAGGTGGATTATTCGCCATACACCCACCCCTCTACCTCTACGTCTACTGGTAGAATGTTAAGATCTGCATGCAGGATGCCTGCCTGCTTCCACACTACACCCTCAGCATGTATTCTTCGTAGTACATGCCTCACGTACAGGGTCTTACCATCAAACACGATCGAGTTGCGATGTTTCCATATCTCCCATAGGACGAGAGTCTGAATGGCGAGCGTCGACTTTGTGTATCTCCCAAGCCGTGTCACCCGCGTACTCCATGTCCGTAAGTCTTCTCCTTGCGCTGGTGCCAGGCCAACCATGCCCACGATGAGGCCTACCTTCGCCCACACTTTGCGCGCGAAGACGCCGCCAGTCAAGAGGTGATTGACGGTCTCCTTGTCCTGATCACATAACGGACAGGTGTCTTGGTGCGGAAGCCCTCGTCGTGCAAGCCTGTCCGAAGTCCACACTCTGCCCATAATCGCAAGCCACACGAAAAAGCGGCACCGCAAGGGTGCCCGTGATGCCCAAGTGAAGCCAGCAGTGGGAGAGACATGTTGTGTGGCAAACTTAGCCGCATATGCTGATCGGACGGAGAATTGGCCATTCTTATCCCATGACCACAAGAGCTGATCCAGCCATTGTGCCTCCAAATTCATTCCTTCCACTTGCGCCCATAGTTGCGTGAATTGGCCAAGCTCATCCTCGTTCATGTTCATCCCAACATCTCTTGCCCATGCTGCGCGAAGCAATGCCTCCTGCATTGTCCTTGTGCCTCTCACCCTCCTGGCTACCTTGGCATATATCCCTGGGGCCAACTCCTGAAGCCGATAGCCATTGCACCACCTGTCCTCCCAGAACAGAGCCGTCCTGCCATCTCCAAGATCCACTCTTGCCGCTGCCTGGAACAGGGCTCTGGCTTCCTCTGGAATGTTGAACTTGAACTTCGCCCATGGCCTGGTGGCATCTGCACGTTGAAGCCACAGCCACTTCGCTTGCAGCGCAGTATTCATCCACTTGAGGTTGGTCACTCCCAGTCCACCTGCCCATCTCGGCCGCCAAACCAAGTCCCATGCTACCGCACACTTTCCTCCACCTGCCTCCTCTTTCCCACACCATAGGAAGCTTATGTAGATTTTCACAAGTGCCTTGATCGTTTTTGCAGGCAGCCCCATAGCAAGCATGGAGTGTACCGGAATGGCTGACAGTATTGACTGAACTAAGATCATCCTGCTGCTCTTGGGTAGTGAGGCCACCTTCTAGAATGGCAGCCGCTTTGCAATTTGCTCCACCAAATCCTGAAACTGTGCAACGCCTTGCTTACGGATAGAGAGAGGCAAGCCCAAGTACCGGCAAGGAAAAGTGGCGAGTGTACATCCTAGCCTCTCTGACAGTAACTGCATTTCCTCATGTGCGCATCTGATAGGCAGTGCTGAGCTCTCCTACCTGTTGACTTTGAGGCCCGAGGCATGGCCGAACATGTCCAGAATCACCGAGCAGGTCAGAATATCCTTTTCCTTGGGTTTCAGAAAGATCATCACATTATCCGCATACATCGAGATCTGATGTTTCAAATCGGCTCTTGCTAGGGGGCCAGCAAATCCCTTTCCGTCGCATGTGCAAACAGCCTCTGCAACGATTCCATGCAAAGTATAAACAACATGGGCGAGAGTGGGCTTCCTTGTCTTAGCCGCTGACAGTTGAAGATTGTTTCTTCGGGTATACCATTGACCGAAATTTTCGTGGACGAGGTCGCTAGCAAACTGCATATCCACGATATCCACTTTGTACCGAAACCCATGTGCGTTAAGACCTCCATCAAGAACGGCCACTGGACTGAATCAAAAGCTTTAGAAATGTCTAGTTTGATGAGCACCGTAGGGTCTTTTAGAGCGTGCAATATGCGTGCCGTCCCTTGCACAAGCATGAAATTATCATGCAAGGATTTACCACGTACGAAGGCGCTTTGATGATTGCCCACCTGCAACGGGAGATCATCTGCCAATCGGGCAGCAAGAATCTTGTCGAAAATCTTCACTACGCCATGGTTCAGACTGACTGGCCTGTAATCTTTGATGTCCACCGCTCCTACTTTCTTTGGCAGCAGGGAGACCGTAGCTTTGTTGATTGCCTGCATACCCACCATGTTGCCCGCATGAAATTCTCCAAGTGCTCTCATGAAATCATCCTTGATGATCATCCAACAAGTTGCATAAAACCGACCTATGAACCCGTCTGGCCCTGGTGCTTTGTCCAAGGGCATTGCCTTGATGACCCTCTCCACCTCCTGTGCGCAAAAGGGGGCATCCAAATGCGCTAAATCTCTCGCCGGCAACCCCAACACACCCAAGTTGAGAGTGCTACTCCTTTCATCGGCTGATCCCAACAGGTTCCCATAGTATTCATCCACTGCAGTCGCAACGTTGTCCTGCCCTGTGTATATATGCTCCTCTGAGGTAAGGGACAGGATAAGGTTTTTCGTCTGGCGATGCCTGGCATGCCGTTGGAAATACGATGTGTTGGCCTCCCCTTCCTTCAGCTGTAGAATTCTTGATCTCTGGCGGGCTATCGATCTCTGCAACGAGCATAATCCCAACAGATTTCTCTTCAGAGTCTTACGTAGCTCAAATTCTGCACCCGAAAGTGTTTTGTTGTCCATTGCCGTATCGAGCCGGGCAATCACTTCCAGAGCAATTGCAATTTGCAGCCTCACGTTTCTGATCCACCTATCTCTCCATCGTTGCAAGGCCTTAGCAGTGGCCCACAGTTTCTTGTCCAGCACGACATAGGCATTCCCATCTGGGGCTACCGAGTTCCAAGCCCCCTCCACCGTCTCAAAGAACCCATCGGCCTTGGGCCAAAATTGCTCAAAACGGAAGCGTCTCCCATATGTGAAATCCGCCTTAAGATCCAAGAGTAGGAGACAATGGTCGAAGATCGCCGATCCCAAGGCCGTGAGCAGGGCCGCCGGGTGCAAATCATCCCAGCAATTAGTGGTGAAGATGTGATCTATTTTCTCCATAGTTGGTCGTCTTCTCTCATTCGACCACGTGTAGCTGCGCCCATTTAGGTACATTTCCTTAAGTTCGAGCAAGTTCGTTTTCCTCCGAAACTTAGCCAGCATGCGCCTGTTCACCGCGTCGTTGTTTTTGTCATGTGGGTTGACGAGCAGGTTGAAGTCACCCGCAATAATCCACGGGCCAGCATGTAGCTCTCTGATGTCGACAAGTTCTTGCATGAATTCGGCCTTCTCCATATCCGATTGGGGTCCATATACCCCCGTGATCAACCAAGGGCTCCCATTCAGCTGGGATACAAGTGTCGTTACCGTGTTGGTGGTGTAATGCGGGTTCGAAAGCCTGACAACCGATTCATCCCAAGCAATAAGGATTCCTCCCCTAGTCCCCGCAGCCGGCAAGTAGAAGAAATTCTCAAATTTATTCCCGAGACAGTGCCTTACAATGTCAAGTGTCATCATCTCCACTTTTGTCTCCTGGAAACATACAATGGTAGGATCGGCCGCCACAACCACCTGGTAGACCGCACTCCGTCTTGCGGGCGAATTGAGACCACGCACATTCCACACTAGAAGCTTGTATGGTTGTGTATCCATGTCACATTCCTACCTCCACGTGCACCATCCCCTCCTACTGCGCCTCTCCTTCCATCCCCTCGTCCTGCAGAGGATCGATCGGTGCCTCCCAACCGAATAGGGTAAGTATCACAGCCACATGTCCATCCGTGAGCGGTTTTGAGAACAAGTCAACATACGCTTGCATAGCCTCGTCCGTGATCACTTCTGCCTCATTCGCCAAGCAAAGCTTGCATATGAGCATCTGCTGCTGCTTGGTCCTTGCCGACCGTCTACCCGGGCCCTTAGCGAGCCACACACTACGCTGCGGGCTGGAGATAGGCGGCCGTTTCTGCCTTGGCCTTCTTGTAGATACGGGTGGTACATGATCGCTTGGCCTAGCAAGGATTGGGGCCAACGGTTTTTGCACCTGTGCGTAGAACTGGTCCACCAGTCGGCGCGTGTCAGCGTCCACGGGGCTGGGTGGAGGCGTGCTCGTAACCTCTTCCTCCTACTCACACGCCCGACCAACCTCCATAGAATCTGCCGATAAAGTGACCTGGAACATGGTCACATCCGCCCTGCATGGCAGGCCATGCACATCCAATTGCATGCCCCCACGTGCCCTATCGGTATCCTCCTGTGAGAGAAGCTGCTCTGAAACTCCTCGGGATCCGTCCCAGCTTGTATTTAAATCCTCCTGGACAAAGCAGCCTACTGGCCTAGGCGTTTCTCCACCATCCAGGGGACCTGGGTTCGAAACCGGGTCATCCCCATTTTTGAAACCAAAGCATTAGCCTTGCAATAAACTAAACATTTCTCGGAAACCATGCATTGAACACATTATAATTTTTCGTACAGAAAGATGCTCACACTATTCACCCAAATGAATAAAATTATAGAACAAATGAAGAAAAAGTCATCTTCGACATGATTACTTCGAGGTTAAATAGGAAAATGTCAAAAAGTTGACTGTACTTGACGAAGTTTTGAGCATTCATCATGCTTCGTCATTTTAAATAAGAGAAATGGGGAGGAAGATAATTTTGCCTAGATCAAAATCACTCCAGTTTAAAAATATCACTGCCCTACCATTTCTGAGCCTTGCTATCCCCCCGCCCCCCTCCCCCAACACACACACACGCACACATCACGACCACCAACAACAACCCTTTTGTCAACATTTTCTAATGTAGTCTTGTCCTCCCACACCTATAAATGTATTCAAGCCAACATAAGTTTCTATCCATGTCCATGTGTAGGATCAAAAGTATGTCTAGAGGGGGGGGGGTGATTAGACTACTTGACCAAATCAAAACTTATCCTTTTCCCAATTTTAGTTCTTGGCAGATTTTAGCAATTATGGACAAGACAAGCAATCTTAACACAATTCAAGCAAGCATGCAAAGAGTATATGAGCAACGGAAAGTAAAGCATGCAACTTGCAAGAATGTAAAGGGAAGGGTTTGGAGAGTGCAAATACAATAGGTGTTGGGTAACATAGTATTTTCAAAAAAATTCCTACGCACACGCAAGATCATGGTGATGCATAGCAACGAGAGGGGAGAGTGTGATCTACGTACCCTTGTAGATCGACAACGGAAGCGTTAGCACAACATGGTTGATGTAGTCGTACGTCTTCACGGCCCGACCGATCAAGCACCGAAACTACGGCACCTCCGAGTTCTAGCACACGTTCAGCTCGATGACGATCCCCGGACTCCGATCCAGCAAAGTGTCGGGGAAGAGTTCCGTCAGCACGACGGCGTGGTGACGATATTGATGTACTACTGTCGCAGGGCTTCGCCTAAGCACCGCTACAATATTATCGAGGACTATGGTGGAAGGGGGCACCGCACACGACTAAGAATATGATCACGTGGATCAACTTGTCTGTCAAGGGGTGCCCCCTGCCCCCGTATATAAAGGATCAAGGGGAGGAGGCCGGCCGACCTCTATGGCGCGCCAAGGAGGGGGAAAGAAGTGGGGAGGGAGAAGGAAAGGGGGGCGCCGCCCCCCCTCTCCTAGTCCAATTCGGACCAGGGGGGAGGAGGCGCGCGGCCCACCTTTGGCTGCCCCTCTCTCTCTCCACTAAGGCCCATATGGCCCATTACTTCTCCCGGGGGGTTCCGGTAACCCTTCGGCTCTCCGGTTTTCTCCGAAATCACCCGAAACACTTCCGGTGTCCGAATATAGCCGTCCAATATATCAATCTTTATGTCTTGACCATTTCGAGACTCCTCGTCATGTCCGTGATCACATCCGGGACTCCGAACTAACTTCGGTACATCAAAACTCATAAACTCATAATATAACTGTCATCGAAACCTTAAGCGTGCGGACCTACGGGTTCGAGAACAATGTAGACATGATCGAGACACGTCTCCGGTCAATAACCAATAGCGGAAACTGGATTCTCATATTGGCTCCTACATATTCTACGAAGATCTTTATCGGTCAGACCGCATAACAACATACGTTGTTCCCTTTGTCATCGGTATGTTACTTGCCCGAGATTCGATCGTCGGTATCTCAATACCTAGTTCAATCTCGTTACCGGCAAGTCTCTTTACTTGTTCCGTAATACATCATCTCACAACTAACTCATTAGTTGCAATGCTTGCAAGGCTTTATGTGATGTGCATTACCGAGAGGGCCCAGAGATACCTTTCCGACAATCGGAGTGACAAATCCTAATCTCGAAATACGCCAACCCAACATGTACCTTTGGAGACACCTGTAGAGCACCTTTATAATCACCCAGTTACGTTGTGATGTTTGGTAGCACACAAAGTGTTCCTCCGGCAAACGGGAGTTGCATAATCTCATAGTCATAGGAACATGTATAAGTCATGAAGAAAGCAGTAGCAACATACTAAACGATCGGGTGCTAAGCTAATGGAATGGGTCATGTCAATCAGATCATTCACCTAATGATGTGATCCCGTTAATCAAATAACAACTCTTTGTCCATGGTTAGGAAACATAACCATCTTTGATTAACGAGCTAGTCAAGTAGAGGCATACTAGTGACACTCTGTTTGTCTATGTATTCACACATGTATTATGTTTCCGGTTAATACAATTCTAGCATGAATAATAAACATTTATCATGATATAAGGAAATAAATAATAACTTTATTATTGCCTCTAGGGCATATTTCCTTCAGTCTCCCACTTGCACTAGAGTCAATAATCTAGTTCACATCACCATGTGATTTAACACTAATAGTTCACATCTTTATGTGATTAGTTCACATCTTCATGTGACCAACACCCAAAGGGTTTACTGGATTCAGTAATCTAGTTCACATCGCTATGCGATTAACACCCAAAGAGTACTAAGGTGTGATCATGTTGTGCTTGTGAGAGAAGTTTAGTCAACGGGTCTGCCACATTCAGATCCGTATGTATTTTGCAAATTTCTATGTCAACAATGCTCTGCACAGAGCTACTCTAGCTAATTGCTCCCACTTTCAATATGTATCCAGATTGAGACTTAGAGTCATCTGGATTAGTGTCAAAACTTGCATCGACGTAACCCTTTACGACGAACCTTTTTGTCACCTCCATAATCGAGAAACATATCCTTATTCCACTAAGGATAATTTTGACTGCTGTCTAGTGATCTACTCCTAGATCACTATTGTACTACCTTGCCAAAATCAGTGTAGGGTATACAATAGATCTAGTACATAGCATGGCATACTTTATAGAACCTATGGCTGAGGCATAGGGAATGACTTTCATTCTCTTTCTATCTTCTGTCGTGGTCGGGTTTTGAGTCTTACTCAATTTCACACCTTGTAACACAGACAAGAACTCTTTCTTTGACTGTTCTATTTTGAACTACTTCAAAATCTTGTCAAGGTATGTACTCATTGAAAAAAACTTATCAAGCGTCTTGATCTATCTCTATAGATCTTGATGTTCAATATGTCAGCAGCTTCACCGAGGTCTTTCTTTGGAAAATTCCTTTCAAACACTCCTTTATGCTTTGCAGAATAATTCTACATTATTTTCGATCAACAATATGTCATTCACATATACTTATCAGAAATGTTGTAGTGCTCCCACTCACTTTCTTGTAAATACAGACTTCATCGCAAGTCTGTATAAAACTATATGCTTTGATCAACTTATCAAAGCGTATATTCCAACTCCGAGATGCTTGCACCAGTCCATAGATGGATCGCTGGAGCTTGCATATTTTGTTAGCACCTTTAGGATTGACAAAACCTTCTGGTTGTATCATATACAACTCTTCTTTAATAAATCTATTAAGGAATACAATTTTGTTTATCCATTTGCCAGATTTCATAAAATGCGGCAATTGCTAACATGATTCGGACAGACTTAAGCATAGATACGAGTGAGAAACTCTCATCGTAGTCAACACCTTGAACTTGTCGAAAACCTTTTGCGATAATTCTAGCTTTGTAGATAGTAACACTACTATCAGCGTCCATCTTCCTCTTGAAGATCCATTTATTCTCAATTGCTTGCCGATCATCGGGCAAGTCAACCAAAGTCCATACTTTGTTCTCATACATGGATCCCATCTCAGATTTCATGGCCTCAAGCCATTTTGCAGAATCTGGGCTCACCATTGCTTCTTCATAGTTCGTAGGTTCGTCATGGTCAAGTAGCATGACCTCCAGAACAGGATTACCGTACCACTCTGGTGCGGATCTCACTCTGGTTTACCTACGAGATTCGGTAGTAACTTGATCTGAAGTTACATGATCATCATCATTAGCTTCCTCACTAGTTGGTGTAGTAGTCACATGAACAGATTTCTGTGATGAGCTACTTTTCAATAAGGGAGAAGGTACAATTACCTTATCAAGTTCTACTTTCCTCCCACTCACTTCTTTCGAGAGAACCTCCTTCTCTAGAAAGGATCCATTCTTAGCAACGAATGTCTTAGCTTTGGATCTGTGATAGAAGGTGTACCCAACAGTAACTTTTTGGGTATCCTATGAAGACACACTTTTCCGATTTGGGTTTGAGCTTATCAGGATGAAACTTTTTCACATAAGCATTGCAACCCCAAACTTTGAGAAACGACAACTTTGGTTTCTTGCCAAACCACAGTTCATACGGTGTCATCTTAACAGATTTAGATGGTGCCCTTTTAACGTGAATGCAGCTGTCTCTAATGCATAACCCCAAAACGATAGTGGTAGATCGGTAAGAGACATCATAGATTGCACTATATCCAATAAAGTACGGTTATGACGTTCGGACACACCATTATGCTGTGGTGTTCCATGTGGCATGAGTTTGTGAAACTATTCCACATTGTTTTAATTGAAGACCAAACTCGTAACTCAAATATTTGTCTCCGCGATCAGATCGTAGAAACTTTATTTTCTTGTCACGATGATTTTCCACTTCACTCTGAAATTCTTTGAACTTTTCAAATGTTTCAGACTTATGTTTCATCAAGTAGATATACCCATATCTGCTCAAATCATCTGTGAAGTTCAGAAAATAACGATACTTGCCGTGAGCCTTAACACTCATCAGACCGCATACATCAGTATGTATTATTTCCAATAAGTCAGTTGCTCGCTCCGGAGAACGGAGTCTTAGTCATCTTGCCCATGAGGCATGGTTCGCAAGCATCAAGTGATTCATAATCAAGTGATTCCAAAATCCCATCAGCATGGAGTTTCTTCATGCGCTTTACACCAATATGACCTAAACGGCAGTGCTACAACTAAGTTGCACTATCATTATTAACTTTGCATCTTTTGGTTTCAATATTATGATTATGTGTATCACTACGATTGAGATCCAATGAACTATTTTCATTGGGTGTGTAACCATATAAGGTTTTATTCATGTAAACAGAACAACAATTTATTCTCTTACTTAAATGAATAACCGTATTACAATAAACATGATCAAATCATATTCATGCTCAACGAAAAAACCAAATAACACTTATTCAGGTTCAACACTAATCCCGAAAGTATAGGGAGTGTGCGATGATGATCACATCAATCTTGGAACCACTTCCAACACACATCATCACTTCACCCTTAACTAGTCTCTGTTTATTATGCAACTCCCGTTTCGAGTTACTAATCTTAGAAACTGAACTAGTATCAAATACTAAGGGGTTGCTATAAACACTAGTAAAGTACACATCAATAACATGTATATCAAATATACTTATGTTCACTTTACCATCCTTCTTATCTGCCAATCACTTGGGGTAGTTCCGCTTCCAGTGACCAGTCCCTTTGCAGTAGAAACACTTAGTCTCAGGCTTAGGACCAGACTTGGGCTTCTTCACTTGAGCAGCAACTTGCTTGCTGTTCTTCTTGAAGTTCTCCTTCTTCCCTCTGCCCTTTTCTTGAAACTAGTGGTCTTGTCTACCATCAACATTTGATGTTTTTCTCGATTTCTACCTTCGTCAATTTCCTCATTACGAAGAGCTTGGGAATCGTTTCCGTTATCCCTTGCATATCATAGTTCATCACGAAGTTCTACTAACTTGGTGATGGTGACTAGAGAATTCTGTCAATCACTATCTTATCTGGAAGATTAACTCCCACTTGATTCAAGCGATTGTAGTACTCAGACAATCTGGACACATGCTCACTAGTTGAGAGATTCTCCTCCATCTTTTAGCTATAGAACTTGTTGGAGACTTCATATCTCTCAACTCGGGTATTTGCTTGAAATATTAACTTCAACTCCTGGAACATCTCATATGCTCCATGACGTTCAAAACGTCTTTGAAGTCCCGATTCTAAGCCATTAAGCATGGTGCACTAAACTATCAAGTAGTCATCATATTGAGCTAGCAAACGTTCATAACGTCCGCATCTGCTCCTGCAATAGGTCCGTCACCTAGCGGTGCATCAAGGACATAATTCTTCTGTGCAGCAATGAGGATAAACCTCAGATCATGGATCCAATCCGCATCATTGCTACTAACATCTTTCAACACAATTTTCTCTAGGAACATATCAAAATAATCACAGGGAAGCAACAACGCGAGCTATTGATCTGCAAAATACTACCAGGACTAAGTTCATGATAAATTTAAGTTCAATTAATCATATTACTTAAGAACTCCCACTTAGATAGACATCCCTCTAATCCTGTAAGTGATTACATGATCCAAATCAACTAAACCATGTCCGATCATCACGTGAGATGGAGTAGTTTCATTGGTGAACATCGCTATGTTGATCATATCTGCTATATGATTCACGCTCGACCTTTCGGTCTCCGTGTTCCGAGGCCATATCTGTATATGCTTGGCTCGTCAAGTATAACCTGAGTATTCTGCGTGTACAACTGTTTTGCACCCGTTGTATTTGAACGTAGAGCCTATCACACCCGATCATCACGTGGTGTCTCAGCATGAAGAACTTTCGCGACGGTGCATACTCAGGGAGAACACTTCTTGATAATTAGTGAGAGATCATCTTATAATGCTACCGTCAGTCAAAGCAAGATAAGATGCATAAAAGATAAACATCACATGCAATCAATATAAGTGATATGATATGGCCACCATCATCTTGTGCTTGTGATCTCCATCTTCGAAGCACCATCATGATCACCATCATCACCGGCGCGACACCTTGATCTCCATCGTAGCATCATTGTCGTCTCGCCAATCTTATGCTTCCACGACTATCGCTACCGCTTAGTGATAAAATAAAGCATTACAGCGCGATTGCATTGCATACAATAAAGCGACAACCATATGGCTCCTGCCAGTTGCCGATAACTCGGTTACAAAACATGATCATCTCATACAATAAAATTTAGCATCATGTCTTGACCATATCACATCACAACATGCCCTGCAAAAACAAGTTAGACGTCCTCTACTTTGTTGTTGCAAGTTTTACGTGGCTGCTACGGGCTTAAGCAAGAACCAATCTTACCTACGCATCAAAACCACAACGATAGTTTGTCAAGTTGGTGCTGTTTTAACCTTCGCAAGGACCGGGCGTAGCCACACTCGGTTCAACTAAAGTTGGAGAAACTGTCACCCGCTAGCCACCTTTGTGCAAAGCACGTCGGGAGAACCGGTCTCGCGTAAGCGTACATCTAATGTCGGTCCGGGCCGCTTCATCCAACAATACCGCCGAACCAAAGTATGACATGCTGGTAAGTAGTATGACTTATATCACCCACAACTCACTTGTGTTCTACTCATGCATATAACATCAACATATAAAACCTAGGCTCGGATGCCACTGTTGGGTAACATAATATTTTCAAAAAATTTCCTACGCACACGCAAGATCATGGTGATGCATAGCAACGAGAGGGGAGAGTGTGATCTACGTACCCTTGTGGATCGACAACGAAAGCGTTAGCACAACGTGGTTGATGTAGTCGTACGTCTTCACGGCCCGACCGATCAAGCACCGAAACTACGGCACCTCCGAGTTCTAGCTCACGTTCAGCTCGATGACGATCCCCGGACTCCGATCCAGCAAAGTGTCGGGGAAGAGTTCCATCAGCATGATGGCATGGTGACGATATTGATGTACTACCGTCGCAGGGCTTCGCCTAAGCACCGCTACAATATTATCAAGGACTATGGTGGAAGGGGGCACCGCACACGACTAAGAATATGATCACGTGGATCAACTTGTGTGTCAAGGGGTGCCCCCTGCCCCCGCATATAAAGGATCAAGGGGAGGAGGCCGGCCGGCCTCTATGGCGCGCCAAGGAGGGGGAAAGAAGTGGGGAGGGAGAAGGAAAGGGGGGCGCCGCCCCCCCTCTCCTAGTCCAATTCGGACCAGGGGGGAGGAGGCGCGCGGCCCACCTTTGGCTGCCCCTCTCTCTCTCTCCACTAAGGCCCATATGGCCCATTACTTCTCCCGGGGGGGTTCCGGTAACCCTCCGGCTCTCCGGTTTTCTCCGAAATCACCCGGAACACTTCCGGTGTCCAAATATACCCGTCCAATATATCAATCTTTATGTCTTGACCATTTCGAGACTCCTCGTCATGTCTGTGATCACATCCGGGACTCCGAACTAACTGCGGTACATCAAAACTCATAAACTCATAATATAACTGTCATCGAAACCTTAAGCATGCGGACCCTACGGGTTCGAGAACAATGTAGACATGACTGAGACACGTCTCCGGTCAATAACCAATAGCGGAAACTGGATGCTCATATTGGCTCCTACATATTCTACGAAGATCTTTATCGGTCAGACCGCATAACAACATACGTTGTTCCCTTTGTCATCGGTATGTTACTTGCCCGAGATTCGATCGTCGGTATCTCAATACCTAGTTCAATCTCGTTACCGGCAAGTCTCTTTACTCGTTCCATAATACATCATCTCACAACTAACTCATTAGTTGCAATGCTTGCAAGGCTTTATGTGATGTGCATTACCGAGAGGGCCCAGAGATACCTTTCCGACAATCGGAGTGACAAATCCTAATCTCGAAATACCCAACCCAACATGTACCTTTGGAGACACCTGTAGAGCACCTTTATAATCACCCAGTTACGTTGTGATGTTTGGTAGCACACAAAGTGTTCCTCCGGCAAACGGGAGTTGCATAATCTCATAGTCATAGGAACATGTATAAGTCATGAAGAAAGCAATAGCAACATACTAAACGATTGGGTGCTAAGCTAATGGAATGGGTCATGTCAATCAGATCATTCACCTAATGATGTGATCCCATTAATCAAATAACAACTCTTTGTCCATGGTTAGGAAACATAACCATCTTTGATTAACGAGCTAGTCAAGTAGAGGCATACTAGTGACACTCTGTTTGTCTATGTATTCACACATGTATTATGTTTCCGGTTAATACAATTCTAGCATGAATAATAAACATTTATCATGATATAAGGAAATAAATAATAACTTTATTATTGCCTCTAGGGCATATTTCCTTCAATAGGAGACACGGATGTTTTTGTCGTGGTTCCGATAGGAGGTGCTATCATACATCCACGTTGATGGAGACTTCAACCCACGATGGGTAACGGCTGCGCGAGTCCACGGAGGGCTCCACGCAAGAAGGGTCCATGAAGAAGCAACCTTGTCTATCCCACCATGGTCGTCGCCCACGAAGCACTTGCCTCACTAGCGGTAGATCTTCACGAAGTAGGCGATCTCCTTGCCCTTACAAACTCCTTGGTTCAACTCCACAATCTTGTCAGAGGCTCCCAAGTGACACCTAGCCAATCTAGGAGACACCACTCTCCAAGAAGTAACAAATGGTGTGTTGATGATGAACTCCTTGCTCTTGTGCTTCAAATAATAGTCTCCCCAACACTCAACTTTCTCTCACAGGATTTAGATTTGGTGGAAAGAATATTTGAGTGGAAAGCAACTTGGGGAAGGCTAGAGATCAAGATTCATATGGTAGGAATGGAATATCTTGGCCTCAACACAAGTCACTACAAAAAAATACACTTCCGTGATGATACGTGTTTGTCACAATAGGTCGCGTTTTTTGTCATGCATGTACATCCATGATGATTTTATGATAGAATTAAGATAGTCATACATGTGCTGTCATAGAAGTGTTCCATGACATTACCAAAATTATCATCACGGAAGTGTCCACTTCGATGACGATAAATCGCGCGTCACAGAAGTGCTTTCATCAAGGGTGACCGACACGTGGCATCCACCGTAACGGAACACCGTTAAGCTATCGGGTCGGGTTTTGGATCCGATAACCCGTTAACAGCCCCGACAAATGGGAAATTTCCACGTGTAAAATTCTTATTGGCCGGACGAAACACGTGTCACCTTGTCAGTGGGTCAGGTAGGCGCCTATGATATGTGGACACATGCCACGGCCCACCACTGGCCCATTTAGCTTACAAAGCCGGCCCGTTTGACTTGGTCAAAAGTTAAGGGCTGGCCCATGAAAAGCCTGTTAACGATCTCTTCGCAAATAGCCCATTTTACGGCCCGTTAACTCACGACCCATTAGGCCCTAAATGAAATTGGCCCAACAACGGCATGTGGGCCGTCGAATATAACACCAGCCCATTTCACTTTCGGCCCATGTATGACCCACGATGTCTTTCAGCCCATATGAGGCCTTCGTACCTTTCGGCCCTTTACAGGCCCACGGTGACTCTAGCCCATAATGAACAGTAATTTTCTTTGTACCCGTTAACGGCCCATGATTTACATGGGCCGTTTCCAGCCCGTGTTAGCTTTCGGCCTATTGACGGCCCATACGTTCTTTGGCTCCTTTTCGGCCCTTGGTTACTTCCGGCCCGTTACTAGCCTGTTCCCCTAATGGGCCAAATTCGGCCCATGGCAAGAGTCGGCCCGTTATTGGCCTATTACCCTAATGGGCCAAATTCGGCCCATGGCAAGAGTCGGCCCGTTTCTGGCCTGTTAACCCATTGCACCGTTTCCAGCCCGTCCTATATTCTGGCCCATTAAGGACCCGTTATGCTTGTGACATAATTAAGCCTTTGCTGTCCTATGGCCTGTTAATGGCCCATTACCGTGCTGGGCCAATACCAATTACGCCCGTTTATGGCCCATGTAGACCCATTTATCCGACGGCCCGAGGCCCACCAATTTTACGGCCCTGTTGGAGGCCCATTTATCGACGGCCCGTAGGAGACCCATGGATCCTACGGCCCGTATATGGCCCATGGTAGTTGCGGCCACTAGCAAACCAGGGAAAAAGAAGACTAGGAAATAAATAAGGCCAAAACTAATGCTAGGCTATTAAGGCGATTGCACATATTACATCCACTCGACATCAAAGATCGCCACCAGTGCAAATATAGGGAACACCCTACACTATACAAAAATGGCTTGCTGTTTTCTTCAGCCGATGGCTGCACGTTAAGAATAAAATTAGTATCACACCAAAACAAATTACAACTATATAACAAAAGGAAGGTTGGCATAAAACTTAATAGTCTAGCAGAACCACCAGAAGTTCAGAAGCTCAGTTCATTTGACCTGACTGTTACGTTTTCATGCTGTATTGTCCGATGGAGAACCATAACCCTCGCCTTCATTTCCCCTAGGCTCCTGAACAACATAGCAAATGTCTGATAGTCTGGTTTCAAAACCATGCATATCTTGACAACATCGAACAATGTCTCTCCTTGTTTCACAAAGGGTCTATGTTAGGGGATGGACTTGTGTCTGGAGCGCAGATACAACATTGCTTTAAGCTTGCATATCTTGATCATGAGGCAGTTTGGACAATATTGCCTTAACAACCAACCAAGTATTACGCAGGAACGTGCTTTTGGCACTGTTAGTGGACAGGTACTGACCCATTGCAGCAAGAGCTGACATTGCGGTTATAGTTGCCTCGCCACCTTCAGAAGGTGGCAGTTCCACCATTTTTTCCATAGCTCGCTAAAAAGTTGAGGTTTTACATTAGTAGTACCAGAACAGAAGATATTAAGGAGGCAGCAAAACCAAACAAAATAGCTTTGGTCTATATACAGAACTTATTCTGGTGAACCCATGTAAAATATCAGTTGTATTTTATTGCAAAGTACATAATAAAACCAGGTTCCAAACATATGACCATGTACCATCGCTAATGTATTGTCTATTTCTTCACATTGTATTGAGGGCTAAGGATAAAGAGACGAAGTTTATAATACGTTAAGCATAGTATGACATCATTCATATCACAAAACAACTAAGAATAGACAAACAGGCAATTGTAACGTTGTGTGGGCAAGTCCAACATGGAACTAGATTACGGATCAAGATCAAAGGAACATCACTCCTCTCTTTTAAACCTTGTAAGGTGCAATGATACGCTAAGACAATTGTGTATAAAATTGAAAAGAGTAAGAGACATTGGCTGCAAACCATGCAGTTCAAGGCACAAGTCAGAGTAAGTAGTAGTTAAAAGGCATGAGGATTAAGGACTTACAACAGCGGCTTTGACTGCTGTAGTCATGCCCTTCTTCTTGCTGGTGTGACAGTCCTTGAAGATTTCCACAACATTTGGTTCAGGTACTTTTTGGTCCTTGCGGGCTTTCCTATGCATTTCGAACAAGTCAATATAGATCTGATAATATGGTACAACAAAAAGAGTGAAACAACAGCTAATTACATGAGCCTCGCAGTGTGCAATATAGCTACGAGATCCTATCGTCTGTTAGAATTTCACTTTCGTACGGTTGGCCTTGTTCTTTGAACAGTTCACCTACAAGAAGATAGATTTGTGTGGCACATGCGTAAATAGGACTTCAACATGTGATCTAATCACATATATATAATGTACCTGATACTTCGGATCAGACCAGTGTTTAACAAGGCCCCTCCAGTCTTCATCCGATATATTTTCCACTAGAGATGTTTGGGAAAGTTCACTGTTAGCCTTGCCTTCAAAGTGAGTTTTCCTCAAGTTATACCGATATTGTCGCAGAGCAGACTTGAAAACATGGGTGCAAGCTTGTCTGGTTGCATCATCTTGGCTATCCAACTTGAACCTCATCTGTTGAAAATTATGGGAGTCTCATTATCAGCAACCTAGAAAGTATGTGACAGAGCAAGACGATATTACTAGTTTCCATACATAACCATACTTACAGATAAATGGTCGAGGAAAGTGTTGAACTGGGTTTCGTCTTTGTCATTCCTGTACTGAATCCATGTTGGGAGGATACGTACATGACACCTAACGGCAACCGCTGCCTCTGATACTAACTTGGCTGACTCTGTAGCATCACGTGGCCTTTTTAAACCTGCCCCAAAACAGATCTCCATTCTTCCTCCTCTAGATTTAGTTAACCTATCGAGCAATATCCCTGATGTTTTTTTCCTCTTGCGCCTAGGTGCTAGTCCAACAATGAACATAGGAAGTGTTAGTGTACATCAAACTGTGAGACTACATATAAAGAAGCATGCAACTGTAAATTGATTCCAGCAACTACCTTCTTGCTGTTGAAGCTCACAAGGTTCATCTGATATTGCCAACTCGTCTTGTGTCAAGAGTGCTTGGGAAGTAGTGTCAGGTGGCAAGGGAGCTTGGGAACATGCTGCTAGCTCAGTTGACGCACGAGTAAGTCGTGCAGCTGGTAGTACTGTGGTAGGTGTTGCGAGAACTAGGGTTGTCTCTGCTCGTTTGGTGGCAGTTATTTGTTTCTGTTTGGCTTTTTTTGTAGCTCGTGTAGCATGGGATGCCATGTTTGTAGAATTTTCCGTTAGACGTTGACCTTCTATTGCACCATCAGTACCAGCAGAATTTGCAGGATTCATCCGCTTCTCATTCCCTGCCATTCTGTGTTTCTTCCTCTTTCTCTGTGACATGTTAAGTCAAGCCGACAAGAAAAACGAAAAACAATTTAGTTCTTCAGAACAAATTGATGCATGATGCAGATGAACTAAACTTTGATGTTAGACAACCACATGACAGGAGGATGTAATATGTATGAAAAACAGGACGGAAGAGATAACCAGAACTATGATGTGTAAACTAAGAAGAAGACATTTCACCAAACTAGAAGCAATGCAATGGAAGGTAGACACCATATGAAAGATGCTACAAATCGCTCTGCCAAGTTAACAATGTCTCATCATAAATGGCGTTTAAACAAATGTGAAGCAGTACAAGAAATAAATCATATGCAAGATGCAAACAACATCACACTACCATGTTAGAGGTCTCTCGTCATTAGTGCCAGTGCATATTCACAGCATTGCATATTCACAGCTTATGATGTGTAAACTAAGGAGAAGACATTTCAACAAATTAGAAGCAATGAAAGCTAGACACCATATGAAAGATGCAACGAATATCACTCTACCAAGTTAAAACTGTCTCGTCATAAGTGCCATTTCAACAAATTAGTAGTACAAGCTAGAAAAGAATGTGAGATGTAACCTATATCACACTCCGAAGTCAAATGTGTCTTATGATAAGTGATTGTTGCAGGTTACACAACAATAGTAATTTGATGTAAGAACATGGTGTGATAGACATATATTGTATGTTCTAGAAATAGGAACATGTGTCTTATTCAAGTATAATGTGTAAAGTAAGCAGATGGAATTCAACAAAATTAGAAGCAATACAAGCTAGACTTCACACATAACATGCAACCACATATAACAGTGCCAAGTTAGAGGGAGCACCGGTGATGCTGCAATAGGGGAGACGTGCTCATCATAAACACAACTTTGTTGAGTGTCTATGCATGTGTTGTCTTGGAAATCATCTTGGGGGTGTGGAGGAGTAGAAACTCTAGAGGCCCTACGTTCGGAAGGAGCACCTTTATCCGCTGCCTTTCTAACTTCCTTCCGCTTTATTGATTTTGAATTGTCAAGTAAAACCGACAAGAAAAAGCAATTAAATTCTCTCTTCAGAACTAATTCATGCATGATACTGACAATCACTACTTTGATGTAAGGCAAACACATGATACCAGGATGGAGTATGTACGAAAAACAGGACGGTATGGCATGTTCACAACTGTTTGTGTAAACTAAGCAGAAACCATTCCAGCAAATAAGAAGCAATGAAAGCTAGACACCACATGAAAGATGCAACCAATATGACTCTGCCAAGTTAAAAGCGTCCCATCATAAATGGAATTTCAACAAATTAGAAGCAGCGCATGCTATAAATCATATGAAAGATGCAACTAATATCCCACTGCATATACTAAAGGTGTCTCGTCATATTGATTGATGCGGGATACAAAAAAACAATAGTTTTATGTAAGGACATGCTTAATAGTGAGATGTACTATGTACTAAATACAGGAAGGCATGTCACATTAACAAGTATAATGTATAAGCTAAGCAGACTAGCACATGCAGTTTAACCAGATTGGAAGAATTACAATCTAGACACCATATGCAACATGCAACCACATATCATGCTGCCAAGTTAGAGTAAGCACCTGCGATGCTAGTGTAGGGGAAATGTTGTAATCAACTACAGAGCTACATTCACTATCTTCATCTAGCATTTCTGTTTCTTGAGAATCATGTCGGGAGGCTGACGCTGCATTCTTTAAATGAGGAGTATTCCCCTTGCCTGCCTGCCTCGTCATAAGTGATTGATGAGGGATACACAAGAGCATTAGTTTGATGTAAGAACATGGTCAATACACAGATGTACTAGTATGTACCAAAAACAGAAAGGAGTGTCATATTCAAAGGTATAATGTGTAAGCTAAGCAGATGCAATTTAACCAAATTGGAAGCAATACAAGCTAGACATCCGGCTGGAGTGGTGAGCATGATCATCTAGGACCTGAGAGCCTGGTGGGAGGCGGGCTGCTTCGCCACTATCGCAGCTTTTTAGTTGGCTTCCAGGTGATGCCTATCTTTGTTGGGCTTGTCACTGGCTCGGCCAGTGCCCTGACTAGCTATTTGTCTTCTGGTGCTCACGGGATGGTGGTTCATGTAAAAAAATATCTTTCCTTATCAGACCGACTTCGGCCTTTCGAATACAAGCTAGACACCATATGGAATATGAAACCACATATGACACCGCAAAGTTAAAGCAAGCACCTAGGATGGTGGTTCATTGCGAGTGAGGTCATCAACTCCAGAGCTACATTTACCGTCTCCATCTACTGACACTGCACCCTTTATAGCACTGTAACATGTCGTGCATATCCGCGAAGAAAGCTGGCATGACTTCTCTCTTTTCTTTGCTGCTTCTCTTTCGGCAGACTCTGAAATACCCTTGCATAAAAACACAATAGTGAGAGTATGGGTGATGTGTGTGCAGAACTAGTGCACTGTAAAAGTAGCTGAAAGCAGGTGGCTGAAAAATAAATGACAGGAGACATATGATAGCTCTACAACATTGCATGGCAAACAAAATTAGATTCTACTCCATATGATTTTGTAATATATGAGCACAGGAAATGCAGGTACTCCTCCAGCACACCACCACATGTGGTCATATCTAAGATAACAGTCGACTGAAAATAAATAGGTCAGTCGATTTTTTAATGAACTGTCCGATCTATAAGGAACGGGCAGATGGCCTTCGTCTACCTCCCGCCAGTCACTGTTGACGATCTTTCTCGAACCGCCAGCGACCACCGGCCCAGAGCCCTGCCTCCGCCGCCCCGCCCTACCATCGACCTCACACCACCGCCGTGCTTGGCAGCGCCCCCAGGCCATCCCTTTAATCCCGGCCGACCTCCAGATCGGGCGCCAATAGCTCTAGGCCGCACACGTACCTAACATAAACACCAAGGCGCTGCTTCCCCGGTGTAATAGGCGTACTAGCGCCTGTTACGCTGGGGACTGCTTCCATTAATTAGGAATCAACTGGCCAGAAATTGAAATTCAGGGGGGTAACAGACCTCTAGCTAAGGTGAAATATTATATGAGGAGAAACCTTGTGCATCGCGAGTTACTAGGAACATCTAGTATCAAGAAGAAGCGGTCAACTAGTGTCTTCTGTGGGATGAATACCGTGCAAGCAGAGACGTAAGATTTGCATGAATAAGGGAAGAGGAGTACCTTTTTCGGTTGCCGGTGTGGTCACCTCCACATGTCGCAACGATCTTCTTCTCTTTACCAGGGAAACCGATGTTCTAGAGGGTGCAGGCTTGGACGAACCCATGGCCAAATTGTTGACTGTGTTGCCGTGGCCGTATGTCGGCGGAGGGGAAGCAGATCCGAGGCGGCGAAGGATGGCGTAGCAGGAACAACTCTGGTGCGGTGGAGGGCGGCGAAGTTGGAGCGGCAGCGGTGAGGCGCAGGATGGCGTGGTTAAACTGGCTTGAGTACGGATGGCTCGGGCTCAGCTTCAACAACTAGCCGTGGAGGGCGTTGCGGTTGAGGTTGCGGTGGACGACGACGTCGGGGTATCGGCTCCGGCATGATGGAGGAGGGCGGCGGTTGATGGGTGGGATGAGGTGGCGGACAGAGGACGCCGGGGTTTTGCGGCTGGTGGAGAGGTAGTTTTGGCGCCCACGGAGTACGAATGGGGAATCAGACGGGTGGGGGGAACCATGTTTCGGTCTGGGACGCGCTTGTTTTTGGCTTTTTTGAACAGAAGATGGGACGCGCTTGTTTGAAATTTGGGGAAAGTACAAACTTTGCCCCCCTCTTAAATTTCGGACCTACTGCGGGTCGGGGGTAGGATGGTAATCCCAGGTGTCCCAAATAGTGGGCGGGAGCGATTTCGGCCGCACGCACGTATGCTTAGGCGGCCATTGTGTATGAATGTTTTTTGGAGGCGGTTGTGTGGCATCTAGATGAAGCTACAAACCTACCCCAGTTCAGACCTTTGGACGTCGGGCCGGTAGGTTTCACGGGTCGGAGTTATTAGAAAAGTAATTTCCTTGTACTACCAAACATTGGTCTCACGCGGTTTCGGGCGAGTAGAGGCTCTTTTGGCGCTTCGTTTGAAATTTTGAAACACAAGCATTCACGTTTAGAGTACTCTTGAACTATGAGGATTGACCTAAATAGACAATGTTATATTTGACCTTGTATGTTTGAAAACCTCATTAAATTATCCGCTTCTTTTTGAAATTTTTACACTTGAAAATCCTATAACTACGATTATTTTGGAATGGAGGAGCTAAATTTGAATCTATTTTGTACACGACTACATATGCTATTATGTACAAAATAAGAGAAAAGATTGGTGCCCCCATAATTTAGGTATGGTTTACAAATGCCATGATATCAAATTCAAATAATTGAATGGACTTCATGTTGAATTCGATTTTTTTAGACCACCTTAAGTTGAATTCAAATGTATGCTAGTTCATGGGTAGCTATTTATAATGTTCATTGTGTAACTTTCGTATGTATAATGTGCTTTACACACACAACATGAACTATACTCACGTTTATATTCGATTGCTAAAGCGATGCATTGTCTGGAGTTCAAAACACTAACTGTGTGGATCAATTGTGTCGAATGATAACATAGACATGCTCAAATTCGATAGAATCTAGATGTCTGATGGATCAATGACCGCTCCTTACGCGAATTGCAAATACCATGATCCCATCCTAATATTTGGATACAATTTATATCTTTAATCAATGTGTACAACAATCTTTTACGTGTAGTTTCACTCTCCATCGGTGGTCTCTCACACATGCTCACACACTCTCTCCCGAGGTGTCTTTCTCGCACACATGCTATAGATATAACCCTCCCTCCCTCTCGTAACCATTTACAACTATTTTCACTAATCTTTATCACAAGCACTCTTCCTCTCGCAAACATACACACACACAATTCCCGTCGACCCTTTCTATATACATGGACCTGCCTATGTGTCTCATGTATGCACATTATCTTTAGGCCTGTCTCTCACGCATGGTCTCACACCTCTCTTCCTAATCGACGAGTATGATTCTAGCAGAGCATTCTGTAGGATGCCGCTTAAAGTTAGGTTGGATGAATAGTAATATCAGAGATAAAGGGGTTACCTTAGTCTGAGAACCTAGGGTTACAAATCCTAGCCGGCTTTGTCAGTGGACACAGAGTCCTTCACAATTCTGCTATCTTTGTCTTGTACGACTAGTCATCCATGGGTCTTCCTAAATGCGTCACGGGCCGACCAATGTGGCGCAGGACGGAACCGAATGAAGGGCCTCACCTCGACCCACCAGACCTCACACGGTGACACACCCTCTGCCCCCACGTCTCATTATCTTCTCACACCCACACATACCAACACAAACACCACACACACAGAAAATTTCTCCTGGTGCCTCTATTCCCTCCCCCCTTGCATATACACACTCAAGGGAATGGAATTTCTCGTCGTGACTTCATATTCGTCTCTCTCTCTAGACCACTCTCATTTCTCGTGCTATCTCTCCCACGCCCCCCATCGGCCCCTCTATCCATGCCTCTCTCGAATACATAATACACACACATACCTCTCTAGGCCCCGCCAAATGCACCAACTACACATTCACACATGTTACATCACGTACCCCATTGATCTAAAAAGCCCTCTCTTCACGTTTATTTCGCATACAACATTCCTTTTGAATGAAGTGTGGCCAAAAAATTATTTTAGAGTTTCTACATATATACAACATTATAAAGTTATATGGAGGAGTATGAACGCTAATTTGCATTGCATGGTGCCCACAATGATATTTATTCCACACTGTGAATTTGTATATTTTTATACTATATACAAAGTTAGTCATAATAAAGAGAAACGAAGAGCATCTCTCTCTCCATCGCATACCCCCCTTTCACGTATGCACACAAAACAATCTCCAGGTCCTCTAAAAGTAAGCCCCCAGAAAATTCACGCATGTTTCATCTTTCTCTCGCGATATATGCAATGACGATCATTGCATTTGAAGCGAAAGCATGATACGTATATTGGACTTCAGAATCCACTCATTACGGTCACCATTTATGTTTAGTGGTTATTATACAGTCACGGGCTCACCGTACAACTTTGTATTTGCTCATGACATGACTAGTTGACGAGTTAAACGCTCCACGGGGCACCTCTAGTGTTGCATCACATTATCTCACTACCATCGTGCCCACCTGTCGACTTGTATCTACTCTACATCTTCACTCTTATAAAATACATAAAATTATATACACTCTTATAAAAAACAGAGTTGGTGATGATGGTGTGCCTGCCATCCTGCAATATAGGCCGTCCGATTTATATCTGACGGATAGGAAAGAAACGATGGCAATTTTGCAAAAAGGTACCCACACACCTCTCCACATTTGCAAATAAGGCCTTCCCTCGTTCATCCTTTTCTCTCACAAGATAAACAAGTCATACAAATGCATCTTGATGTTACGTGCAACGCACGGGCATCTTGCTAGTAAGAATGAAAACAAACGACAAAAATATATTTGGACGGTGGTTCGAAGTCATGACCGCGGGCACAACGGACAAGGTGGCCTTGTATTGGTATGATGAGCCATCTGTTTTAACACACAGGAGCTGGTGTGGTGATTATACACACACGCACGCATGCACACGAACTGCATCCACGCAACACTCACACAAACACATGCACTCACACACGCACGCAACACTCACACGTACACACGCAGCCACGCAGCCACGCACGCACGCAACACTCTCTCTCACACACGCACGCATGCATGCACACACCAGTACACCACACGACCAACACACACTCTCGCGCTCAAGTGCTCAACCTACACGTGCATGCGCACACATCAGGCCCTAACAGACACATACACAACCAGGTGATTCCCGCGCACGGGTTGGAGCCTTGTCGCGCCTGCGTAAATTTGTGTTTATCTAACCTTTTCCCTATGCGAACTGACAGGTGGGACCCACAAGGAACGTGGTCAATTTAACTAGTCAACATGGCGCCACACAGACTATTTGGCTGGTCAACAAAGTGCAATCCGATGTTGAACCATGAGCAAGTGACCGTATAATCACCGCAAAACATATATAGTGACCGTAATCATCTTATTCTGAAGTTCGGTGACCGTATTACGCTTTTCTCTCTATATGCCCTCCAAAACTACATCTCTACATGTTCTCACATGTTACAACACTACTACTACACTCTAACACAATAAATCATATGTGTTTTTAGTTTTACTATATATCATATTGTTACTTATAATTATTCAGTTTGCATACATTAAAATTGCCTTTGAAATGTATGGCTAGTATCACCTAACCGCGCGGGAAAAATCCCGCCCTTTCCTATTTAATCGGGTTTGTATTGATGGATCGTGTGAAACAGCAAAACTATAGTACTATATACAGTACAAGTGACAGTTCACTGGGACACATGTCATGTACTCCTCTGTCGTAAGAGTGGAGCGCTCGCTTTCATAAATCTTCTAGTCCCTTTCGCCGACATGTGGGGCATCAAGCTACCGGGTCCACATGCCATACCGGAATACAGTGCAGAGCAGCCGGGGTGAAGCACCCCAGTCATGGCGCCGGTAGTAATGAGCAATGAGGCGTCAAATCACAAAGTTGCACCTTTGCCGCAGTTAAGTTGGAGGGACGAAGTAATAATGCTAAAAAAGAAGTTGGAGGGACGAAGCAACCATCATTTCACTCGTTGTTGAATCCGCTTCTCCCTCATCTTCTTCAACTTAACCACGTGTTGCTTCTGCTGTTGTTCTGGCTCATGTGGGACGCGGATCGGCTTGGTAAATCACTGACACTTGTGACCGCATGTTAGCAAACCGCCAGGACAACGTCCTCCGAAAATAAGAAACCTCCCCCGCCATCCGCGCGACAAAATCACCTCGTTTTTACTAATCTTGATTCTATAATTTTATAGATCAATATAATTGAGATTTGTATAGATAGCACAGAGGAGCAAAACCAAGTGGTATGGTTAAGGGCATCCACAATGTGTAGCCAAATGTGAAAATAGCTTTTGGCATCATGGGAACCATTGTGGACGGTGTTGCCAAAGCCAAAAAGATGGAGCCGAAGCTCCCTGATTGATTGATTGAAGGAATAGAAAAATGCAACATCTCTCCTCTTTCTCCCATGCTTGGACGCATGTAGTACAATATAGAGCACAGAGTCTACTCCCCTGTCCCTTCTATCACAAATCACAAAGCAGTGAGGCGTCAAATCACAAAAGCACGGACGAAGCAACCATCATTTCACTCTTCGCTGACTCCGCTTCTCCATCATCTTCTTCGAGAAACCATCTCACCGCACTAGTACTCCTAGTAGTACTAGTCCTTTGGTTCCACGGACTTCCTGGATGCAAATAAGGCGGTTGTCTCGGCTTGCAGGCGGCACTTGCGAACGACTTACCGTGGTCTCCCTCAATGGTGTTCTCCGTCGAACGCACTTCGCCAAACCACAAAAAAGAAAAAGATATCGTCGACGTCACCGCAATGCGGAAGGAAGTCAAATATAGTTACTACATCCATTTTTTTGTACACAAGGCCAATATATCAAAATTACAATTTGCAAAGGGCCACTAACACTAATCGAGGCAAAATTGATGGGGTTAGCAACCAAGGACATTAATATCCCCTGCATGCATGCGGAAGTGAGAAGGTTGGTTTCCATGGTGCTGCATTAATCAAGCGACGAGGAGTGAGATGGTTAGCTCTTTGGTCTTTGGAGAAAAAATAACCCCGCCTTTCTTTTTTAACACTAGTACTCCTAGTACGTACGTACTTATCCTGTTTGGGTCTAGGCCTTGAATTGCCAAACTTCACCACACGTTTTTGCCAAGCTTGCCTAAAGTTTTCAAAATGAAAAGGAGGTACACTTGCGCACGGCTGTCGCGGTCGCACCGCACCCTCACACGGTCGCTCCTGCACGCCGCGGTTGCACCGCACCCTCACACAGTCGCTCCTGCACGCCGCAAACCCAACCAAGGGAATGCACCCTCACAGACATGTGCTGTCGCATGTGAACAAACCAAACTCAGCCATCCTATCGCTGACACATAATTTTCGTTCATAGAGTATGTTTATCCAACCGCATGTTGGGGAGTATCCGTACGGCCTGTGCCGTGGTCTGTTGGGGAAGAAGAAGAGGTGAGGAAGAAGGAAAGAAGGGTTAGGAGACATACGATATTCATCCAACCACCTGAAATGGTAGACTGACCCAAGTCAGGTGACTTGCATAACAAATATATGTTTTTACACAGCAAAAGATCCATAAAAACAACAACATAAAGAAAAACTATCACTGCTCGCGGAAAGAGACGGCCTCGTCGTCTTTGGCTGCCGGCGTGAACCAGCCGTAGCTGCCGATGTGTGTCTCCGCACCGTGGTTGTCCTCGGCCTCCAGCTACTCGTTCAAGCGTAGCATGCGGGTGCTCTGCATGGACGAGAGCACAACCCGGTTCAAGTCGAGGATGTCCGGTTCTGCCTGCAGGAGGGCCTCGATGGCAGCGGCATCCGCGCGCTCCGCGTCGAGTCGAGCCTCCGCCGCCCGGTTCAAGTACAGATTCCGCCTGCAGGAGGGCGTCGATGAGAGCGGCATCCGCGCGCTCTGCATCGAGTCGAGCCTCTGCCGCCCGGTTCAAGTCCAGGACGTCCGGTTCCGCCTGCAGGAGGGCCTCGATGGCAGCGGCATCCACGCTCTCCGCCTCAAGTTGATCCCGTCGCCTGGTTCACATGCACGACATCCGGTTCCGCCTATAGGAGAGCCTCGATGGCAGCGGCATGCGCGCGCTCCGCGTTGAGTTGAGCCTCTGCCTCCCGGTCCTCCTTTAGTATCGCCATGTTGAACCGCTGGTCCGCCTGCACCATGGGGGACTCGGACGCACGGCATCACGTCGACATCCATCGTCTCATACCCATCAGGGGCCTTCTGCCCCGCGACCTTTGCCATGAACATTGGATCGGCTTCCTCCTCCTCGTAGCTTGGCTCCAGAGAACTCGGGGATTGACCCGCCGCAAAGCGAGCTTGGGAACGGAGGTCTATGGCACCGACCGCCGCCGCGATTTCTGCGCAGCGCTCCGGCGTCAGCATCTTGTAGTAAGTGATCTTGCGGCGCACCATGGCTTTCCGGCGAACTAGGGGATGCTTGATGCAGTCTAGGGGATCGAAAGGTGGGGGAATGGGCTGGAGATTTGGTGTGGTTTTAGGGCAGTGGCTGGCATAGGCCGAGCAGCGAAGGTTCTGGTGTGAATAGTGGTTCCGATGATGAGCGGTCAATCAGTTTTGACTGTACATCGCTCTTGTCGCGTTCGCGTTGCAACCCGGCATGCTGGACCCTCCACGTCGCTCACCGAATGGAACACGCTTTGTCTTGCATTTTCGCTTGCTTGTGGGACCGTAGTTGAGAGAAAACCGACGTCCCTCCCCCTCCCCCGCCCACGTCATTTATTATAGTACCACTCCCTCCGTTTTATGCGGAGTAAATAAAAACAGAGGGAGTATACTATGGATGAGGATCCCCTGACGTGGCCGAACCCATTGAGTAACTGACATGCGGGGCCTAGCAAGCATGGGGTCCACCAGTAAGTGACCGAAAGGGAGGGTAAGGCAGGGATACTTACGTCAGAGGATCCACTTCCACTACTACTCCCTCCTTCCATTTACTATACAGGGCCTAATGCGTTTTTTGAGGCTAACTTTGACCAAATGTTAGAGTAATAATATATGACATGCAACTTACACAAAGCATATGGTCAAATTCGTATGTGAAAGGAGTTTCCAATGATATAATTTTCACATTATACATTTCATGTACTATTAATCTTGTCAATAGTCAAATTGGAAACCATCTCGAGTACAAATCTAGGAGTACGTACGAATCTAACAATATTGATTGGGCGTTGTTGAATGTTGATACCTTCTTGATCAAAGTAGAGATACTCTGACTACACATAAAACCTATATGTAAACTAGAAAGGATAGGAGGGAGTATATTGTACGTTCAAAAATGAAACGAACATTGAATACTCTTTATATATGATTTGCCGATGTTATGATCACCTGTTCAAAATTTTGAATCCGCCTTGGGTATCACGTGCCCCCACTCGTTCCCTCTCAATTTCATCTCGGGGTCCGGAGATCTATTGAAAGAGGACTAGGGTGGGTACATGTGAATGATACTCGACGGAATGTTCAAATGAGGCATGCGAGAGGATGGACTCAACTGGAGGGCGACATGATCGATGGAGAAGAGGGTTGGAGAGGAATGAGAAATAAGCAAACGCCACATGATTATACTTGAACGGCTCAAATAAACAATAAGTTGTCTCGCTTGGCCTACATAGTGAAAGGAGTAATGCACAAGGTGGAGCACTAACGCTCGAATATGGCCAGGAAAACAGGGAAACCGACATGTGGGGCACACCCGTCGGGACGAGTAGTGCAGACTAGTCCAATGGAGGAGCTGACCCATGACCTCCTCGCCACCGACAACCGTTCATGTGGGTCGTTGGGGCCAACAACGGGGCGCAGCTCCAGCATCGCCTCTAGACACGACGACCGCGGTGAGCGACACACTCATATCATCGCTAGACACGGTCGGTTTCAGTGTGCCGAGGGTGGTGTTAGTGATGTGGCATGACCAACGGTATGTTTGGTTTGTGCCCAAGGTTGCCCCATTAAAGCATTGGGTAGCCAAAAATTTGGTTGAGGTATTGGTTGCCCATGATTTGGCTGACATTGGCAAGAAAAATGAACTAGAGTTGGCTAGAGTTCACTAGCATGCGAAAAAATGGCAACCATCCAAACAAAGACCAATCTTTGGGTCATGACCAAAATTTTGGTTGAGGTATTGGTTGCCCATGATTTGGCCGACATTGGCAAGAAAAATGAACTAGAGTTGGCTAGAGTTCATTGGCATGCCAAAAAATGGCAACCATCCAAACAAAGACCAATCTTTGGGCCATGACCAAAATTTTGGTAAGGTGCACTTTGGCCACAATCCAAACACACCCCAACACCTGGCTCATCGAGGATGCACGGGGCACCGTGACACGTCCGCGGAGTGGTGTAGCGCGGCCAACTGCATCCTCTGGACCTGAGACCATGCCGGGTCGTCTTGCTTTCTCAATGACATGCGGGGATCGCATGTGAGCAAAGGGCATCTCCAACATTGCCACGACCGCAACTGACTACCCTGGCACACCAAAACCCTCGTCCCTCGCGCTGTCACGCGGTGCGTTCCCAGCCGGCGCCAGCTGCCCACATTCATGCCGTCCGTTCGTATGTCTTTGTCAAGAGGCTCGATGCCTGAGGAACCAACTCCGGCGACTTAATGACACACCCGAACGCTTGGCCTCACCAGAATGCGCTACTTAAAGCGGCAACGTCCAACTAACCTCCACACCATAGCGCATCGTCCTCCTACCTGGCACCACATCCGCCATGACCGCAAGTGCGAACGCTCTGCGAGAGAGCTTGTCTTTGGGGATGAAGCTCGAGGTCGCCGCCCTCGCTCAAGTCGCCTCTCGCGATGCAATAGCGGTGTAGCCGGACACGAACGCGACCGCACAAGCGGTGTCCATGCTGGCGGCCGACGACGGGAGCACATCAGCCACGCGTCCTACTTGCCGCCATCCAACGTCCGGCACCGCCGAGGTCGGGGACTCCTCCGAGGATGAGTAGGACATGGGAGGCGGCAGGGCATGGTGTGCCAACTGGCTGGTCTGTATCCCATGTCCTACTCTTCCTCGCTGGAGACCGCACCTTCACTTCACGGGTCTTGAACCCCGCCCTCGTACATAGAGATCATAGATGGAGGACGTCGGTCGCCGCTGTAGAATATGTTTAGGGTCGGGTTTCTTTTATTTTTCTGTCCTATAAAAGTTCGAAATGTAATAAAAATCTGCCGTGTTTGCATTAATCTCGGCCGGTGTATATGAACTTTCACAATAGTATACATATTGTAGGAGTACTAGCAAGATGCCCATGCGTTGCACGGAAGATCAAGATCTTGTGGGAGAAAAGGATGAACGAGGGAAAGCCTTATCTGCAAATGTGGAGAGGAGTGCGGGTAAATTGTCATAGTTTCCTTCCTATCCATTAGATATAGATCGGACGGCCTATATTGTAGGATGACAGGCACACCATCATCACCAACTCTGCTTTTTATTGAACCGAGACAAATCTAACATGCGAAGTAAAATAAACACATAGGGTCTATACACACACAAATTATCTTAGGCCTCTTCCAATGCATGAGTGCTTAGATGTGGTGCTAAGTGCATTTAAAATCTTAGCAACTAGTCTCCACAATGCATAGATGCTTAGCTTTGGGAGCTAAGCTTCCCTCATGAAATTGTTTAATAATTAAACTCACTCATGTATTGGTTGGCAGTCTTTTTACATAGGTTCGCATAATGCTCTCTCTCCTCTTTAATTGTTTTTCCACATCATTTTTTTACCTATGTGGCGTCCTTAGCACCTGTACACCTTGGAGCGCTAGGAAGGGCCTTAGGCACTCCAATAGTATGTCCACTACACATTCACGCATTTCACATCTTTCTACATCTTCGGGAACCTATGAAAGGGTTAACGTAAATTGCCTCTCTCTCTCCTCCCCTGATTTTCATGGTGGTGGGCCCCTCCCTCCCCCAATCTACAATCAACAGCTCAAACGTTTCACATTACGTTAATTACGTAACTGGGATTACGTAGGTGTAGCATTACTCGTCCTAAAAAACCCAACTAAGCCAACCTCCCAGCATATCGCGCGGGAAAAGACCCGGCCGCGCTGTTTTAGTCGGGATTACCGGATTACTAGTAGTAGTATCGATGGATCGCACGAAGCAACATTTTTTTTGAGGGGGCAAAGCACCTAATTTAAAAGGAAAAAGGCGGTACACTCACAGCACTCCTGTCACGGTCGCATTGCACCCCACACATGTTCGGTCCTGCACACGGCTCAGGCAAATGGAGCGCGCTTCACCTTGCCTCTTCACTGACACGTGGTACTGCACTTGGAGAAACCAACCATGCGCCAAACTCCCCCCGCCCACCACGCGAAAAT